>NW_020448308.1:3783287-3902980 GCF_003343035.1 Apteryx rowi
AAAAAAAAGAAAAAAGAAAAAAAGAAAAAAGAAAAACAAAAAAAAACCCAATAATCCCTCACTGGAGAGAACTAAGGAGCTTATCTGATTGGTTGCAGCGTACGAAAGCACATCAGAAAAACACACAAATCCAGAAAAGATTGTGGATTTTTTCTTTTTGTTTATTCATTTTAATCTGGTTTGAATCTTTTTAAACACTTAAAGGGCAGATAAAGTGAGCAGCTATCACTTGAAACCAAGGAAGATCTGATATGCCTGAAAGGAAAATGTCAATGCCACAAAAATATCGTGGCACTGTTGATTAAAGAGAGGTGATTTGTAACCGCAAATGACACTGCGGAGCTTTTAAACAGAGGGACTTTATAAAATACGTGTCTGTCTTCAGAGTTTGATAAATTGGCCTGAACAGTGTGTAATCAAACCTAATTCTTCATATTTTTCATCAAAAGCGAAATTAAAGTTGGGCTTGTATTTCTGCAAATGTAATTATCAGGGACAAGTACTTTTTTCCCATCTGATTAAAACTTTTTTTTCCTCCCAAATTGGCATCCTACAGGCTGTAGACAGTGTCCATTGACCATCTTTTAATTTGATGGAAATCGTGCCACCTCTTCTCCACGTCTCGCGTGCTGGGTTATATGTCTGCACAGCCACAGAGAGAATATCTGCAGCCAGCAGAACAGAGCCGTTGATAACGAGAAGGCAAGGAAACACGTTTGGTGCATAAAGCCTTATCCTCTTCCTTGAGCTGCCTTTCATTGACGTTTGTGTTGCTTGGCCCTTATCGTTCTGCTTATCAGTGCTCCACGAAATGACCTGGGGAAGCAATGAAGATGCTCTGAATGTTAGCGTTACGTACTAGGGATATATATTTTTTTCTCTCCGCTACTCAAGAGATGACATGCTTTTGACAAGGGAAGAAAATCGAGGAGGAAAATGTCTTTCTCCAGTCTCCTCCCGGCATTCAGTGGTCTCTTCCCTTCGTGTTATACCTACCCTTAGCACTTGTTATGCGGCACGTGGGGGAAAATAGGCAGGTTTTCAAGCACCCGAGCCTCACGGAGGGGATGTGTGCCCCAAAGCTTCCCTCTCTTTCCTATGATATCCATGTGTCTAGTAAAAGCTATTACCTCTCCCTGCCATGCAGTTCTGGTGTCTCCAGATCATCAGAACAAGCCATTACTACTGAAACTGCAAAGGCATACTGTAGTTTTATATATAGTTGTATTAAAAAAAAAAAAAAATTGTGATCGTCCTTTCAGTCAGCTGAACGATCATTTCTTATAATTTGGACTTTTAAGACCAGCAGTTGCACCTCTGCCCAGATGGTGGCAAAGCCGACAGCAGCTCTTCTTGTGCCTAGCCTGGGCGTTTGGCCGTGCCGTGGTAGGGTTTGGGCTCTGCAGCCATTCATTCCTTGCACTGCCTGGGTTTGGGAACAACACGGATTCCCGCTCTCGCGTGCAGAGCTCGGGGCGGGTTGCAGCAAAGGGGAAGCCCTAGGAAGCGCTAGGTCATGTTCCGTTCTTCATAATGTAACGCGTCTCTCCAATAACGCATTTTGTCACTTCCCTTACCAATTCCCTTACCAATGTTAAGGGCCAGACTATACTTAAAATCTGCTGTTAATTAAAATTTTTGCATATATTTTGCATGTCCCGTTTTTCATGTGCTTTGTGTTGCCTTAATACTGTGATAAAAAGGAGTTGTCAGTCTGCAAGAGAATTTCTCTCTCCAGAAGAGGAAGCAGGAGGAAAGAAGCTTGCAACAGCAAGTCTGCTTATCCTAGTTTAATTAAATTAATTATTATTATTATTTTTTAAGCAGATGAACAGGAAAACAGTTTTCAAAGCGAATCCATGGTAGGTGCATTTTGGATGCCTGTCAAAGCACCCTAGCTCACTGATGTGAGACGGCTTTTTTCTACTTCGGGATCCCGATGTGGCCTGGAGACAAGCAGGAGCTTCCTTTCTCTCCCCAGCCTGCCTCCTTCTCCGTGTGCGGCTTTCGGCGGCGGCGCTGGTCGTTTCCGCACAGTTTCCTCCCTGCTGCTTCTGGCTTCATTTCTTTGGGGGACGTTCAACGAAGCGCTGCCGCATCAACGCAGCCGCTAGTTGCTTTGCTCCGAGGGTCGCCGGTTGCAGCGTGGTCGAATGCGGCTGGCAGGAGCTGTGGGATCTCCCGTGAGGGAGACTGAAGCGGTTCCCCATCCCGCTTGAGCCGCTCTTCTGCGTGACAGTTGCGCTTGAACACGTATTTTGGTAGGTGGTGTGTTGTGTCTGCTCAGTGGGCCGGGCCGGGAGACCCCTAGGCCGTTCAGCAATGTGGCAGAAGGTGTCCGGCCTTGGGAGGGCTTGCAGGGTGGCACCTTCTCCACCAAGCAAGACGCCGCCTCTGCAGCCCTCATCGAGCTCCGCGCCGAGGACTCGGGTTGCCTTTTAAAAACCCTTTTGTTTTCCCGCCCGTCTCCCGTTGCGTCGTGTCCTGTAACGGCCCGTCGCTGGGTGCTCCCGTGGTCCGCGAAGCCTTCCCGGGAGGCGAGATTTACGGCGGCGGCGCGTTGGTCCCCGTCCTGCCGACAGCTCTCCCGGTGATAAAGGCGCGCGTATCTGGGCGTGATGTAAACAACGTGATGGATGGCTTGCGGTCGAGGAGGAGGAAATATTGGAAGCTTTTTATTTATTTGTAAAGCTTCCGAGGCGGCTGGGAGCAGGTGGCCTGACGGCGGCACGTAGGTATATCATCATTACGTTCGGGCAGGCTGTTCGCGGGATCCCGCCTGGAGCCGACGTTTCTATTCCGCAAGTGATGAGCTGGCGGAGGCGTTGGAGAGGCATCTCGGGGCTGCTGGGGCGCTTCTCTCTCCGCTGCGATTTAACACCGGAATAAGGCAAGATGGAGTATATTAGCGTACTAACGGGCAGTCAGTACATCAAGTAATTCTGTAATCCTCGTTTGGGCAAAAAATGCAGATTCAGTGAGTGCGGTGTTGTCACACAGATGCAGGTTTTAATTGTGCAGTAGGAGGAGAAGATTAGGATCTGGGATGTTTATTTTAGTGATAAAAATACAGCATAATCTAAGCGCTCGGAAGGGTGTTCTCCCTTTCACCTTGGCCAGCTGCATGTGCAGAGCTCTTGTCTGCCTTTTTGCACCTGTGTTCCTGGTGCAGGCACGAGCACTAATTAGCTTTTCAGGTGCAGGAATTTCACTTGGAAAAAAAAATGAAGCCAAGCTTCAGTTGTCATCAAAATGCCAACCTGGGCAATAAAATTTCTCCCTGATTTAAGGACGCTGGAAGGCTAAATAATAAATTAAGTAGCGAAATCTGTAGAAGTTCTTATGTTGAAGTTGATGGGTTTAGAATTATCACTAACATAAAGTTGTCACAATTTTTTTTCTTTTTTTTTTTTTTTTTTAATGAGGCATATGCGATTGCCTCTGTGATATGTGGTTTGGTTGAGGATGCTTGTGAACACTGGGAGACTTTCCACCGATTCCACGTGTCTTCTGGGAGGGTTTGCTGTGTAGGGACCGGGTCCGTTGACTAAGGGAGCATGGAGATGCCTGGTCTGTATTTTCAGGCTGGTGTTTTAAAGGACACGTTCTTGCTCAATACTGATGAAGGCAGTCTGCGTCAAAGGCAATGGATGTCTTCTAATGGATTTCATGTTACGGTAGTGGTAACGGCTCTTCTGGCTGGGTTTGAAAGCATCAGAAATGTGCACGGGTCACCTGGTTTGCATGAAGCTGGGGAAACTGTTCCTGGGGGATGATGTTTCCTCTGGAAGCTCAGCACTGTGCAAGCGTTGGCAGCGAACTGATCTCATGTTGCAGGATTTTTAGGCTCTGAGCCATTGATTTTTTTGTACATATGAAGTGTGAAATTCCAGGTAGGCTGGAGGGACCATCTGCAGCGTGATCCTGCGAATAGGTAATGAGCAGCCCGATCGGACGAGGGAGGCGCAGGAACCAAAGCAAGCGAGAGCGAGTTTGCTTCCCCATTGAAGAAGCAGGAGGGAGGACGGTTTCCTTGGTGCGAGTCCCAGCGCACTCGCTACCTTTGCAGGGGACCTGGGGCAATTAATCTCCACGCTTTTTTAGCGTGCCGGCGAAGAATGGAGGAGTTTCTTACCTGCGTTATGTGAAATAAGGGCTTCCTAATTCTGAACAGCTTTACTAAATCCTACGTTACTTAGCAGCTACGCCTCGGGCCTTTAAAAGAATTTTTCCACCCTTAGGAAGTGTGTGAAGAATAACACTTTTATGGAATTTCATGTGAAACTGTGAACTGACGCCACCCAAACTCTCGCTATGTCCAATCGCAAATTTGACACGGAAAACATGGAAACTGCATGCATTTCTATAATGACATTTCTGTCTAGTGTATTCTAGTCCAGTCCTATTGCTCTGATCTCTTTCTTGTGTGTCAGTGCAAAGGGGATTTTTAATTTGGATGGAGGGTGTTGGGTTTTTGTTTTATTTTTTCCTCCCTTTGTTTTTTCACCATCTTTGACTTGTAATGTCACAAGTAAATTAGAAGTGTTTTTTAACAGAGTTCTTTTCCTTTAAATAGATTCTCTTCCTAGTATGCAAAAATGGGGGGAAAAAAGTGCTTTCACTTCATTATCAACATTTTGCGTATCGTAGTTATATACTAGATATTATTATTGCAGATCAAATAGAAAAATCATTCACCATATAATTAAAAATTGCACCCTACTGCAGTCCCAAAGCAGAGACAAACTAAGGGCACATGGGTAACCTTAATACCTACAAGTCATGCCATTGCTTTCTTTTTCTTAATGCTTGATTTTGCTTCTAATACATGATTTTAAGTCTTACCTGAGCATTTTCGTAATATTTAGTAACGTCGGTGGTTTGCGATTCTGTTTTAACAGATAGTTTGCAGCATGTTAGAAAGAGCTAAGAGCTCATCCTTGAGGAACAGGCTTGCTGTACCTGTGACTACAGTCTACGGCGAGCAACTCGACAGGTTGACGGGCTAACTAAGCGCCAACCCGTTATAAACTCGGTCACGTTTGTTCAACTCTTATGACCTGAAGTCCTAAGTGCAGTTTTCTCATTTTTCTTTTTTTAGGTTGGCCTGCAAGAGGCTGACAAAGGAGGAAGAATTGTGGCTGTGTGTTTGTTTTGGCCTGCAGGCAATTTAAAGATCTTTTTTGCTGGATCACAATAGACATATTTTACTTAAAATCCAGCATGTGTCCTACCCCCCCCTACTCCACCCCCACAAAAAAAGCCATGAAAGTCTTACTAACAGGACACTGATGTTCTTCTGGCAAGATGAAGCTTTTATTTGAATGTTAATCACATCGCTCACGCCACAATCTCTGCAAAGTGGTACATTTTTAAACAGAAAAACATTCATTATGTATCGACTGTGATCCAGGTTTATCCTGAATGGGTTTTTAGTACTGGGTGATGCGGATGTGGCGTGATTTGGTGATCGTGACTGGCATTACGTTTTAGCTCTGAACCGACTGCGTTTCCAGCTCACGGAGCTTGGGGTCCACATCCTCAGTTTAATTCGTACTAAAATATTTACACTTGTCTACTATTTCAAACTACTTATGAAGGAGCAAGAATTTTTTGCTGTCCTGCCACTAGTTGCTGTGGTTTTTTTTTAGCTGGGAAAATTACTATTCAGGACGGTTGTAGCACTGGGCATAAGGAGGACTGGATCATTAATATTTAACTGTGCTGGAAATAGAAAGCTTTGTAACAATAATAATAATTTGCACTTGCACAGCACATTTCTCCTGAGGATCTCAAAGCACTTTACAAACCATTTAATTAAGCCTTGCTGAATCCCTCTGAGGTTTATTATTAGTCCCATTTTACAGATGGTTAAGCAAGGGCGTAAGGAAGTTAAATGGTTTGCCTAAATGAGTTAGTGGCAACAATAAGTGTGTACTTCGGGAGTCCTGACCACAACTCTCCCGTCTAACGGAGAAGACGTCGAGTGACCGTGGCATCTTGCCGGCAGCAAACTGACGGAGCGTAGCAGCTGAAAGCTAAAAGAGGGTGAAGGGTTTTGTTTGAGATAGTTCACTGTAAATACTCTCTGGGAATGGCAGGATACTGCAGATTCAGATTATGTTCTCTCCAAGCATCCAAGCTGTAGAGCCGGTAGACAGCACAAAGACAACTTGGCCAGGAGACTGGAGAAGCCCAAGCACCCAAGACGTGGGAGAAAGCAATCCGACTGAGTCCTGGCACTGCCACCAGCCCAAGGTCCTGTGTCTCAGTCCTTGCACCAGGGACGTTTGCATTGCTTTTATTATCGCTACTGCAGCCTCGGCCAGCCAGGGAGCTATTTCATCGAGTAAGGAAAGAAGTTCTTGCCTCTGTATTTGAAATTATTCATACCATTAGCAGCTGTTTTTCCTCAGATGCCCAACATGAAAGGTTGGTTTATCAAGACATAAAGCAGAAACATATAGGCAAAGGGACTAGTGCTCACTGCTTAGCTGAGAACCACTTAGGAGGGTGTTCGTGTACAAATGCATTAGATTATGGTTAAGCAGCTTATGGACATAAAAACACATTAGAACTTTACAGCATGCTATAAATTACAGTTTTGCGGCATTCACAGCCACAATGTTAGGTAATTACATTCATTAATCTACTACTAAGAGCACATAAAGTTGCCTCCCTTGTGCTCAGCTGGGAATGTGCAGAGAAGGATCTCCCAGCCCCCATCTCTTCCCTCCCCACCACCTCTATCTATTAGGCCTTGCTGTGAGAAGCTTTCTGATTTTATGATGTTGTTCAGCAGACCAAACTTTCAAGTATAGATTGGCCTTAGCGTTTAGGATCCACAATGGAAGAATTTCTGATAAACTTGTCTCACGTGGTTCCGAGCTGTTCTGATGAGCTGTATCTGGACGTATTGCAATAATTTAGCCAGGAAGATGTTATTGCTTGTTGTCCCTTAAGTGATCCATTTGTGCCCTGCCGCCTGATACTTAGTAGTCACTACAGTTGTTGGCCGCAGCATTATGCGGACGCTTGCTGTAGTCTTTCCGCTTTCCACCTGAGCATCCCACGCTGTTTTCTTCTGTACCAAAGTCTTTCCTTCAGTTAGACCAGATTCTCATCTGACATAGATTAGATTAACTGCCACTGCGTCTCTCCGTGGTTTATGCAGGTTGAAAGTCTGTCGCACTGATGGTTTCCTTTCTCTTTCGTTGTTGCTCATATCTTGTGTTGTGGGGAGAGGCTTTCAAATGGTTTATTTGAGGCGCAAGCCTATTGTGTACTGTACGAGCAGAGTCTTCTAGTATTTCCTTCTTTTTCAGCTTTTTTTGATAAGACCCCTCTTGGTCATCTTTTTTTTTTCCCTCCCCAGCAGACCAATTTTTATCCTGTATATCTTTTTCCTTAGGGTAGAGAGGTCCCTAATCTCTGTCATCAAGACTTATTTTAGCTCGTCCTTTCCATTTCCATCATGTCCTCTTGGGTATTGTTTGATATGAATTTTTAGTTGTGAAATTTGGAGGGGAGAGACCGGTGCACTGCTCACTGTGTTCCTCTGAACCTTGTGGAGTGCTCAAGAAAAAGAGCTTACACCCAATGATGCACGTACGTGGTCGGTCAACTCAGCAGCTTCAGAAAGGCAGAAAACAATCTGGTCTGTCCTTTGTAAGACTTAAAAATGAATTTGATTATGAGACCGTAAGCTTGGACAACTCAGCAGCAGTAAAGACCAGGAATGACTCACTGTTTATTTGTCAGCTCATCTAACTGGGTTTTCATTTGCTGATCTCCTTTCACATCAAGATCATCTCTGCAGCTGTAAAAAGGAGCCGGGAAAACTACCTATGTTGGTAAAGTACGGGAAGCGATTATGTGAGACGATGTGACAGATGCTTCATCATACCACCATCCTCGGTGAGAGGCATTCATCTATTTGCTAAATAGATGTAGTTTCAATGACACTTGAACACTCCAGTTTCTAGGGGATTTCTTTGCCGTTGCTGACAAATTTATTGTCCTGACCGTTAAATTAATAAAAGGCAGAACCCACAGCGACACCCTTTTTGGGAGAAGTGAATTTTTAATACCCAGTAACCCCGCCGGTTCCACTGCCAGGGGGTTCGGTGGGGAGCCCCAAGTTAGCGGTTAAAGACATTTTCAGTTGTTCTCTAGTGTTCTGAATCCTTTAGTGGTCGTGGCCGTTTCAAATGCATGCACATACATCGTGCGTGCATACATACATTGTGAACTGAAAAAAACATAGCTGCCGAAATTTATGCTAGTATCTTGGCCTTCTTCTATGTGCATAACCACAGCGGATGTTATAGAGGACTGAATTGTAAAGCAAGAGGAAAGGAGACTTTCTTGCTTAGGTTTTCACCTCTGTTCTTGCTGATTGGTTTTTGGCCAAGTGTCTGACCCTAAGCAGACCCTTATGCTTGGGGCCTCGCATATCCCCTGTGGACCCTCCGAAGCAGCGCCCGGCTCTGATGCTGCCCAGCAAGTGGGGTGAGAAATCCAGGGAATCCTCCCGGCTCTCCTGCTCCTTCCCAGTCCCCGGGCAGCAATGTCAGGCCACCGTCCTAACGAGTGCCCGTATGTGTTTCAGGACCCTCCTAGGGTAATAGTGGGACTAGAGCTAAAGACAAAAAAGGTGCTAAAAACCATTTTTATTGCTACTCTCTGCAAATTTTATCTGTTACCTGTTTGGCTTCAGCCTACTTTTAGGTAGCACAGGGCTTTCGGAATGAGACATGCAATTAAATTCCTGCGGGTTTTGCTTCCCTTGTGGTATGTGGAAACCCTCCTTAGTAAGGGCAGTCGTCGTTCCCTGCAGCCCAGGCGCCTGGATGGTGGGGAGCGGGGTTCGGGGAGGGAGCCAGCACCGCAGCCTGCTCGAACGGAGGCAACCCGGGGTGCTGCAGTCGCGTCAAGACAGAACGATGTTTGACTTCACATGCAGCTGCTAACCTGGTCCTTGCCCTCCTGGCAAAGCAGCTGCCGCGTTGGGTTAGCGTCAGAGTCGTGGAGCGCTCGGCAGTGCTCTTGCATTACTAATGCCATCCGCGTCGCGTATGCGGTGTCCCGTAAAGCGCGGAGATCAACCCATAAACAGGCTTTCTCCTAATGCCGGGGGACCTTGGTGACTCTCTTCCTCCCTTCTCACGCTCCCGGTCTCGGAGCGCCCGTAACGCGGAGAGCTTTACTACTCTGCTCGGGTGTTCGGGGACTTAATTGCGTGATGGTATTGATGTAAAGTTTAACAGCCACTGTGAGTATTGACTATAGCGTCCTTGGTTGCTGCTAGAACATGCTGTGCTATTGCCCTGCTATTCATTTAGCTGTTTTGGTCCATTTATTAGATATTACAGGGATTTTCCTTTTCTGGACAGAAGTGGTAGCGATTTCTGCAGTGGAAACCTATTGGGAGTGACTCTAATCTAGTTTCTGAGGATTTGTTTATTGGGGCAGCGCATGCTGGGCTAATTTCAGGGTACGTGTTCCACGGTATCTTTTCTATCTACAAGCGAAGTTATAATGAGGGGATGTAGTGCTCAGGCGGCAGCTTTTTTTTGAAAAAGCAGCAAAAACCAAAATTGGCTCAGTCAGTATTTATTGGCAAATTAGTGTACCTAAAGACTTCCTTTTGCTTGTTCTTTTACAGAGCTCGGAGAAATAAGATTTCACCTAATGCATCTGGGATTGGATTACTGGATTGAATTTTGCAGAGTGCACTGGGGAGAGAGCTGAGCCTGTTTAGAAAGCAGCTAAGCCCCTCTAAGTCAGTAAAAATTCAATTCACGATAGTCGATGAGGGATTTTTCAGTGTTTGTGTTTTGGGTGGTTTGTTTGCTGTTGGATGGTCACATTTCCTTTGAGGTGTTTCATCAGGATTTATTAAGCTTTTAGTGGTGGGGATGGTGGGATGCTATTTTTCTCTTAAAATACAGGAAGGAAAAAGCATTGTGGAAGCCGATGTTCCTGGGCCTGCCTGCTTGCTTAACACGAACATTAATTCTCATAGGAGTTCTTCAGGTGAATGTCTATGTTGTGACCGTTTCAGAAAGCCGCAGAAATAAGAGGCCCACTCAAAATTTGTCAAAGCCGAAGATGCGATGGGTTATTGCTTTGCATCTGTTCTAGCGCTCTCTCCACCGCCCCTCCCGCCCTTCTCCTGCTGTGAGTCGAGGTTTTGGTCCTCAAAACCAGGCCAACTGCATGATTATAGTGCAGATGGCAATAATCTCTGTGTGCGATCCTGATAACAGATCTCAGGACTCAGCAGGGTTTGGGAAATTCCAGCTCTGTTGCAGAGGCGGATCTAGGCCTGGAAGAATAGCAGCTGGATTTAGGCCAGTTTTGCAGAGAGGTACAGAATCTAAATTTTATTTTGGACTTCCTTGCCCATTCGGAGGAAATTCCTGTTCTTGGGACTTCTTAGGGCAGTGGTACTGTGTTGCTGCTGTTCCTGTTTTTGGTCCTCAGAAATGAATTTTTTGGAAGAGATCCTAAAAGAGGTTTGCATGGTGCTCTGCCAGCCTAACTGAGGCGTGAACCTGGGGAGGTAGCTGGGCTACGATCGAGGGAAAGGAGGAGAGGAAGGGTTGCCAAATCTATCCACTGAGGTGTGGACTTTTCAAGGTATAGAATAAGCTTTAATGGGGTCATCAAGAACGCAAGAAGGGAGGGAAAAAATAATCCCCAGCTAGGTAAAGGCTGCCGTGGGAGGAAACCATAAACTACATGGTTGAAATCCCGTGCATCCTAAAATAGTCCTGAGAAGGAGCCTGCAGATGTGTGGTGTATTAACAGGCTGTATTCTCCTCACCTTTAAATAGAGGACGGACAAAGACGCAAAATGTTTTTGCTCTTCTAACAGCAAGAAATAACAGTCTTGTAGGCAAGGTTTAATGCTCTCAGCAAATCTTTGCAGCTTATTTTTTTACGTGATAGCCATTTTCTTGAGTCAAAAATCCCTGCTGCCTGTTAAGTAAACATAGAAAGCATAGATTATGAGTTAAGAGTATCAACAGCATTTCAAGTGCTATCAGAGAACATTTAATTCAGTTTAATTTTGTGATAAATCTCATGTTTAATCCTCTGGTTGCTCTGTAATCATGTCTCTATTGATCTTTTCTGAATGACTGCATGCAGTTTAATAAACTTTGCCATTAACCCAAGGTTTCTAAAGGAGGAGATTGATTCCAGTATCAAGTCCGATAGAACCAATAAGTACCTGAACATCATTAAATCTGTCCATTATAAAACATTTGCATTAAGATCAAAGCAAAGCGTAGAGGTGAATGTGCAGCTTATTAGAGAGACAGTTTGCAATCGGAAAGTCTCAGTATGTCAGTCAAAATCAGCAGCAGTTTTCAGCTTGGTTGATTCAAGCTGACACCTCCTTTCATTCCTTATTTCTCAAATCAGTCTTTCATCCTACTGAGTGACCTCCTTCCTTCCCTCTTTTCCCAGCCATAATTATAGCCCTTAATTTATTCCATCATTTTCACTCCAGGCATATGTTTAGTCTGGGTTTCTGAGGTCATTTTTGCCCTGTAATAAAATGGTGAGTTTTCAGTGTGTTTTCACCATGTTTTGGTTTGGATTTATTTTCAGTCCTGGACACCTTTTATAAGGAATGCCTTAAGTGCATGATATATAAAATAGGGAAGGGAATGGGGGACAGGTTATAACTGAAAAAATGGTATGACCTTCTCCAATTCCTTCTCTTAAGGCCTGTTCCCACCAGTCCTTCACAGGGGTCATCTCACGTACTTCTAATGCAAAAGGGCTATATGCATTTGGCAGTTTGGCCCAGATCCTTCAGGATATGTAGAAACACCAGGAGAAGGGGGAGATGCAAGAAATACCTCCTTGGCAGGAGGTTTGGAAGAACTGCCTGGGTATGGAGACGAGGAAGGATGAGAGGCAGGGAAAAGGGATGCAGCGATCCCGTGGGGTGTATCTGAGGCACATGCTGGCTGTGGTTGCTTGAGCCCTTGGTGGATCTGCTAAAGTTGAAGGGCAGCAGAGACTTGGAAGATGAAAGACTGACTTTGCTGCTGTTTCTAAAATAAATGAATGAGTAGTACAAGCCTTGAGATGTTTCGTGTTGTGTAGCAGTCAGACACACTGATGTATTTCTTGTCCAGAAGATGGGTTGCCTTGATCTGGTTCTGAACTGAGGGAGATGTGACGGCTGCTTTGTTAACCCACGTCCCCTTTGCGGCATCTTGTGTGTTCTTTCCATGCCGGTGCGCTGCCCGCTTTGTTGCTGCAGTGCCCGATCCATTTACCTCTTAAAGTATTTAGCATCGCAAGGTACGGATGAAATAGGAAGTGGTTTTACTTCCATTTTACAGCTGAGCACTGGTGCGTAGAAGGGTAAAGGCCCAAATTCACAAAGCCATTTATTTTCCTTTGCAAAATCCGTCACTGGGATTTAAATAGTTTTAGGCCTCTGAATACCCACTTGGTGGACTGGGGCTTAAGTAACTTGCTTCAGGTCCCGGAGAGCCGGGGAAGAGCAGGAATTTCAGCGCGTCTCCCGAGGACCCACAGTAATAACTTACCTTGTCAGTCTGGGCAGCTCTCATCCTGTGCCTGGTGGGATACAAGTTGTGATGAGATCAAACAGGAGGGATTTGGGTACCAGCGCCAACAAGCAGCTTAGAAAACAAATCTTTAATAGGAAAGGTTTCCTTCCAAATGTAGACAGATTCCTGCTTAAGGTTCTCATTCTCTTCAGCGTATGCTGCAGCTCTCAAGAGGTGCGTTGCAGAGCTTTATCTGCTTTCCGCTCGAGGCAAAGCTTTGCAGAGAGACAGCAGTTCGGATGCTTTCTACAGAAGAAACGGTTACAAGTTCAGTCGAGACAGCCTGCTATACGATAAAGTGTGGTTTGAATCTAAGTATTGCTCAAGCAGTATTATTCACAGTTTTTGTAACTCCTTGCAAGTTTGCTGGAGGCAAGAGGGAAGCTCTTGACTTGAGACGCTCCGTTGTGCAACTGTGGATCCACTAACCACGTGTCCCTGCGAAGTTAAATTTGTAGCTTCTAGGTGGCTATAAACGTGAAATATTACAGAAATTGCTTTTCCAGCCACTGAATAGCCTTGAACATTAAATGACGCTTCAGTTGTAAAAGATCTATCCACAAAGTAGCTTAAAAAAAAAAAAAAGCTGAATATTTGCAAAAGACATATTTTCAGCTGTGAAACAACTGTAAAGGAAATCATTTATTCTTCTTTTTCTCTCTGGTGTGTGAGATTGCCTTACAGGATCTATGCCCTGTAATAAAACTGAAGAACATCATCATCTCCGCTTTTCCCTTTTTATTTATTCATGCTATCTTCTGTGCCCGTTTAACTGGAGAGCCCGAATTCTAAATACAGGATAGAAGGAAGGAGCTGTGCTTTCCTTCCTAGGAACTGCTGGATATACTTGATGGGTTTTGGACGATGCTAGGTAGATCTTGGCGCGTCCCCTGGCCTGAAGCTGAGAGAAATGCCGTGTTGCGAGAATGTGATGTGCAAAGAGAAGCGGAGAGGTGAAGACAGAAAATGGGCATGGTGGTTGTCCAGCGGGTCTGGTTTTCTGCAACCTTAGACTTGATACGGTTGCTTAGACCTTTGTAAAGTAACAGCAAAATATTTGTGATAGATATTTCACCTGTGAATGAGGAATCCTGAGATAGCAGCAACTTGTATCTCTTTTGTAAGCGATGAGAAGGACGAGGCAATGATAAATCTGGCCTGTTATGGTGAGCTGGGCTTCTAAATGTTCGTTGCAGTGAGTGGGATCTGCCAGTGATCAGCACTATGCAAGCACGTAATCCTTTGGGTTTCTGGGCTCGCCATCTTTGCCTTCACTGGATCTGTTTCCTAGGGAAAGAATAAGCCAGAAAATGTAAGGTTATGTATTGTTATATTCCTTAAAACTTGTTCTTTTTCCAATTACTCAGTCAAGAAGGGTTTTTTTTCCCAGACGGGAAGCCGAACTATATTTTTCTGATTGCACAAAGGTTCTGCTCCTTTTCCTATTGAAGCACATTGCCAAGCTCGCTGTGAGTTAAGTGATGCAGGCCTCTGGTCGTCTTTGAGCACTCTCTCTTTCTCTCTTTCCTTATTTTCTAATCACTGTCCTTTCATTTTAAAATGTGTCTTCATCAGTCTTTTGTGTGAGGTTGTACGCCACATGCCAAGAGCAGCAGTAGAGTTAAGTGGTGCTAAGAGAAGGAGAAAGAAAATCAAGAGGAACGTGAGACAGCAGGAACTTGGAAGAGAGAAAAGATAGTGTTGAAACAGCTCAACTTCTTGACCCATAAGACAGAAGAGGGTTGTTTCAAAAGAGATTTTTATTTTAAAAAGCTCAGTAATGATAACCCATTATTATATGGAGGTTTTTGATTCGGATAAAAAATCCGCAGGTTGGAGCACTTACCATCTGGCGTAATCCATGAGTAGTTCTCCTAATTCTGTCCTCCTCTTTGCTCATTTCTGTATCATCTGTCTAAAGAGGCGGATAGTGGGAGAACTTGTCCTGCTTGCTTCCGTGTGCAGAGGGATGCCTGTGCTTTCTCTGTGTGCCTGTAGGACTTCATCCGTGATACAGAAATAGATGTGCATGTTTCCATTTTGATTCTCTCCCCATAAAGTAAAAATTTAGTCCTGATATATACAACCTTAATCCTACCTTGATTCATTTTTTTTTTTTTAAGGGAGGAGAGTTTTTCTGAAATTGTCCTTTTCTAGAGAGTATGTATGAAGCAGAACAACACTACAGAGAAGATGCTCCAAGTCTGCAACATTATAATTTACGTGAATCAGTGGAGCAGACAGGGGTTTCCGTGAGGATTCCTTTCTGATAGGGGTAATGAAAGCTTAAATTTGTGTCCCATCTCTTCTGAAGACTGTTTCTTAGTTGTTTTCGCCCGTTTGTGTTGTCTCCAGGTGGTTTCTTTGTCTTGAGTCTTGGAGATCAGATTTTCTCCTGCAGTTATAAGGATGATGTGGCAGCAATTCTTAAGTTTTCCTGACAGAGTCCCTTTCCGTGGTCTTGATATTTCACCGATGATTTTGGTAAATGTCATGAGACCGTCAGATTACAGTGGACTTTCTTGGTGCTGTAACACGTGGGCATGGAGTAAACCAGGTTAAAAGGTTTCTTTTTTAAAAAAAAAAATTAAAAATCAAACTGCTTTTTATTTTATGCTGTTTTCTTAATATTAAAATATTTCAAAGATAATTGCAATCCAGTTAAAAGGTTTCTTTTTTAAAAAAAAAAAAAAAAAAAAAGTAGTGGCAGTGCAGTTTGGTTCTGAGATGGTGTCTGCATTTTGGTCCATATGTGCAGTTCATTTTATAACTAAGGATAGTAGAAAATACTGAATTCTTGTTTTTATGAGAAAGCTTAACATTTTAAAAAATTATTTCCATTTCAAATCAGACTGAAAAGGGGCAAATAACAAAAATATCTATGAAGCAAACAAAGTTCCCAAAGTTTCAATGTAGAACTGAAGCGTCACTTCTTTATTTAGACAAACTGAAGTTATTCATAAGATCAGATTACTTAGTTTAGGACGTGATAACTGTTCAGTTGGCTTGTCTCCACCATGAAAATTGCGTTTTCCCAATGAGAAAAGTCTTTTGGTGCCACCTCAGCAAGGGCCTGAACGTGTTTCCGCGCCAGGTCGAGGCATTGCCGCGTACGGCTTGAATACGTGTTTCTATAAATGACGTTGCTTTGGGATCGTCTTGGAATGAAGGGTGCTGTATACAAGGAGGAGACCACTGCTGGGAACGTGCTCGGCTTTGCGCAGGAGCTGGCCAAACACTCTTCTCCGCCTGGCTGATCCGTAATCATCACCGAGCGGTGAAGCCCTTTCCGCTGGCATGCGGATTTAAAACAAGCCTCCCTGGGGACTCCTTTTCTCTCCATGTCCCTTTCCTCTTGCTTTTCGCTCCTCGAACAAAGAAAATGAGCCCTCAGCGCGCACGTGGCCATGCTGCTCGCCAGGGCCGCGTGCTTCGCGAGCGCTCTTGGAGGTGCGCTATGCAAAGTGTGTTTTGGATCGAGTGTTGCGGTACCAGTAACGCTCCGGTTGCATTAGGAGTGCTCAAAGCCGTGACCTGGGTTCTGCTCACGCTTATGGGGCCGAGAGGGTGGCTAACCTAAGCAGGAGCCCCGTTGCTTCCTCCAAGATCTTACCCAAGTTACGTTACAGAGTGGAGAGGTTGGAGGTATACAAAAGGCACGAGGAGGAGAGAGGACTTAGGGAGGATGATATGAAAAATTTCAAAGCCTGTGCCTGGAGGAGTCGGAGAGACGGTGCTGGGACTCTTCCAGGCAATGGAGGAGGAAGCAGGTTCTCCGCAGCCAGTTCCTGGTGGTGTGTTGGGTGACATGTGCTAGTAAAAGGCAGGGAATCGCAGGTTTAATTCAGGCAGACTTGTGTATAGGCAGATCTGCAAGAGGTGACCCTGGATCTCCACTAGGAACATCAAGATCACTTGCATAAACCTCTCAAAATCTCTAGGAAAAAAAACATCCTGGGTTTGTAGGCAGGCAGGAGCTGGGTGGAGCGAGAGCTTCGGGATCGCTGTCTTTTGGCAGGAGCACCCAGGCTTCTGGCTGAATCTGTCTGAACAAAATCATCTGTGTGTACTTTGCCTTCTGCAGATCCGAGCGGCGTCAAGAAAAACAGTTTGTTGGCTCTGTAATCCCAGCTGGCGTTTTTCAGCGCTTTTCTCGGTGCTTGCTCTAGAAGTAGGTTTCTCCAAACTGAGGTTTGCCCAGACCCCGGTAATTTGGATGACCGTTTCCCACAGTCGCAGTATAGCGTGATATAGCACAGTATAGTTTGGGGCGACAAAAATGAGAAGGGGGGAGGGAAGAATAAGGCTGCGAATACCGTGTCGGGGGATGTTTTTGAAAGATTAAACAAATGACCCGGGATCAGTTGCTCTGACGTTCATTCATCTTCAGGTATGACATCAGGTTTTGCCAGCCTCGATTCAGGACAGTCCCTTTGGCTCAACATCTGGCCTTGTGGCCTTAGATTTTAGCTGAAGGTTTATTTTGTGTAGCGTTTGTAGCCATAGTGAATGCTATGAAAAATGTTGTATATGACTGTCCGTTTTGGTTTTCGGCTAAGTTACGACAGCTGTTTTGTAGAAGTGAGTGCCTTTGAAATGTTGAGTAATTACATTCTGCTGTTGGAAATGTTGGTGTGTAGGAGTAAGTTTTAATCTTTTGTACTCAAATACTTGCAGAAATTTCGCTTTAAACATGCTTTTTATCATGTCATAGTAAAAAAAAAAATTGAGTGTATACTCCTAGTCACCAGTCTCAACCCGAATGAGAACAAGTTTGGGTATTTTGCTAAAATGGCACTGAATGCAGTGAGACTTAGAGACATATTTAAGTGTTTGGTTTAATTAAACGTGAGACAATTATTCAGGTAAGGCACAGAAACAATATTATGTAGCCTGTGTAATTAATCACAAAGGAGCCACCCAAATCTGATTTGAAATATGAGATGGCATAAATTGTAGAGAAACACAATGTCTGCTTTCAAACACTCAGTATGCTTAAGTAAATCATGATCTGTTTGTTAAACTTATGACTAGGGAAAGGCATTTATTTTCCCGAGTAAAATATTTTTTTCAGATTCCTGGCTTAGGTCTAGCATATTAATAGAAGTGAGTAACAGTTTACATGTGCTAAAGGTTGCCTTCCCACTACAAAACCCAATAGTTTTGGATAAAATCTGAGTAGAAAAGAAGTGACAACCATATATCCTTTAAATAAAGCTGGGTAGAGCGCAACTTGAAGTGTATAGCTATGGCTGAGTTAAGGAATAGCGCAATCCAGATGAGCCCTTGTTTCCGTTGGCCTGATGTCTATATATTAGGGCTGCGGGAGGGACGATTCCCTCTGGCTTTAACGCGTTGCACGTAGTGGGAAAGAACCCAGTCCTGCCCCGGCCTCTGTCGCGTATTTAGTGCGGGGCATTGAGAGAGGCCGTTGAACAACGCTTTTTAGGAACAGCCGCTATCTGTCTCCTTGTATTACCTGGTGCTTAGTAAAGCTGATTTGCTGGAGTGCTCCGCACTCACTGCAGCTACTGAAATCCATGAAGGTTCATTAGATAAAGTGCTCTGTCGGGCTAAGTTCTCTGGAGGATCAGATCCTAGGTGCTTCCTAATGGGCTTTTAGGATGAGCAGGCATTTTTGACCTGAGCTTGTTTGGGCTGCTGTTTCCACCTGTAAAATGGGAATGGTGAAATACCTTCATCTGGCTCAACTGCTATAAAATGTCATTAATGTTGGCTGAGCATCTGATAGTATAGTGAGAAGCTGTATAGAAAAGCCCTTGAGGAAATTAATACTTGTGCATTCAGTGGCGGGCTTGAATGGAGCGTAAGTAAACAAGTTTTAGATCCACATGTCGGACAAAGAGAAGAAAACAAAATCCTGAATGGCTGCTCATTAACTGAACGCCTTCCATTCTGTGCACTGGAGAAGTAATAGCGCGGGATCATGTAATTAAAGATTGTATCATAATGCACATGCACGAGAGGGCTGAATTAAAGTGGTGTTTGCAGCCTTAATCCTGGCATTTCATAACTTCCAAGTCCTTGACTTTGGTAACCTCAATAATGTTGCTTCAATGTAGCTTTTTGTGTGCAATTTAAATCAGCCGCACCTGAAGAGGAACCTTCTGTTTATTGATGATATTGCTAACAAATGATTTGGGGATGAGAAATCAAAGCAATCTCTTTGCTACAGAAGCTTTTTATAAAACCTATCTCAAGCAGACAGCAAGTTGCTTTCCTATTGTTTTGCCTTCATCTGTAATCAGCACGTACCGGCCTGCAGGCTGGTGCAACGTTTCATCTCCAGTCCGTTGCACAACCCTTTTTGCACAACGCTGAACCACTTTGTCTGCAGATTCGAGAGAGAGGCAGGAGGGGATGGATTGTAATTTTACAAAAACAAAGCAAACAAGCAAAACAAGATTAAACCTTTCTGAAGAGGTCTGGCAACTTGAAGAAATTGCTCGGATTTAGTGGCTGGGCTATTGCAGTCAGTGGAGTTGACATCATGACTCTTTTTACCGGTCCCTTGTGTCCTAAAATACTGTAATTTCCGCAGTTAGAGAATCCTTTTCTCTTTTGCATTGCACTTTATACCTGCTGCCTTTTCTGCCCTGCGTTAAGAGTGTTTCCAATTTTTATTTCTTGCCCTAGATAGGTGCTTTTGAGGAACTAATCTTGCATTCAGAGGAATGCCCAGTGCATTTAACTATCTTATCTGGAGGGAAATGAATGACTATTAGAACATCTTGTTTTGTCTTCCGATTTTGAAAGATCATAGGGACTAGTCTGCGTGGTGTTTTCAGGCCTTTACATCTTGTTGTTTCTGCCAGAACTAAAATAATGACTTAGGAAGCGAGCGCGAGAGAGATATTGAAGTCCTAGGGCGTTTTCATCCATCAATTTTAGAAATTCTTACACAACGTAACACGAAACACAGTATAAGTTGATGCCGAGATCCGATGGCAACTTCAGGAGCCCTCGTACTGGAATTGTTTCCCGATTCTGTGTTTTTCTTGTCTTTCGGTTTGTACAGTTGCTTGTTAAGGTGCCGGGTGCTCCCCTGGGTTACCAGCTAATGATGCTCAGTGCCTGCTGCTAACGAAACGGCACCACCTCCGTCTCTCAGCAATACGGTCTAGACGTCTAAATTTTTTTGCAAGCTCAACCTTTATGACAAAGTTTCTCAGCGTATACGGATGCGGAGCTCTCGTCGGTATTTTTGATTGTGTTTGTTGTGTAAAAAGGATTTGGCCTGATTCTTCTATTCACATCAACACCTCTGTTGGATGAAGCACTTCCCAGCTGACAGCCAGGGTTGAGGTGCTCAGTCTATGCTACCGTTATGTCCGTAACTTATAAAGAATTTTAAATCAACTTTAGCAGCTATTGTTTTTTTTTTTTAATTGTCTCCTCCCTTCTGCACTAGGGTTTCTTGATCAAATGTGAATTACTTGTACCTTGTAAATGGGCTCCAGAAGTAGGTCTCTTACGGCTTTATTTGACCAGGAGGGTTGGATTTCACACTTGAGATGTCTGAACAGTGAGCAGTGGCAAACTGGTAGATTCAGAGGTGTTTTTCTAACCATTTAAGTGGAGCATTACAATGGCGTTTCATGACTGTCTAATAATTTGGAGTGTTTTTAAGAAAACTGTTAGTTATTTATGTTAATTTTATTATTGGAGTGAGTGAGGGGTAAATTGTTAGGCTGCAATATAAAGTCAGTGTGAACAGCGAGAACCTGAGAAGCAAATAACTGGAATATAGTTGTAGACTAATGCAGATATTGTTGCTTTCACTAGCCCGGCACTATAATGTACTTCTATTTTAAATAAAGGACAACTTTTTAAAATTGTTTATTGGGGTCACGTTCAAGTTCAGAACTTCAGCTCTTGAACCTGACCCTGGAATCAGAAAAATACTCCATAAAGATGACTGAACAAAGCTGAGGCTCGAAATCCCTCGGTGGCCACCTGAAGTGTTCACCAGATGCAGCCTGCAGCTTTTGGCCGGGATTCCCATGGAAGAACCCCCAGCCCGGGGGACAGCGACGTTGGGTGCCCGCTGTCTTTGGCGCGCTGCAGAGGGAAGGGAGGAGCCTACAGGACGAGGACAGGGAGAAAGGGCAGCTAGCGATGAGTGATGGACTCCTGGGGGAAATTCGTGGGGGTGAAGTGCATACCCCACAAAGTGGTGGGAAGCACTGCTCGGCTGCCACCCAGGAGCTGCTTTATAATTGATGAGCTGTCGTCTACATCCCAGGGGAAATGGACTCTGCCGTGACAGGCACGGCTCCCTGGAACGTTAACACCTGGTGGGAACCCAGTGGACATGTCCTTCAAGCCTCCACCTCTGTGAAATTACCTGATGTCCCGAAGGATGCTGCCTCTCCTCCCCTTGCCAAACGTGGGGCTTGGATTGCGATTGCTTAATATTCCCGGGAGCCGGGATGATTGCAGTGCCACCCCAGCCGGCCTCAGCAGCCCTCCTGCTTGCTGCTATCACGGCAGGGATTTGTTCGGCATGGGTGGTGATTCTCCGCTACGGCACGTACGGTGGCATCGAGTTGATTAATGTGCCCAATAGAAATAAAACAAATGGAAATTTTTTAGATTATGCAGTACACTCATAAATATTAATGCACTTTTGTATTGAATTGTATGTAATTACATATTTATACATTTAAGTCACCTTCCTGATACACTTAAGGCACTTTACTGATGAAAGATATTTCTGAATAAGATGGTTTTAAACCATGCCTAATATGTTTGTATGATTTATTTAATAACGTGTGGGTTTGTACACTGGCAGGAGAGGAGAAAAAGCTACATTAAAGTCAGAATATATTGTTCACAGGATCTGCTACTTGATTTGAATCAACTCCACGGGTAGCTGCTGAAAAATACAGCTCGACATGAAATATTGCTACATCTTCTTATCCCTGTAGATAAGGTCTGCGCAGCCCTGTCACCTTAGAGTAATTACAGCTTATTACCTTAATCACGGCGATGCCTAAAGTCCGTAATTAAGATTACGCTAGCTAATGTGCTAGGGCGTGCCGCGGTACTGCTAAAGTCCTATCTAAACAACGGAAAGATAAAAATTGGATGAGGCAGCACGGGCAGAAAGCGGGGAAGTGATTTATCCAGGGCAGCGGTTGGCAGCCCCGCGCCGCCGTCGCTGAGACCGGCTGTGCCCACCCTTAACCCAGGCGGGGTGGCAGGAGCCATTGCCGAAATGCAGCTCCCGCGTGCTGGGAATGGGATGCAGCCGTGGAGCTCCCAGCGTTTCCGGGCTGGAAGTGCCTGCCGTTGGCTTCCCACGGGGAGCCGGCTCGCTGGGGAGATGCTCGGGATGCCGTTGAGCCTTTCACCCCGATGTCCCAAGACCGGTGGTTTTCATTCCAGCTTGGTTTAATGCATCCTATCCGCACGTGTCTAAGCTTTTCTTCTTTCAACGTGTCCTGCTGCAGTCCGGTCTGCAGATGAAGAATTGATTTTTTTTTTTTCTTTTTTTAAGGCCAAACAGTGTGTCTGTTGAAAGCAATGAGAGGTTCTACCTTACAATTCAATAATACGAGGTTTTGACCCTCAGCGCTCTGTAATTTTCTCTGCAGAGATGAGCTACTGAAAAGCAGCTGGCTGTTTTGGAGGAACTCGGTTGTCTAAACATGGATCTTGATATCGAAATTTCGTAGTAAACCAATGCACCGCATTGGATGCAAGGCCTGCTTTTACGGTTTGCAGAATGACGAGGTATATACGTATGGAGCTCCCGTTCCTCCCTTTGGCTGCGAGTAGGACAGGAATATTTCTGGAGATTTCTGCAAATTGCTCCCTCTGTTCTGGAAGATAGATTTTTGTAGAGTTTTCAGAAGGCGGCGTGAAGCTGGAGTCGCTTATCTTGGCTGTAGGTTTGTACTCAGGTTCTTTCATCCCAAGTTCTTACACTAGCCAAGTTTCGCTTTAGGTGTATCAGAAAATTCATGAAACTTTATGGAATTGTTAGTGGCGTTGGCTCGAATGTGGGGGTCTTATGGAGAAGGTTATCCCAGATGTGCCTGAAGTAATCTGCAAAACTTTGACCCGTCTTGCACTCTCTTTAAAGCTAATGGAAGCTAGTAATTTCTTGATGGCAGTGTTATCCCCATTAGGTGTTTTATAAGCTTCTGGAATGCTGCCACTGTTTCATTTAGATCCCTAGCTGGGGAGGAAAAAAAAAAAATCCCACCGAAGGTATTTAGTCATTAGCAGAATATTTTTCTTCCAGAAAGTTTCCCTTTCATTACTCCTTCATCCTTTCGCATTCAGAGGGAATCGTCCTAACGGCATTTCCACAGTGCAAATCCTAGCTCCGTAGTTTAACAGGAGACCTGCAACGGGTGTAATGTGCTGTTCGTAAAGCACTGGTGTTTGATGCTGATCCGACGAAATAAAAAATTGGTTTATATCTATCATCATCAGTCCAGTGATGGTTATCCTAAGGCACAAGTGTGTTTTGTGATCAAATATTTCCTTGTTTCAATATAGTGCGTGGAGCAAGTGGTGATGCTGGTGCTTTTTGCCCTGATAAAGTTGCTTGGGGAAACTAGTGTTGCTCCATTTCCCAGCTTCTTTCCCAAAGCTTAACAGACGGGAACGGGGCTGGACGCGGGAATCGCTGCAAGGTGCTCGGATTGTGTTATCTGGCAGGTCCATGTGTGCGTAGAGTTGTTACGGTTGCTCTTTTTATGAAGCTGTTGATGTTGAGAATGGGTGAAGTCACTGTCACCGTACGTGACACCGGAGAATTTGCCTCTGTGCATTTATGACGTGTCTAAATCTGAGACCTTTTTAGGGAAGGGAACAGAAGACGTGCTCAAAAAAGTGATTCTTCCTTTTTTTATTTTTTATTGTTTCTTTAGTTTGCTTTGTGTACAGTGCTTTTCATAACTAGATCTCAAAATATTATAAAGATCAGTGTTACTACTGATTTTTTTTTTTTTTAACAGATAGAGGGACCAGAGAAGAGACAGATGACTCTCAAAATACTGGTCATGCTCTTTTATGATCTTGGATAGGACTCCTAATTTTTCTGTTATGAATAGCACTGGTAAAGAAAAATGTAGGATGCTTCCCATGGTGTCTTGGTGAAGACAAGTTCAAAAAAGAAGCTTATGGCTTCTGTCCCTTGCTCCCTTCTTTAATGCTTGTAAAATTATTCTTTTCTATCCGATATCAAATTTGAACTTGGGTTGTCTTCAGTGTAATTAATATTCGCACTGGTGCTAGTTATGAACTTTGTGAGGCTCTTGTGTTTTAGATAGGCATTCAGGGAGGGTTCTTTAATTAAAGCCAAACTGATTTTTGCTTTTCGACATGTTTTTGCAGCAAAATGGGTTGTAGTTTGGATTTTATTCTCCTGAACCTGAACCTTTATGTGACAAAGGGACTAATAGACCAATTTCTTTCTCAGAAACTGTCATGTTGTCAGTTGTAATATTAAGTGACAATAAACAGAAGCATGAAGGCTTACAAGATCACACAGTACTTTATGGTAGGATATGGACAGCTTTTCTCATGGGACCTGAAGGTCAAGGCAACTAGGCATGTTAATAGAGTATGCTTAAAGTATTATGCTGTTTAAGAAATAGGCCCATTATATGGAAATATCCATAGTTTTACATATGAAGTTCTTGGAGTAGACATGGTTTGGCACTATTGCAGATTTAATAGAGGCATAACATGCACTGTAATTTATACCTCTCCAGTGGCTTCTACTTCTTCTCTGCCGATAACCCTGCAACTTCTGATTCCTTCCTCTTCCCCTGCCCTTGATTTTGTGTTACTGGAAAATTTATTTTCAAGTAACACTTATTTAAAGCAAATACACAGATTCTGTGTGTTGCAGGTTATCAGCAAGCAAATAAACTAACTGTAGCCTAAGCTACAAAATTTGCATTTATGTTACTGGACTTGAATATTTTTATAGATGAACGTTGATTCTGGAGTTTAAAGAAGGGTCAGTAATAAAGTTTTTGAAAACAAGAATGATTTTTTTTCTGAGATTTGGAAATGTTCTGCTTAGGTCAGGCTTGAAGAAAATTCCAGAGAAGTCAATCAAGATACATTAGCTTTAATTGGCTTTAGGTCAGTTCCTGCCTTGTCGTGTTAAATATAAGAAATAAGTCAAAATAAACGTCAAAGGCCAAGGCTTGCTTAAATCAAAGACGATTCTTAGTTTAAACATTATGAACATATACTGGCTTTTAAGTGCATACTCAGGTGATACATGAGGTGTATTTGGAAATAATAAGGCTGCTGGTATGAAATGTAGAGGAGTATGTGTGTCTGTGTGTGTGCACTCACTTAATCTTACAAATTGTATTTGCCTGTCTTTTGATTAACTGGCCTGCAGCAAAGATGCTTTTCTCCTTTTCCGGTGACTGTAACGTTGGCTCGAGAACACCCTGGAAATCGCTGCCTAAAACTGCTGCTTGAAAACGGTTGGAAAAAAATGCGATCTCTGTTTTAACGGTTGCCTTTTCCTTCCTCTTCCCTTGCCCGCTCCCTGCCTCTGCAGAAGGACGTCGCGCTGAAGCCGCAGGAGCGCGTAGAGAAGCGGCAGAACCCTCTGGCCAAGAAGAAGCGGGAGGCGCTTACCAACGGGCTCTCCTACCTTCCCAAAAAGAACAGGCTTCCCCACCACCAGTACAGCTCCGACCGCGAGAATGACCGTAATCTTTGCCAGCACCTGGGGAAAAAGAAGAAATTCCCGAAGGGCCTCAGACAGGTGGGAGACAAGCTACCTGTTGCAGGAGGGAGGGCTTTGGTGCGTGGCTTGCCGAAGTGGACTTCCCGGTTGGTGGGGTCCCTTGCTTATTTGGGCTGTCGGGTCCCATTTGGTACCATCTCCTGGTACGAGGAGAGATGAACTGAGTGGTTGAGAAGGGACAAGAACGCAGCGTGTTGATGGTGGGTTCAAGCTGATGAACGAGCGTGCCGAGGCTGGGAGTGAGATTGGCCGGGCACGCGGCTAAGCCCTGCTCTGAATGTCAAGGGCAAGGTGAGGTAATTGTAAGAGGGGTGGCTGTTAATCAAGACTAATTGAGCTCTGAGACTGATTACCCTACAAGGAGCTCGTTTGTAGGATGTCAGTGGTACCAGCATGTGCTCTTCTAGATTACTGAGCACATACCCATGAGCAAGAGCTTTCTGCCTTCCCAACACGCCTGCGCTCTTAGGGTGGAAGCCGTGGTGCACACGTGATGGATGAACGAGCACGTAGCATCCAGGAGGCTGGAGATTTTGGTCCGTTACTCAAGACTGCGCGGAGTGTTGTGTTTCTGGTGTTTTAAAAAAGAAAAAAACGTGGCAAGTGTGATTTCTCTGATGTGCAGGAGGCAGGAAAAAAAACATTTTGCTTTTACAGTGAGCAAATATCTCTATTTTTTGTGTGCGTGTCTGTTGTATGCAAAAGGCTAAGCTGGAGTTGGGATGTTTCAAGTATAACATGTACCTGTGTGTTCATTTGGCTCATGGGCTGCAAAACCATAGTCTGAAGTAACAGTAAAGAGGCCAGATTTGACCTGAGTTTGAGTATAATTAATGACTCTACCCAAGATTTAAAACTCTAATGGAAATAGTTGATGTTTATTGAATGAGTCTCCATCTTTGGTGCAACCCAACATTGCTTTGTAGAGAAACTGGTTTTGGAAGACTGTGAGAATTTGCTGCTTTTCATTGCGTGAGCTCAGGAACATGGAGGGAACACTGAGGATGACAAGTACGCTGACTTTCGTTCAATTCTGATAATCAAAGTTATGGAAGTTGATAAAAATGAGTTTCCACTAGTATTTTTAAGCCGTGAGTGTATATAGAGCTAGAATAAGAACGCATAGAGCGCTTCAGCAATGCAAGCAAGTTGTAAAACACCTATTCTGCACTACCATACCTATTATGGTGTTCTCTCTTCTAATTTAATTTAATATTTACTTTGTATTTCAAAGGGAGATGGGCAAACTCTGAGATATTTGGTGCAATAGTTGTGTGATGTGGTGGTATTAAAGGTTGCTGTGTTCCCTTGACCATTTTCTGTGTTCACATACGCGTTCTTTACTCTGTTCCTTTTTAGTATGTCAAATGGTAAATGTATCTGCTTTGTGCAGTAGGAGCTGGCCTTCATAAAAGCTGACTTTTTGCACTATTTGATTCCCATGACAGAGCCTACTGTCAGGTGAAACCTTTCTGCCTGGTACTTAAGCAATGAAGAATTAGCCTAGCTGCTGATGGAGGTTATTTGTGAGGTTATGTTTTTAAGAATAAATATACACTAGTTTGGAAGGTATTGAGTTGTCAAATGTCACAGAAAATGGTTTTCCTTTTAGCTGATAAATCTGAGTACTCTGCTTAATTCCTGAGGGATAAGGCTGAGAGGGAATAAAATATCTTGCTCAATATACATTTAATACGTATGGTTGGAGTACAACTCCATAGATAAGAACATTTTAGTCTCATGAAGAGTTTAGATGCTGACAAATCCAAGTGGCTTTGGCACTTAGACAAAAATGCCATGGTGTCACGGGCAAAACAGCCTTGAATCAGGGCATTTCACTTAATTTATTGTTGATGAAGAAAAGCTTTTGATTACTGATTTGGGTGTTGGGTAACAAAGATGATATAAACAATTCAACAAACACTGCGGGAAGCGCCTCTCCTCCGCTTTTACCAGGCTCAGCTTCAGTCCAGCACCTCTCCCCCATTCTTACTCTCACCTTCCCTTGTTTTTGCTGCACGTTGTGCACCGTCCCGGGGGTGAGGCCATGGTGCGGGGGTCAGTGGCTCCTGGCTTCTTACTCATTTTCTCTTTCCCAGCACGGGTATCCCACAGGTCGTGGTCTCCTTGGGATGTCCCTGCCCCAGTGTGGGTCCCCTGTGGGCCGTGGTCCCCCCAGACGTACCTCCTCCATCCATCCTGCTGATTGTCCAAGTTCTCGATTGGAAGTTGCTTATCGACTTTGTCAAATATATATAATTATACGTTGTGTGTGAATATTACACTTGGATGGAATGA
Organism: Apteryx rowi; assembly: GCF_003343035.1. Lineage (NCBI taxonomy): Eukaryota > Metazoa > Chordata > Aves > Apterygiformes > Apterygidae > Apteryx > Apteryx rowi. Next base: position 3,810,945 of record NW_020448308.1, read on the forward strand.
TGCAGACTTGATGCTGTCATTGCATTCCCGTGCTGGCACAAAATCTTGGCTGCACTCTGTCCCTGGTGGGAAAGGTCTTGTACCTGGAGATCCTGTTTGTTATTTTACCCGTGGTTAACAGTGCTGTCTGATATGCTTTTCTCCGAAATCTGTTATCTGCTGAAAGTAACTCTCGCATACAGGATTTACAGTATGAAGCTCCCCTCATCAAACAGCTTTAGTTGAAGGCAGCTTTGGGAAGGACTGCTAATTAGTTTTCAGCGAAAATCCTTACAGTATTCGAGCAGGTATTTATCCAGCTATGCTGAAATGCCTACAGGTTTATTGAAATCCAGAAAATGTGAAACTGTAGGTTAATTAAGGCTCATATTTTACTAGCAAGAAGACTTTTGAACCCTGCTTTGTGAGCTTTTATAAATGTACTTATTAAATGCCTCAAGGAAATTTTAGTTGGCATTAAGCAAACATAAGACTCATCAGAATATTTCTCCAGCCTTTTAAATTTAATTTCCTTTACATTAATTGGTAGATGGCATGTTTTTATGTATGTTCTTGAAAAATGGTGTGGAAATCTTAAAGTGAGCACTTCCGAATAGGAAAAAGGATGACAGAACAGTGCAGTGGTTTTGAATGTGTTTTTGCTTCCCAAGGTGTGAGCAGAACGGGGCGTGCTAGGAAACGATGAATTTTGATTGCGGAAGGAAGGGTGGAAGAGCTATTTTGTGCGTTGCAGGGAAGGATGATCCTTGATTCAGTGGGCGTGTGTTTTGGAAGCACCAGAGGACACTGACTTCTCCTACCTCCACTGTTTTCCTCTCCATTTTCTTTATCGCCTCTGGAAGCCGTCCTCCAGCAAAGGATTGTCTCTGGCATGTGCTTCTAAAATACTCCACTTGCACATGTCCACTTGGTGGACGACTGCAGTATTAACTGGCTTGCGTGTACTATGAGAGCCAGTTGCTGCTAGGCTCCAACTCTAGTAACTGGAGGTGGTTCCAAAGACGCTGGCAGCTATCGGGTACCCGTCCCACATGTGGTGGGGATGCAAGCAAGGAGACGGAGTGACAGAAGGGGCAGATGACGAATAAAGGGAAGGAAGAAGACTGGTGATGGAGAGATGAATTAGGAGGTAAATTTTGAGATAACAGGAAGATGAGAACAACAGCGGGGAAAAAAGAAGCCACCAGTCATCGACTGCAAGCGTTATAAACTATATATTAGCTTTAACCTTGTAGTCCATTGCGTGAATCAATTAAAGGGGAGGGAGGGAGGTGTTGAAGCTTTTTCCTTCTCAGAAGTAAGCCCGGGATCCCCTTGGCGGTCTCGCCCTGAATCCGTACGTGGATGTAACGGCGTGTGGCCGTTCCTGGGGCGGTCTGGGGGTGGCCGGTCACGTGGGGCACCCAGGAGCCGTGCGGCCGGCTGGCGAGCGGAGCAGATGGGGTTGATGGCCACCGGCAGCATGCTTCCAGCGCGAGCTGCCGGTGGTGACAGGCGATTTACAACGTGCTATTTACAGTTGGGGTTTGCAGGCTTTTGGTGACATCCGAGTGCTCTTTAGCAACTGCTTTCCGCGCCGCTTTTCCGAGAGCTGTTAATTGAAAATGAAGTTGTGGGTGGGCTTTGGGAGTGAAGTAGCAGCTCCAAGGATTACGTGCGGCTGTCTAGGACTGCGCAAGTCCTTTGACTCCCAACTTACAACTCTGTGCAGCAAAGCAGGGAGAAAACATATATATATTTGCACAATTTGAGGTCAGATACCTTGGGTATAGTATATACAGCACGCATACGCACGCAGCGAGTGATGAAGGCTTGACTCTCCTTTTCCATAGCTGCTGCGATTTGGGATGACTTCACTTGCAGTCATTGGATTTAAGTGACTGCAAAGATCAAGAAAGAAGCTGGGCCCTAAAAATATTTTAGGCAGCACAGCAGAGAGGTTTGCAAGGCTCGATGTATGGGCTTGGCCCAGTTGTACGCAGCTGGGGGTCTGGTTCTGCATCACTGAAGTGAAAGGACACGTTGCCCCAGCTTGTGGCACTCCCGTTAGGGGAGGCTAATCATGGGGAAAAAATAGATTAGAGCATTTAAAGTATAGAAAGGGTTGTATGCAAGTAGCAGTGAGCTTCGGTTGCAGACGTCCGCAGCGCGAGCAGGTGTTACAGCGGCAGATGCTCGTGGGAGGTACGCGAGATACGCTGGGATTTCGGAAGCAGTCGCCGCCTGCGGTGAAATCCGGGGCCGGTCCCGAACGCCGGCTGCAGCCCGCGCCGGGGCGAGCACCTGCGCTCATTGATCAGCTCTGCCTGCCGTGACGTGGCGCCGGCGTCCCCCCCCTTCCCCATAATCACCAGTTTCACCTGCAATTTTTCAATAAGCTATTGAATTACACCTCGCTAAATGATACGCTGCGAATCCAGCAGGTCCTAATTGCTAATGATGGTTCTGAAAGACTTTCATTTGACTGTAATTAGGTTTGCAAGCAATCAGCTGCCCTTATCAGGATTGAAAACACATAATGTAGAAGCCAGGCTGGCGGGAACGTAGCGTTTCCTTGCAAGGGGGAGGGAAGATGTTTTATTAGCAGAAGCTGTGACATATTTTAACACCTTGAAAACATCATGTGTGAAATTAATTCTGCGCAGTATTATGCCATCTGGCACTGTTATTGTTCTGTATACATTGCTGTGTAAAGTGCGCTTTCTTCCCGTCTGGGTACGAGCCTGCGTTTGAAATAGTAATCATGAGTCAAATTGATTGCTAAGGCTGTTACGCCTGCTAGAGAGGTTAAAAATATATGCTGGGAAATCCCCTGGGCTCAAAATGGCATGGCGGGCCGATGAAATAGGGAGAAACGGGCCGTGTTTTGGCCGTGCCCCGCGCCTGTGGATGAGTGTACGTGCTCAAGCTGAAGAGGAGCTATATCGCGTTTATTGGCTTGCAGCTGAAGCAGAAAATACCTATATTTTAGACTTGGTGCCGTGATATTGCTTAATAATAGGCTGGGGTTTGTTTTTTTTTTTTTGATCCTGGCTGTATGCTACTGCATTAAACATCCGACTCGGAGCCTCCTGCGAGAGCTACCAAGAGTTATCCGTCGGGATCATGATGGAGTTTCATCTAGGTAACGGCTTGCATGGCCGAGGAGGAGCAGGGAAGGCTCGAGGTCCTACCAGGCAACCTCGGTGCGTTTTTATTCCCGATGCAACCGTTGCCACTGATTTGCGGGCTACCCTGCTGCGTCTCGCGTCCTCTTCTGGCTCCGGTTTACACAGCCGTGAAAGGAGGTGGTGTTTTCGGAGAGAGCTCGGGTCGCCCCGAAGGGTGGCCGGTTCGGGAGGGAGAGGATGATACCGCCGAATCGCCGGACCGGGTAATCCTGTGCAAAAAAGTGCCTCTTTGGGCAGTGCTTACACCCTTCAAGTTGAACAGGACCCCCCAGCAGATGCCAAATGAAAAATTAAAAAAAAAAAAAAAAGTGGCTTTTAGGTTAACCTAATTCTGTTAATCAATTAGCTATCTTGAGAATAATAGCCAAAAAAAAAATTGACTGTGCATGGAGCAGTTATCGTCTCCCAGGATTATCTTTTTTCTTTTCAAGTTGGCACGCTACTTTAATTGAAAACTTAAATGATTATTAAATGTGCTGTATTGGGAAATGAACCATATTTTAAATGTGTGATGCAATCAATTGCTGTCTTAAAAGTTCCTAAGCATGTTGCCAATAAGGAAGCCAGCAAAAAATTAATTTTGACCGAGGCTGCTTGGAGATAAATTAGGCTCTAGTTTAAGTGATAGCTGAATCTGATATTTAGACAGTATAATAAAGTGCCCACACTGAATTAAAAAAGAATCTTCCTGCATTTAAAAAATACATATTTTCTATAATATAAATAAATAGCTTAAATCCAAGTCAAGACTTCTGGCCTACCAGTTTGCCCTTATATTAGCTGGAAGCACAGCAGGTCATCCTCAAATTGATTATGAGAAATGTAAACTGTTGAAGCTATATTACTTAACTGTATTAGTTGGCGATTCATTTTTTCCCCCTGCACAAACTGTATATTCCCAAAGGGGAGAGGTGCAAGGGGATTGCTTGGGAATAAACATGGGAGCAGGTCCAGCGCTGGCGGAGCGTGCCAGGTGCTGGGCGTGATGCCGGGCAGGTTGGGTCCTGCACGGTGGCGGCAGCAAGACCGGAGAGCTGAGATTGCTCATCGTGGGTTGAGTGGGCAGCTATAAGCTAAGACGTACAAACGTTTATGGAATAGAAGTGTTACGTTCTTAATTATTCCATCTTTCCAGGGACTTTGGTTGGGAATAAGGAGGAGAAGAGGCTGAGTAGCACACAGATCAAACCACCGTGTGCAAGTCGCACCACTGAGGCGATGAAGACTCTTAGTTTAGGTAGGCTTTTGTAACCTACAGTCCAGCTCCTGAGGACTATAGCTCCACCGATGAACAGGGAGAGACTTAGGCCATGTGTTTAAGAAACACATGGGGACATTCTTATGCATCAAGTCGGCAACACTCGGAGGAACCGGTCCCGTACCAATGGGTGTGAGGGGCTCCGCAGCTTGGCCTTTCAAGGGGAGGAGAATGGAGGGAAAAAAGGGTAGTTCCTTCAATTAAAGCAGTAGGATATTTTCCTGTCGTCTTGTAAACTAAAGGCAATACTCCTGCTTTTGTAGTTGACCTGTTACAACTACTCTGAAGAAGTGGGAGGCTGTAATTTCTGTAGATCTGAAGAGCTGCTTTTGGGCTAGAAGTAGCGAGTCAAGAACGAGTGGCAGGTGATGGTGGCCACGGGAAGGGGCAGCTCTGGGCAGCCCCGGGACTCTGCCCGTGCTCCCAGCAGCTGCCCGCTTCTGCAGCCGGGGCACGTCGCCGCTGCAGGCAATCAGCGGGGCATCTCTAAACTTCTGGCGTTTTACTTCATTTTGGCAAAAATGACCCGTGCGTGTGATCCTAAAGCTCAGAGAACCTATTGATGGTCTTGGCATCGTTCTGGAGGAGATTATTCTCCATTCGGTGTGGTTTCACAAGTCTGAATTTTCCCTTTTGATAAAATTAAGAGATGTTTTTATTTTTCTTTGTGCCAGAACCTACTGAAGTGGAACTTTAACTTTTAAAGCGGAAGCCTGCATTGCCTACCGTTATCCCTTTTTCATGGTAAATGGCCAACATTTGCTGGGAAAGCTTCATTTCTGTTTCAGCTGCTAGCAAGAATGTGACATAGCTTTAACTTTTATACTGAACTCATTGCACTTTTTAATAATTCAAAGGGGTATTTTGAATCGGTTCCACTACCAGTTAAAGAGCACGTTAGGGCCATTACTACATAACGATATATGCTAGTAAAACGGACAAAACAAACTTGTCATTTTGTCCTGACCTTTCCATGGAACAATTTTCTCTGCTCAGTATTAAAATACAGTGAGGTTACGATGAGTGAAAATGAAAGAGCTACCCTTAAGGGAAGCTGTTGCTAAAAGAAGGAAAGAAAAAAAAAAAAAAAAAGGAATTTTAATAGCAGTTCAGCTGCACAAGTTGCTGCAATTTTGCTAGCCAGTGTTGCTGGCAGTACACACCTAAGGTTAAGAGAACCATACAGGCTGTGACAAAATACGTACTTCTGCAGGTTTTAATTTTGCATTCTTAAGTGTATGTCAGTGCATGAGTCAGGATTATATTTTTGTATTTGGATCAGCTATTGCAAAGATTGTACAAGTGTGTCGCCACAAACTTGAACTGACCTTAAAAGCGGCTAAGCCTGTACTGAAGTCCACCCCAATCGGGAAAGCTTAGAAGCATGTTTTTAACCGTACCTACTTTCCTGAATGCGACTATTTTCTTACGCTGCTGATTCCTGTGAGCAGTTCTGGTTACCTGTTTTCAAGGAAATAGAATTTTATACTTTCTCCATTTAAAGAATTGCTAGCCTCGTTTAATCATAGTTATGATTAAACACCAGTATGGAGTTTAATCAGTGCATCAAAATGAAGACTGAGCAATAACATGATTGCCTCTCTAGATGTGTCATGGGCGCAAACATCAGCGAGGTGTAAGATTGTTTTACAGGTAAAGGAAAAGTTGGCAAAAGATGACAGGGGCAAAAACTGGCATAAAACAAATGTTGCCAGGAAACCAAGCTTCAGCCCTAAGCCTAGTGAGATCCTGCAAGGAGTTGCAGGAGAAGGAAGCAAGAAAACCGCTGGTTTGCAGGCAGGTGAGTAGGGTTTTTTAATACGTATACATATGTGTGTGTGTGTGTGTGTGTGTATATATATATATGTTTTACACACGCACACATATATATATGAAAGCTATATGCCCCTGGTGCCTCTGACAGCAGAGCCCTCGACGTTCTCACACTGTATTCCTGTTCGCCTTCCCAGTTAGCAGAGTTACTACTAAAGCTGAGAACAGGTGTGCAACTCAAAAAAAAAAAAGGTATTTAATACTTTTTCTTTTAGAGATTTTGGGTGGACTTTGTCTAAATATTGTAAATCAAAACATTTTAATCACAGAGTTAGGTGGATTTTTTGGTAGCCATATGAAGCATCAAACACGTGGTGAAGGTACCTGTGGGTACCTTCACCATTTTTGCCAACTAGGCTCATCGTTTTGGGGTTTTATGCTGATAGAGTGGAACAAAAAGTCTCCTGCTTTCATAAATGAAAATCAAGAGGCAAAAGCAGGCAGTGGGTTAATAAAAATGGGGATTCTGTTAAAATTACTAATCAATCTGTTTAAAGTTTTATAGCCTCCCCTGCCCCTAACACATGTTCTTCTCTTGTAAAGCACCTTATTGCTTCCTGCTTGTTTACCGGCTTTTAGCAAGTCAAGCAGCTTTCAAATTGCTTTGATGTTAATTATAGAAGTTGTTCAATAGGGCTCGCTAGGTGAGGGCGAATAGCTCGGGCGTTTAAGAAAATAAATAGATATACAGGCAGGTGTTCTGTGCTTCGGTTTTGGAGCAAATGGCAAGATAGCGACGGTTTAGTGTTCTGTTGTTAAATATGTATTTGGGATATATTAAGGATATTAATCCTTCTATTTAAGGATATATTTGGGTGGGATGCTGCTTTTGATTTGCAAGGTTTGGTGCTAGTTATATTCACTTCTCTTGATAATAAATGGGAACTGTGTGTCAGAGACTGAACCTCATAGTTACAAAAAGGACTGAGTTTCAATACCCCTTGCGCCAAAGTAAAAAATTCGAGGAACAAGGATTTTGTTTTATGCCACACAAGCTGTTGCTCTGAACTTTGGATCTCGGGTTATCCCAGATGTTGCACTTGTTCTGATCTGGGCTTTGACCTAGGCTGAGCTGTGCTTATTCCCATCAATTTAAGTCTTGCTGCATTAATGTTTTAGCTGAGCGGAGCTGCAGCTGAGTTTGGGCTTTTACAGATAAATAAACAAATAAAAAGCTCAAAAAAGCTCTTATGATTGGAAAATCTCCGTCTCTGAACGTAACCTAAATCAATTAGTCAACTTTGAGATGTAAAACCCCTGAAAGAGAGTATGGGAGCTGAGGACCGGGACGGCCCCTCTGCCTGGTGGTCGCTGGCGAGCCGCCGACCCTCGTCCCCCCCTTTTTGTCGTCAATGTGAATCACGCTTCGGCATAAAGACCTTGTCTCCCGATTCCTAATCAAGGGACGAGGCGTAATCAGAGGATTTTGCGCAGTGTTTGGAGATCTTCCGATGAAAGGCTATGTACCTGTGTGATATATGAATATTAATGGCTTCTCGTACAAAGCACCGTAGCCGCTGCAACCGAGCGTGGAATTTATTTGAAAAATTAGTGCCGTTCTGCATGACGGGAGTGTGACCATCAGGAAGGGATATAAAACCTTGGTTTAACTTCACCTGAGTTAGTAACACTAGGTTTGTAAATTAGAAACAATACGCAGAAGGGGAAGGTGGAAGGTAAATAATTGCAAAACGCTTTCGAAAGATTTGAAGCAAAAATGGTGGCCTGATGTTTCCTGTAAAAATTGCAGTGTATTCAGTAATGAAAAGATATTCTTTTCAGAATTAAGGCTCGTGCTTCCAATGTTTTAAATGAACTTGTACTTTGGTAGGCAATAAATACTGGAAACGGCCCCCTCAAACTTTCTTCTTTATAATAATGATACGCTCCGGTATAATTATTACCGGTATAATATAGTATATTATTGGTCTACAGTAGGTGCCAGTGGGTGTGTTATTTCCAGGAGCAATAAATGCAATGGCTTCTTGCCTGCTATTTTGGAATGATCATAAAGCATTTCCTGGAGCAGAACGACGTGAGCTTGTAACATCTCGTTGGGGGAGAGAGACCATACCTATCAATAGCGAGCCAAGGCTGGTAATCTTAAATCTCTCTAATTTAAATCATGAGAATCTGTTTTTCATGAATAATTCAGAGCTCTGAGTTAGTGGAATTATTTCCAGCCCATGTATATTAAACAGCCAATCTGCCATGCCAGTTCTGTTTGAGACACCGTTGCTGGGGGTTTTCTCTTTCCCCTCAAAACGATCATCTTTGTGGCGGAAAATAAAGCTGCGGCGGTATTTTGTCCTTTCTGATTGCACGAGGATTCTTCTTTAAACCTCGCAGGCTAAAATTCAAGCTGCAGAAAAATAAACCCCTTGCTACAGTAGCTCCTTGAATTCAATTTGGAGAGAGCAAACCTTGTACTATATCCATTAGGAAAATGGCAGTATTCTTCCATTTCCTGATGTTATTCAATTACTTACCCTGCTTCCTGCTTTTAGCGTAAACTGTATATTTTAGCTCATGACCTTTGACAGCAAATTGAATCAGAAGTGGAGATGCAATGGAAGTTTTTTGTTGTTTTTTTTTTAAGACTCTTTAAAAGCAATGAAGTGTAAGAAAGTGGGGGTTTTGTTTTTTTTTGTTTTTTTGTTGTTGTTTTTTTGTTTTGTTTTTTAAATAAGCCTTGCTGTGGATTTTTTCCCTTGGAAAAGCTTTGTTTCATTTAAGCTCGTACCTTTCCTTCTTTGCCTCGGAGAACAGAGCGGGCTACGGAGCTGCTGCTGTTAGCGCGCCTGTCAATTAGCGTTACGTATTTTCGTTAATACCGATAAAAGTGGAGTTTGTTTAATTTAGAATCAACCCCTTGTTTAGATTGGATTAGCACTTGAGGAAAAATATTTAACTTGTAAAATGATGCTGGTGACACGCACTGGCGATAAGTCCGAAGACATCCTGCGCTTGATTTTGCTATTATTCTGCGTCCTTCGCTCCTCTTGCCCCCTCCCCGCTTGCCGTTTTTTTTTTTACACTTCCAAAGTGACTTTATGCAGTTTGGAGTTTGTAAAAAAATCAGAGGGATTTAGGGTGCAGATTGCCTTGGCGCTTATTGGCATTGAGTCAAAATCTGGTTCTCTTGCTTGCTGAGTTTTACACCGCGGGCAGGAGGGGAGAGTCGGCTTCGCGGGCTGCGCTGGAGCTGCTGCCCGTTTGCAGGCAGGCGGGTGCCAAGAGACCCGAGACGTCAACCGGCCAAACCATGCGGTTCGTGTTCATATAGAATTGATTTTTAAATTTTCAACATGTATAGGTCTGCTACCCCTAAAACGAAAGAAAGAAAGAAAGAAAAAAATACGTAAGTATTTGGACTAACAGAACTGCAAATGCAATCTCTGTCTCTCTCTGTCTCTCTCTCTCTCTCTCTCTCTCAAAAAAAGGCCAATCTTCACTTACTTTATTCTAATCTTCAGATCCTCTTAGACAAATTGTAGCTCATTTACAAGCTTTCAATCATATCGTTTCCATTAAAGTTGGGAATAGTATGGACAAGAAACCCGCACCAAGGTATTCATTGGAAGGTTTCCAACGCGGTGCCTAAAACATGCCTAAGACACTGCAGAAACAATTTAATAAGAAAATCAGCAGTACCCAGATCAGCCAGCCCAGCCGTGCCCACTTACATGCTTGTGTTGAAACTTCTTCACCGGCAGTGTTCCCTGTCATACAAGCTTTTTTCTATTAACAGTTGTATGAGACTTTAACAGGTTTTTGCTGAAGGCCAGAATGTCTTCGTCTTAGTTCCTCCAAAATTTATCAGTTGTACTAACCCCGTGTCTTTATGGAATAGTGACATTTTAAGTGGAGTAAGACTTCACTTGTGCATTTAAAACTGGAACTTGGACAGAAGTTGGATTCAGCAAGAAAAAAATAGGAGACGCCTTAAATTCGCGTTTCTAATGATGTAAAGAAATGGAGGTCCTTTCCCCTTCCCCCGTGGCTATAAAAGCAGCTTGCCACTCACCCTGGCTTTTGTGGTCTGCATTTAAAACTGGAAGGTACAATATCTTTTTCTCCAATGAACTGCAAAATTTTCAGGCCTAAAGACAATGCTGAATTGTAACATGGCCCGTTTCAGGTTTGCACTTGGCGATAGCCTGGCTTTTCTGCGTACGTAACTTCGTAACCTGGTCCAAGAGCTCTGTTGCTCTGGGTTGTGTTGCTGTGCAAGCTCTTCCAGGATGGCGTTTCTTCCTTTTTGTTCTGGCTGCAGCAGTGCCAAGTGTTTGTTGAGTGGAACATCTGTCGGTGTGTTCAGATTATTAACCTAACTTCTGCTCATTTATGTTAATAAAAACATTTGAGCTTCATAGCAAGCGCGTGTAACAGTTCCTTGCATTAGTAATCCAACTGAAATCCAACTGCGAGTGTTGCTGCATCTTACCCCCATGGGCAAAGCACCGTTTGATCCGTATTTCTGAAATGTTGTTGAGTTTTCTGTGCTGCCCGGTCCTGGAAGGTGGCACTGTTTATACGTGCTTGTATTTAATCTTCAGATGCTAAAGCACTGGCTCATCAGGTTTTGAGAGCCCCTGGAAAATGTCTTTGCGCAGACTGTGGGAAATGGATACCACAACCGTTTCCAAGCTTAGCCTCCAGGATCAGCAGGCAGGGGTATTTTGGGTCACTGCAATGTGGTGCCTGTCGGTCGCTGCGTTACGGTGCCAACCCAAGCAAGTTGTGAGGAACACAAACATGGAACTGGTGAGAATTGGGACGCGTACCTTCTCTCCCAGATCTGCCGCAGAGGTAGAGCTCTGCTGCCCAGAGGCTGTGGGATCTGCATCCTCGGAATCTGTCAAACCTGGGAGCCACCTGGCCTAGCTGGACCAAAGTTAACCTTGCTTTGGGCAGCATTTGGATGAGATGACCCCCGGTGGCCCCTGCCAACCCAAACGATCCCAAGGTTCCACCCCAAACGTGTCCTGTGTCACATGGAGGAGGTTGCTTCTACTCAGCAACCGTGAAACCAGCCTGGGAGGTGATCTCTGCCATTTGGATCTCCGTCTTTGTACAGCAATGATAAAGCCTTGACTTTACTGTTAGCAAGCAGTTTCTCCTGCTTGGAACACGTGTAGTCCACTGGGCAGTGAGCTGCACTTGGAGCCACGCTCCCAAGCCCCGTAATCTTTTACTGCAGATACTATTAATAAAAGTATTAATTACGCTGTTTTGGAATTAGAGTTTCATAATGAAACCTCCAGCAGAAAACTCAGGCCAGATTGGCTGAATGTCATGAAACCCTCCCAAACTTGAGCTGAGAGTAAAATAAAAGTCTGAGTTGCTTTCAGGTTTATAGTTAGAAGAATGTAAAACTTTTCAGCTTGTCCAAGTTTTGACAGAAAACCTCGCAGCACTTGGCAGGCCTGGCTGGGTTTCCTGAAGTGCGAGATGCAAGATAAAACTTGTGACTCGGAGCCAAGCCCAATGAAACTAAGGAAAGGTTCTCATGAAACGGGGACAAACGGAGGGGCACGGGCTTTCTCACAGCTCTCCTGCAAATCCTGGCCATGCCAATCGCTGGCGTGCAGTGGCTGGAGCACCCCGAAGCGCGGCGCGAGGGAGCGCTGCAGAAGAAGGTGCGATTTTAATCAAGGTTTGGTCCAGAGACTCAGCTGGCAAAGGTGAGCCCAGCTCTGCCGCCTTCAGGGTGTTTTAGGCCAGCGGGGGATTTTGCACATTGAGTTATTGTGTCGTTGTGCAACGAGCACAGAAGTGCGATAACCTCTTAAAGGCTTGCTCTTGCCATCGTAATGCATTCGGTGACGCCGCCATACAGGCTGTAATTAAAAGCTATTTTGAATGCGGTGCAAAGTGCTTGAGTTGGATGGCAGAGGAAAAGCAATTTGCTCTCTGTCCTTCCTTTCACCCTTGACCTGGAGTGAATACAGTCGACTGACAGACAGACGGAAGAAAGCTTTCTGTTGTTGTTGTGTCTAGGAAGACCTTTTAAGAAAAAAAAAAACAGTGCTTTTAGAGTATTCAAGAAGATTTCACTGGCAGCTGATAGAGTTGCATACGTGCAGAGGAGGAGGAGTTGGCCACATTCTGATTATTGACATTTCTGTCCATCCAGCATGCTCCAGAATTCAGATTTTTCATGATGGTTTTGAATCTGTTTTAATTACTTCAATACTTGGAACATTCAGTTTTAAGGACTCTTGTTTTCCTCTTTTTTAATTTCCTGCTTAAAGCTCTGCGCTAACTGGGATGGGTTAGGAATGGAAGGAGATAAACAACAGTTGGTGGTGGTTTTTTCCAGCGCCTTTTTGCGTATAATTGGAAGAAATTAACTTTTTTTTTTTCTTTAATAAGATTTTGTAACTCTTATGGAAATCATTGCTTGCTTTTTCATGTCAATAGGAAGTTCATTCATGCTAATGAAAATGTTTTCCCAGGGCTTTGGTGGACTTTTGGAGCAGGGAGCAAGACACCTTTCCAGTAGTAACTGCATTGGGGCAGTTGGCTTGTTTGACATGAATTTTCTGAGTATCATGAATTTCAACCATTCTTTATTGGTGTTGGTGGGTAGCCAGAAGGAGCTACATAGATAACTGGCCGTGTGGTAGAGATGGGTTTTTTGGTTTTCTCTCGAAACTCAATCTTACGTGAGCAAACAAAACCACCAACCCTCCGTCACCCAAAAAATCTTCCTAAACTGTTCACAGAGCTGGAGAAATCGTTGCTCTAAAATAACTTTTTTAGTCAAGCTGGTTTGCAAGGCAACAGAAATGCTCTTCGGAGGGCCTGAGAGCAAACGTGAGTGCCCTTGGCCACCTAGAAACCTCATTGATGAAGCGACTTGTGCACCTGAGGTGGGCTTCATGGAAAATCTGGGAGTATCAGTGTTGCCCGGCTTTCTGCGGTTTTGCTCGTAGTCGATCAATCTTTGTGCATCAGATCTGTGATCCCGCGAGCGTAAATTGATTTATAATCTATGACTTAAAAAAAAAAATAGATGGTATTTAACCTTTTTTCTATTTTTTTCCTTCCACCAAATATCTGTTTTCTCCATTCCCACCATACGCAGGGGGGGTGGGCAGTGCACCGACGTCCGCGGTGCTCCCATCCGGGCTGGGCCTTGTGCAGTAGCGGCGTTGACGGCTCTTCGGTGGGAAGGCCTCGCTTGCAACGCGCTCCACCTTCCCGCTTGCTGCTCTCTCCAGTACTAATATATTAAGCCCGACGGTCTTTATTTATTCTCCCAGTGAACTCGGAGCAGGTTCAATATATTTCAGAGGGTGTTTTACGGCGGGCGCGAGCGTTTCGGCCGGCGGGCGGGCAGCGGTGGGCAGGCTGCGCGGCTGTCGCCGGCGCGGTGGCCGGGGATGCTCGACATCGGCTCCACGCTGAGGCTGCAGCTCCCTCTGCGGACCGAGCGGGCAAAATGCGCGGCTGCTCCTGCGCCCTGCCCTGCGGGCCGCCGCCGCGTGTGCGGAGCGGCCGGACGTGATGTATGATTACACGTTGTCTTTTTTTGGGGGGGGGTGACAGACTTGAATTTCAAACAGCGCTTTTTTTTGTTGTCGTTCAAAGAAGGCATCTTTGGTTTTCTGGGGCATCTCAGGAACGTTGCAAGGAGCAGATTCTGGTGGTGTCTTCCCTGGCCACCTCCCGCCACCCTCGCAAGCAAAATAAAAAGCAAACAAATAAAAGCAGAAGTTACAGCATCAGTTAACGGGGAATCAGAGCAGGCCAAAATGTTCCGGGTTTATTCCTTTATTTCGCCAAGATCGGGCGAAGCTGTTGAAGCCCTTGCTGGCTTGTGCAGGGCGGCTCCGTGACTCCGGGCGCTGCGGCCAGGGCGACTCTGGAAACATTCAGCACCTTCACACAGGTCTGATTGCAGGATTGGAATTACAAATCTAAATATTTATTGACAGGTAAGTGCTGAATGCGTGACTGGCTTTGCATGTCAAACGTGGTTTACGTTTCTATATGAAGATATAAAATCTGAGAGAGAGACGACCTGCAGAGCCACCTCTCCCTCTTCTCTTTTTTTCCTGGCCGGTCGGACTGAATTTGGATGGAATTGGCCTGGAGCCAATGTTAAATCCTTCTCCCACTTTCTGAAAGATTTTAATTGAATGAGTTAAAATTTTGAGATCCTGGCAGGTGCCTTTTTCTGGAGAAGCAGAAACAACGTTTCTAAAGGTGTCACTTGGTGACACCTTTCCTTCCTTTGGGTGCCAGCTCAGATGGCCGGTGCCAGCGGCGTAAATGTCAGCGCCATTAATTGCTTTCCTGTTCCTGGAAGAAAAAAAAACAGAAAAATTAATTCTATTATTAATTATTAATTGTGAAGATGTTAATGCAATCCCACTGCATGGATAAGAAACTGTACGTGTTGTTATATATGGGCAAAGCTTACCAAAGCAATGCCAGCTCCGCGTGGCCACCACCTTGAAGAACAGCTTCCAGAGCGACTAGTCAAAATATGGAAATAAGATTTTATTGGGTCATATACTGACAAGTATTAGAATTTTTGCTGCCTTTCAATGCTGTTGCAAATTAGTAACAAGAGAACTGACAACCTATATTTTGCTCGTGATCGCCCTTATTAATGTATTATTCAGCTGCGATTATTTTTTAATCCTCCAAGAAGTGCAGAAACGTTTTTATGTGGCTGGATGGGAGTAGCAGATATCAATAACTTTAATGTCTCCCTTATAAATCCAGATAATCGTGAAGGTTAAATATGTTATGTCCTTTCTAGTGGAGTAACTGGTTATAAAGGGTGTAGTAAGAGATATATATGTTAGGATTTTTTCTATTTTTTTGTAAACATTTACAGACATGCCATAGAGTTGGTAAAGGGCACATTTCTACTTAGTAATCGTGCTATAGCTACGGCAAGTGAAGAACAGCCGCTTCCCATCTCTGCCCCGTTCTCCCTTTGGTGACGAGGAGCAGCCCGGCTTTTTCGGCACGTCCACCGCCTGCTTGGATTCTCTGCTGGCTAGTAAGGAACGAGCTCACACCGCAGCCTCTCGGACAGTGAAAGCGCTTTATTTGCTCTTTCCTCTACCTTGATGCTTGCTTTGAGGGTTCAATAGTCATTTAGTATCTTTGAGACTGCTAATTCATCAGTCAAATGTGGGTTTGGGGAGTCTGAGGGATGGCAGACGTGTACGTGCCCAGACAGAACGGTCACCTGAAGCTAGCTTCCAAGGAAACCAGGCGAGTAAGCACCAAGTCATGCACAAGTGAGTCAAATATTTGTTCTTCCTGAAGAGGTGATTCCTACAGACTTCTGTATTTATTTCTTATTTCCTACCCCAGAAACCAGGATCAGTTTATTATTTTTATAATGCAATTCAAATGCAAAATGCAGCAAGTTTGATAGAGTAGGTGAGCTGAAAACCTGCAGATTTACCGTTAATTTATTAGGCTGAGCTTTTGATTTCAGCCTTTTGAAATGGAGCTTTTCCAGGTGGACTGCTGCGATAAAATTGGGGCATCCGAACGCGTGTCAGTGTTTAATCTCACCAGCTCGAGGACGGGAGGCCGAGGGGTTGACCGTGCTCCTGGAAGCGCTGTGTTTTCTGTGCCGTGATCCATGGGCTAACTTTGATTTTGAGCCACCACATCCTGCTGGATTTGAGTTCTCGGCTCTCCGTTAGAAGCGCTGGGGTTTCTCCAGCCCAATATTTGGGGCCGGAAAAGGAGAATAGCAGCGGCATTGGGCTGCCTCCAGGTTGGTGGTGGGTCTTGGGGCTGCTCGGCCGCCATGTCCCCAGCGGCACGACCGCGGTGAAGCTCCTCCAGCTGCCCTCTGGTAGCTTTTTCTGGACCAGGTATATTAAGACAACTGTTTCCATCCACTTTTAAGATGTCAGAGTGCTTGGCTTATCCCTCTTGCTTCAAGGCAGTAGCATGAGTTACCTTAATATTAAAATACCTTGTTATTTTACTACTTTGAACTGTAGGGTGAAGGCAAGACAAAAGATTTGAAAGGGAAACTCGGACAGCAATGTGTTTATGCGAAAAGGGGGTTTTAAATCTTTGAACGGGTTGTAATGCTCTTCTGCTGCGAGATGCTAACGCTGAAACTTGAAGCATAGCGCAATATCATTAGCAATTAAATGTGTCTGTGCACTCCTCTTACATCTTGTAAGGCCCTTGCAAATCAAAAGGGAGATGTACACACATCTACTAAAATAACGATTTTGAAAGCCGGGTTTCCAAAGCCCTGTTTGCAATTCCCAGGCAGCATCTTCATACTGGGCGTATTTGTGTACGGTTTTAGAATAAAATTAATTGCCCCAGGCTTTGGACTTGTGAAGGATTGACTTTTGCTCTCTACCTGTGTGTCGGTGGTATGTTGCCTTTCTAAGCCTCCGTTTGAGCTGCTTTTGTGCAGCAGAGTCCCAAGATTTTTAGCTTAATTAATTGTGTTTTCTATCTTTGAATTGCCTGTATCATTCTGCAAAGGCTATATATGAATAGATAAATATACAGATAACTTTTTAAAGAAGTTAATTGTATATTTTAAATAGTGTGTACATGCTTACCATACGTAGGTATGTATGGCCAGTACGAAGAAACCATTTTAGCAACGAAGTAGAAATACTTTTGCGTGCTCTTTAGGAGCCAGTAACTCAGCATAGATGGCTTGGAAAATACGTTTTTGGTAACTGTGTTTATTCTGGTTATGTTTTTTTTACTATTTTTGCCACCTGTTTTATGTTTACTTTGTTAAAACAGATTAGTCTGTGTGCATGTGTATGGGCAGATATATGTTTATCGTGCACATGACGTGCCTTGCAGAATACGTAACGTAAACATACCGAAGTTGCCATTACTTTAAATACTGGCCTTAACTGCCAACCACAAACCTCTCTGCAAACCCTTTCAACGTGTGCAACATATACAACCCTAATGAGAAACACTGCGAGAGCAGGAGACGCCCTCGCGTCAGCAGCGGCCCCGTTGGAAGGGGTCGTCTTGGGGGCCGGGGTTGAGCCTGGAACGCGCGGTGTGAGCTCCTGCGTGCCGGTGTTTTGTAACGTGCCTTTAAAGCACGTACGCAAATTATTTTAATTTGCGGGTTGCGTTAGATTAATGAGCACTGAGGGGTTTTAACGCGACGAGCATTTGATAGGAGGGGGGCGTTTAATGCGTCTCCTTGGAAAAGGCAACGCTGCGTGTTTGTGTATCCGTTGGACGTTTCGTGGGTGTCATCCTTGAAAATTCGGGAGGGCACGTACAGAAATAGCTCACATGACCAGGCACACACGGGAAAATGCTGTCCCTGGCAAACTACAGTCGTTTTAAAGTGTGAACCATAGCGTGCCTTCCTCTGGCGCACGTATAATTAGATATTTATGGCAAGCATAATTTCCAGCAGAATAATTAGAAATAAATTTATGAACGGGTCAGGGCTCTCCATCGAAAGGATGTTTTAAATTAATTATTTATTTCTTTAGGACACTTCTGACCAGCTTGCTCTGGCCTTTGTCAGTTAAAATATGCTTACAACGGGGTGCAAGCCTAGCAGAAAATGTGTATATTTAGTTTTCCATTATATATTGGCAAATAATAACTACGAAGGTGAAGGCAGTGGCTAGAGCAGTAGATAACGTGTCGTTGTGATAAGTAAAACTAGATTTGCATTTCTCTCTGCCGTCTATCTCGAATGTGTCCTGCGGTTTCCATATCCTTCAAACCGGTATGAAACGGAAGCAAGCTGTGGTCTAAAAAGAGACCAGTAATTTGTAACGTGGAAGCGAGGTTTTAGGTGAAATAATATACAACGTGTTTGTAGGATTTGAATAAGCAGTCTTTTAGTAGGACAAAAAATGTAGCGTTTCAAGTGTAGGACCTATTGGTATTAATCTCGAAGTGCTCAATTCATGGGTTTAGCAGCTTAAATAAGACTGTATAATTCTGTTGCTGGCAAAGAGCAGTTCTGCAGCAAGCAGTAAAACGTTCCTTTACTATATTATTGCGGCGGAGGGCTGAAAGATCGCCGTTTTGATTCATTCAATGTATTTCTGGAAGAATTGCTACAATAGCATTTCGTATCAGGCTGCCTTCAAAACGTGGGGAAAATGTTTAGTCTATCTGGTTTTGTTTTTTAAGGACCGGGAATTTTGTGTTAAGATTGCAATGATGAGGAAGAGCGGTGGATGTTGTGAATGAACCTTTGTCGCAGATGGTTTTTAGTAAGTTTTATCTTTGCTAATGCTCCAAAGCTGCAACATCTCTTTAATAAAGGTCTCTTACCCCAACCCACCGCAGAGAGCAGAGTTCAGAGAAAGTTTCCGCAGCAGAGCTGGTTGCGAAACCCATTTCTTGCAGCTCCTGGACTTGCACTCAGGGATGGCCGCTATCAATACTGTCAATTTATGTAGTCAACATCTCTGCTGACCTTTGGTCTTGGCATCTTTATTTCTTTATTTCGCTGTGGTCTCTAAAGGTTAGTCAGCCGCCTCGGTGTGCGAAGGAAAAGAATTCGGCGAGAAGAACAGTAGCGTTTTAATCCCCGCTGTGTTTTTAAGGGAGTGACTTCTGGCTTAATATCTGCTTCAGTTATTGACGGCGTTTTGGGGCGAAATTCAGTGTGTGCATTTTATCAATCGTGCAAATACTCACGCGCTTCGGGAATAGCAGGCTGGTGCGCGTGGGAAAATTCCCCCGGAGTAACGGAGCTCTTCTGAAACAGCC
Organism: Apteryx rowi; assembly: GCF_003343035.1. Taxonomy (NCBI): domain Eukaryota; kingdom Metazoa; phylum Chordata; class Aves; order Apterygiformes; family Apterygidae; genus Apteryx; species Apteryx rowi. The sequence continues at coordinate 3,829,938 of NW_020448308.1, forward strand.
GCGCTGCTGCAGCCCAGCGGATTGGGACTTCCCTGGTTTCGCTCCTGCAATGGGGTTTCCAGCCTGGGATCCTGCATAGATGCACGCGGTTCCCGCTGGCTGATCTTGATGTTCAGCAGCTTGGCTCTGTGGGCCTTGTTTTCGGCTACGGAAAGAGCGTCCGGATCAGGGATGCCGGGAGCCAGCTAAGCCGAAGAGCCGCAAGGCAGCGATGTTAGAATTACCTGGGAGGTAAAACGGCACGAAACAAGAGTTCTCAGCGCAAGGGCTTGAATGCATCTCGCTGGCAGAAATGATGAAACTCCGGCGGGATCGTCCCTGGATAAAGAAAGCAGTTTGCATATTCTTACCTATATAGATTGGAGCGTACATACTGCCGTCCTCCAGCGGGGAACGAGGGCAGCTCCCTTGGATTTATTTGGCTTTGCAAGCGATTACTAATGTTATAAGGAGCCCGCAGTGGTCGCGGCTCTGTGTGCGGCGGGGTGAAAGCGCGCCCTGTTTGCCTGCCAGCCAGATGCCGGTGCCTCGCGTTACGTCTCCGCGCCGATCCTCGTTCCTGTGTCCGCGCGAGGCTTAAACGCCGCTTTGGATGCGTCTCGGCGATTGCAGCGAGCCGGCGCTCGCCAGCCCTCGGTGGTGCTGCGCTGAGGATAAAAGCGGGGTTTTAGTCCTGCGCGCTCGGCGATGGAGGCCTCGTGATCCCCTCCTGCCCTTTGCTTTGCACCCGCGGTATTTTGCATTTATCCCCTTCCGTGGAGCCGCTTTACCAAAGTCTCCGGCAGTTGCAGTTTATCACACATACATACTGCAAAAGCGTCTGCTCTGCTTCAGACGATGCAGTAATTTTTTTTGGCCGGGTGACAATTTCAGACTAATACTGTCCTCCTATTCCTCCCTTATTTCTTATTCTTTATTTTTTGGCTTGTTTCCCGAGTACAAAAAGCCCCTCTGTGAGCCCTGAAAAAGAGAGGGGTGCGTTTTTCCTTGCCGAAAGCTTTCGGTCTCGCGAGCTGCAGCTCCCCGAGAACCACGGAGCAGCGCTGCCCGCGGGGCGCTGGGTCCCGACACCCATCACATCCTTGCTCCCCGGCTCGCGAGCCTCAGGCGTGTGCTTTGCCCGAGAAGTTGGTTCCAACGCTGCCTCGCTGGCTTGTTCGACAACCCCCTTGCAGGCCTGGAGAGAAGGTGCCACGAGGCAAAGAACCCTCCATTGCTCCTTGTGCCGGAGCAGAAGCTCATGCAGAAATTCAAGCAGTTGCAGTGTGCGTGATGTATTTGCAGCCAAGTTTCCATATTATTATTTTTTTTTTCCTAGAGCTTTGTGAATTTGCAGGGCAGAAGCAACACCTTGCATTTATGCCTGCGTATATACATTTATGTATACGTAGCGCAATGCGGATCTAAAGCGAAGCGGAATCACTGCGATACAAATTGTCACAGCCGGCCTGTCTGCGGTAGCACCTAGGTGGCTGTGCTCTGCCTTGTCCTCCGGCACCAAACAGATCCAGAGGTGCCGGGAACCACAGGGAGAAGTCTGCAGCCCTGATTTATTGCTCTGCCCGTGACCGAAAGGAATTTATGATCATATTGTAACTTTTAACAGTTGCAAGGTTAAAAGTTAACAGAGGGAACAGAGAGGGTTGGTCTGGGGATTTTTTTGCAGGTCGATTGTTCCTATTTATAAGCTCTAACAGTATTTGAATGGGGGTAATTACCCTTGGCCAGGTAAGCGTAATGGCCCGCTGCCCCTCTGATGGGTTTTCCTCTGTGTTTTCGCTTTGTGGGTTTGGGATGGCGTGGTGAGAGCTGGGAGGGAACGGAAGAAAGCTTGGAGCTGGGGGGAAGGAGAGAAGTCTGTGTTCAAGGCAGAAGGTCCACGGAGATGATCCCATCATGCTTAGGACTGCCGTGTCTTCCAAATCACCGTGGGAGCAGCTTTCTTTTTTCCTTTCTTTTCTTTTTTTCTTTTTTTTTTTCTTTTCGCCTTCTTTTTTCTCCCCAGAAAAGAATCTGTGTTCATCAGAGACAGCGTTTTCGTTTTGGGTTACACACAGGCTGTCTGTGCGTGGTTTCCCAATTGGGAAGTTGCTATTCCTTATAAAATAATAGGTAAAGTTGTGGTTTGGGGTTTTGCACAGGTTTGGATAAATAATCATAAACTGCAGCCTTTGGTTTGTGTTGGAGCAATGCTTGGAGCAAAGCTGGTCTGGTCACCAGCTGTGGCTCCTTGCTGCCACTGTAATGCTAGTAGAAGATCTTAGTAATTTAGCCCTCAGGTTATTAATGGTGGTGGGAACGCAGAGGTTACGCTTGCCGTCTGGATGAAGCGGTATGTGGGAGATGCGCCGGGCAGGGGTCACGCCGACCACGCTATTGCCATCGGCATCTCGCAGTGATCTGGGGACGCCACTTCGTCTCATGGGGCTTCTTTTTCCCCATCTGATGAAAAGCAGTGCTGATATTTCCTTCCTTGGTAAAGTGTCCAAGAGCTCCCCAGGAGGAGGAGGGCGTTTAAGTGCGTATCAGACCTCTTGGAGCATGGTTGGGCTGATGCTTGGGGATTCGTGTCCTCGCTGCGTTAGAGCAATTAAGGGGACGCGAGGAATATTGCAGCGTCCTATGGAAGCGCGTCGCTTCGGCAAGCCAAGCCCTGAGCGGTTTCACGCTGTCCGAATCGTTTCCGGGGCTCTGCGCTGCTGGAGAGAAGGTGCCCCCAAAACATACCTGTGGTGCTAAGGACGGAGAGAAGCACAGGAGACCAAATCTGATGGGAACCTCTGAGGGAATTACGAGCAGCAGGACTCGATGTATAGTATTATCCCGCGTTTTCATTTCTAAACCATGTTGAAGCTCTGACCGTTTTCCTGGAAAAAAACATCTAAGTTCTCACTTGATTGTTTCTTTTTTGACCTCCAAGGAAGCTCTTTCTCTCAAATGTGGTACTAGCGCTGGTGAGAAGCTCTGAGCAGATGAAAATATCTGCGTGTTGTCATTTTTTTTCGGGAGCTCTGTGTGTGTAATCTGTGCTATAGACGTTTCAGGAAGTTGTGTTGCTGCATTGCAGAATTTCAGAAAGCTCTGATGAGACCAAATGTTTATGAGAGAAACAGTTTTCCTCTTTGGCGTGAGTGGCGGAGGATTTTGGCTGGGGAGTCGCAGGTGATAAATTACCGGTATTTGGAGGATTTAAGGAGTGCGTTTTCCCAGCTTCGGGTTCAGAGACGGCAAATCTGGGTTCTGCCCTCTTCGTAGATTTGGCGCATCAAATTCATCGGAAGAGCTTGAACTCCATTTTTTGAAATTTTCCTGGGCCGAATACATGCAAAATAAAGAAAAATGGTCTTCATATCCCTTCATTAGCATGCAGTGTGCCACGGCAGATTTATGAACGCCGTCTTGCTGTTAGAGTAGCCTGGTGCTTTCTACCGTTTGGTAAACAGCGTGGTGATGTGCTGGGCGCTCAGGTTTCATTCTCCGTCCCATTCATCATCTCGCTCTGCGACTCCAAACAGACTTTTTCACTCCTTTGTTTCGGCTTACCTGCGCATAAAGCGCCGGCGACGTCTCCTCCTGCTATTGTGAAGCGTAATTAAGCTAATGCTTGGAAATACTGGGTCTGTGTAAGCGACGGCTATTATTCGCTAAGGTTTTTAGGTGGGTTAGGAAAAATTATTCCTTTCTGGCCTGCTTTTGGTTTGGATTTGTGTTTGGTTTCTGCATTTTGCTGTTTTCATCTCCTCTAGCCGTTGCAAGACAGTCGGGAGAGGGTGACATTCGGGGAGTGTCACGGGAGCCGGTGGAGGCAGGGAGCGGCGGGAGCCTCTGAGTGCAACCACTGATGCTGGAGATCATTAACAGCGCTATTTATAACAGTAAAAACTACGTTTCGGGGGGTGTGGGGGGGACATCTAGGCTTGGTGTGGTTAATTACACAGCCGTTAACTAATCTCGTAGCGATCCTAACTCCACCAAAGCTTGGCACTGACGTTTTACAGCGCTGCGTGGAGCAAGGGAACTCGGCGAAGAGGTGGCCACCGGAGCTGGCTGTGGCTAACACCCCGCGCCGCGGACAGGGTGCCTGCGCTAAACACGGCCACTTCAGGCGAGATAAGGGCACCTGGGCTGGAGAATTTAAGGAAATACAATCTCCAGTTATTGCTGATGCCGGAGCAGGAGTCACGGGAGTATTTGACAGCTGCCGAGTTCTCAAAGCGACTCTAGATGCACGTGCAACGTTTGCATTATTAATTTAACACCTCTCGCACTTCAGCTGGGGTTTCCGTCAAAGTAGCGGCACAAGGGTCCATTGGTGTGAATTGGATTATAGGATCGAGGTTTTTTTCCATGTAGGAAAAAAAAAACCAACTGTGTCTCGCTGAAAAAGCTGGCTCAGTAGATGGGATCAAATGGCTTCATCAGAAGGGCATTGATACGCTTTTCGGTCGTCTTCTCTGCTCCTTGGCTGAGTCCCTTACATCTCTTAAGTTTGAAATCACTGAAGTGTGACCTGTCTTGCTGCTCGTGTTACCTGTAGGTGCTGGGTGGTGGCTGCAGGTGAGGGGTGCTGGTGGGGAGACATGGGGTTGTCCCCAAGGCATCGCCACCTCCACGCTCCTCCGGGGGACCCGTGAGAGGGTAAACAGCGGAGCTAAAAGGCCAGGCGGTGAGTGCACCGAATTACCGTTGGGAAGCTGCTTCCAAACACATTGACCTGATTATAACGTTCGGAGCTCAAACCGCTCCGGTTCCCGGTTGTTCTGCAGGGATTTGATGTCCTCAGCCCATCTGCCAACTGCTCCTCAACCCCCCTCCAAGAAAAATACTTGCTTTTCTCCCTTCTCTCCCCTCTCCCTCCATCTCCGCTTCCCCGGTCGGCTGCAAATCAAAGCACATCTCCGGTTTATTTTTAAATTCGGTCCTTATTAAGCAAACGGGATAGTGTAATTTCATTACGGATGGCATCCTTTAATACTGAAAAGCAGCAGCTGCCGTTACCCTCCTTTGTTCCTATATCCCCGAGCTGCTCGCGGGCTGCGCTGGATTAGTCCCTGGGCAAACGGCAGAGCTGTGAGCTGTATCTTGACTTCTCCTCTCAAAGAAAGCAGAAGCCCTATTTAGGAAGCACGGAGGATTTAATTATCCCATGCATGCTGGTCAGTATGTTGGGGATAACCGTAGAGAGTCTTGCTGCATGTGTAGCGCATTGATCTTGTATTGAGAAGAGACCTTTTGAGAAGAGGCTGAGACTTAATTTGAGTGTGCCCGATATATTATGAACTGGAGCTGTTGCTCTACGCTGTTTTATCCGCGGTATGTTTGCATCCGTCCGTGTCAAAATGGTGAAGGCTGCCTCTCATTTCCTTAGTTATTGGTGGAGAGTTAGAGGAGAAGACCAGAGGACATGGAAAGAATAGGTGAAAAAGTATCTCCTAGTTGTATTCTGTCAAATCACTTAGGAAAGAGAGAGGGGGTGGGCTTTTCTTCTTGATCTTTCGTTGCCAAATCCATAAAATTTAAATTACGTTCTCACCAGGTTGGGCAGAATAAAAATAAAGAAGTGTGAAACTAGTGAAACGTAGTGAAGGCCTCCCTCCATTACAGAGAGAAGATATTCTGCGACAAGCAGCTACGCGTTTGGATTCAGAGCTCTGCAAGGCGTGTGTCTTCTCCAGCGGTCGCAAGCAATCGCACGCTGCGTGCAGCCGCGCCGTTTTTCAGGGACACTGTTTTGCCGTGTGGTGTATACGTTCATGGGCGCTAGAAACAATTTATTTGATTAGTTTACCCCTTTTTACCTTGCAAAGCATCCTCGAGCACCTCATATACATCTCCACCTGTAGTCCTGTGTTTCCACAAGCGCATAGTGAAACGTAAGCCTGGTTTGTGAACTCTGGGTCTTGGCCGTCTTCACGTATTTGCTGCCATCACCTTCCTCATCAGAGGAGTAAGGACAGTCTCCTGATCCATCCCCTGCTCGTTTGAGTCCCAAATCCACATCCGTTTGGAAGCAACCTTCCAAATCTCATACCGCATATGTTATAGTTTCCTCAGAGGAAAGGTGCTCCCAAGCAAACGTGCCTTGCACAGATTTTGCCCTGTGCGGAGCTGCAGCAAGTCGGTCCCTGTGCCCTGTTGGGACCCATGGGGGACCCTGGCCCAGGCTGCGGGGAGAGCGGCATGTGTTCACTAACTTTCCGGCTGCAAAGAGGAGTGGGAATGACGGCCCTTGCGTTGGTGCTGCAGGTCGTGCTGAGCCAGTGCAGCTGATAGGCAGGGCCTCCCTTCGCCTTCCAAGCTGCTATAACCTCTCGTGTCTTCGTCCGCTCCCCTTGCAGGACAGCAGCGCTGCAAGGACCAGAAATGGTCGCGGGGTCCTATGGGACAGAAAATCATGATTCACCGCCTATTTGCAGGGTTCATTTAAGCAGACTCAAAATTAGTGTTAGGCAACATGAAAATATTTACTGCGATTGAAGATGCATTAATTTGAAAGTCTGTGTGTGTATATATATATTTTCTAATTTTCCTTTTAATTGCAGAACTGTGTCCTGGGTTGTCAGGGAGAATAAGCTGTGCGAGGTCAACAGGAATTTCTTGCTGCCTGAATTAATGCTTTGCTTTTCCCATGGAGTTGGTAGCTGACAATATCAGTGCCCTGGACAAACATGATTTGGGAACCTCGTACGTACCTCGCTGGCTAAAAGCAGGGTCTTACAGCTGGGGAAACTGAGGCACGACTATGCCCTCGGACACATTCTTTCAGAACTGTAGGTATCTGTCCATGCTTGCTGCCAGTGCCTAATTAAAATACACCTAATTATAACACTAAGGTTGCTATTTTGTAAAACGGTGTGGTTTTGCTTAAAGAAACATTAAGTGCTCCAGCAGCAGCCTTCTGTTCTCAGCTGGCAGTGGAAAGTGGAATATGATAAAAATTGTAAATTGTTTTCTATAATTTTGGTCCTTCGGTTAAACAGAGATGGAGAAGTGTTGACCTAGATTATCGCTCTTATTTGGCTAAAACCTGGAAGTGCACAATTATACAAAAATGAGAAAGAAAAGAAAGAAATCATGTCAGCTGATTGTTTTGTTTAATTTAGCTTTAAATTTAGTGTCCTGTAATTCACTTTGGTTCTTTTTTTTAAGTCAAGTATAGCTCTGCAATCCTGCTGAGCGTCTACTGAAAATAATAAATGTGAAAAGGCCCCTTCCCTCCAAAGAAAAGGTTATTAGATCCTTCCTCCTTTCTTAATTTAAAGTAATTTTTGTATTAGACTTCAGTATGGACAATTGGTAGGATTCATTTTACTTCTTGATTGGTTTAGCATGAGCTGTGCTATGGAACGAGTGTGTAGACATGCCCAAAATATGCTGCGCTCAACAAAGAGCCTGAGTATTGAAACCCAGCTGCTTTACAAAATTACACCAAGTTGCGTGTCATACACCCCAAGCTTACACATACTGCAGCTTCTCGACTTTTCCTAGGAAAATGTGACCGGCGAGTGGTAACGCTGTTGAATGCCTCTTTTATGAGCAGCGGCGTACGCGGGGACGTTACCCCCGTTACTTTGGGTCATCTCTCCCATGCGCTCTGCAAGAGCATTGAAGCCGATGAATAAAAACATTCAGGAGGAAACAAGAGCCGTTTGTAAGGAGCTACTCGCCTGCCTGCGTTTCAAGGCTGGGTGGCTGAAGAAGACACTATTGCCACCAGTGATGTGGAAACACATTAGTCCTTTTGCTTAGTTCCATTTTTCTGGGTCTAAATTTGCTCTGTTATGGAAAAAGAATAGACAGCAAGGCTTGCCCCGTTGCGTTAACTGGAACAACTAGGTTTCTTTTTTCACCCATCAGAAAACAGCACACAAGAAGAAAGCGTACGACTGGAAATTAGTATTTGCTTTGCTGCAATAATAAAGCAGTTTGGTTTCTTGACCTAGAGTTTGTGTAAATGTGAAGATGTGCAGTCCAAAAGATGGTGACTTTCGAGTCTTCTGTATTCACAGATCAGCACGTATGAGAAGTAAAGCTCAAAAGATGTGGAAAAAAATGTCTCTCTCTGGTAGGGTCTGGCTTATCCAGAAACTTGATGCTGATATCTCCCAAGGCCATACAAAAATCAAGTTAGATTTTGTTTAATGCTTTCAGCAGTGGGGAGAATATAGGAAATTATAGATAGTGGCAGCGGTGGTTCCCTGTCCCAGCAGTTTAGTGCTCTTAGGATGTGAAAAATCCTGTTTCTTGTTCTCATAGCCTTTCATTTTAGTCTGTCACATGCAGCAAATCTGACTTTTTGCTGTTTGCAGAGCCACGGTGTTCTTGTTTGTGCTCTCATAACATCCACCTTTAGAGATGGAGCACCTCTCTGGTGTTTGTGGCATTTCACTTGAAAGGTGGAGATGTCTCCAGCTTGGCTGTGGCCAACCCAGGGTCCCATCAGCTATCCAGAGGGGAACTGCCTGAAAGGGAGGTGTGCAAAGAGGCCATGAAGATGGTTCCCAAACTCTGAATGTGGACTACGAGGATTTTGTTAAAAAGTCCAGGAACAGCAGTGGCTCCGGGATCCAGCTGTGTGGCTTATTCACTTCTGTCTCCTCTCGTTTTTTCCCCACTGATGAATTCCTGTGAAACAAAATTTTTAGCTGGTATGGAAAGAGGAGGGCTTAGTTTAGTTTGTGGTCATTTGAAAGAAAATCGAATGAAATGGAGATCTGGATTCTCTGAGGCAGCGGTGGGATGGTGATCTCCTCCTCCCTGGCTCATAAGGGCATCTGCTCAACATGCTGGAGACGCAGGTAACTTCCTTTCTCTGCGCACGTGAACCAGTTTTACCAAGAAATGCGGCCTAGGCATCACCTGAGTCAGGAATGGTCTCGGTCTCCTCTGTCAATGCTGTTTAAATGTATATGAATAGTTGAACGTTAACTGGAGCATGGAATATAGGTATTGCATCTGCTGAGCTATCATGCAACAGCTCATGCATCAACAGGGGAAAAACAATCCGTGCTGCAAGGTAACACGGGCAGCTGGAAGGAGCGGGATATTGGGATCGATAGAAATTTATCCGGACCTACAAACCATGCGTTGTCCTCAGCACAGCTTTAATTTCTAATGCAGATCTCAATTTCACGAGAGAGCTGCCAGGGAAAACACACTGGTAGCTCTTTGCTCCATGCGTGGTGCCTTCCCAACGCCTCAAAGCAGCTCTGGGCGGCACAGTGTCGGGGCCCGTGGGTGTCCAGCTACCCCAGGTCACTTGATGGCATCTGGGGAGATCCCTGGAGAGAAGTGTAGTGTTGTGAACCACGGTTCTGAGCCAAAATGGCATTGCATAGTGGTGCGACGGTGACAGGCAGCCACTTGCTGACCATCTGTAGGATGACGTGTGTACCTGAAGGAGCACTTGACTTTGTCACTAGTCCATGCAGCTGAGTTTCCATCAGTCTTTCCTTGCTAACTCTTCAGGAAATGGCGGAAAGTCCCCTTTGGACCACTGTCAGTGATGTTTGGTGTTAGCTTTTTAAAATATGCGTCTCCAAAGTCATTAGTTAGTTAATTCCCCTTTCTTTCTGCAGCAGGGACCTGCCAGCAGTTGAGAGTCCGGCTGTGCCCTCTGCCTCCGAGGAGTGCCCTACCTTGGCAGGGAGAGGGAATCTGATCTAATAATTCATGTATTATTCAGCACCCTGAGACTCAGGGATTAACCAGGTTATGCAAAAACAGTGGTTTTTTTTTTCCACAGACTAATTTGCATATTAACTTTCTTGCACATTACTGATTTGCTTCTGGTGAACTTTGTTCTGTTGCTCGGAGGGATAAGCGATGAGATGCTGAAGAGTTATTCAAAACGCCTGCAGACTCGGGAAGTTAATTCTGCTTTGGTTCGTATTTGGACAGCTGTCTATGTAATCAAAAGGACTAGGCAACTCTAGAAGGCTTTAAAATCTGTTAAAAGCCTACGTGGCACCTCCTGTACCTCCACTGCAACTGGAGTGTGGTGTTGCTATCTGCTTTTAGCAGATGTTTTCCTGGCATAGGAATTCATTGAAGAAACTCCATTATTTATAAACAAGTGGGAATGAGAGCAATCAAGTCAGCGTGTAGAGGAAAATGAGTTTCTTCAACAAACTGACTTGTGACTTTATCTGGAAGCTTTCTTCTGTCTTCTCTAATTACTGCGAAGGGGCTTTGTTGCTTATGAGCATTTGTTGTATTTGGTGCACAGCAGATTTTGCCTTTTAAGGGATTCTTGTAGTCAGCTGTCACCTAATTCCTTATATCGTGTTTATGTAAGAAGGGCGTCTTATTTTTAGAAACGATGTAGATATCAGGGTGCTGGGAGAAGGAGATTGTGCTCGAAGAGGAGGACTTAGCAGGAAATTCGGGTAAGCAAGGGAGTTGTGTACAGTGTATTCCTGGGGCCCGCAAAGAGCAGAAGCACTACCGTGGGGAGGGTGGAGAATTACCTGGCTTGTCCTGGGCCTCACTCGCCCTCCAGCCCCTTTAAACGTGTGCTTTACGCAGATACAGCTGTGGGCATTTTATAGAAGTTGCTAGATCCTGGTGCTCAGAATTACAGGAGTCCTTTAAAAATGGCTTAAAAAAAGCTTAAACATGTTGCGTTTGCTTTGCTTATGGATTTTGAAAATTTTAATGTTTTAAACTTTTCTGTCAGGAGAGTTGAAGCGTGCTTTTTGTCGCTGTTGTAACGAAACCTAGCTTTCTTGTGTGTGCACTGGCCCTGGGAGCTTTCCCTGGAGAACGCCACCGGTTCCAGAGAAACAGAGGGAATCAGCAACTTGGGTGCTGTCTATTTTATATAGTCTTCATGCACGAGCTCCGTGCAGTACAGATGCACCATTTGCTCCTGCATGCATACGCTGCAGTGAGCCGTCTCAGATGGGTCGTCTTTTTGCATAGTAGTCTATCTCCAACGTACGTTTTTATGGATAAGGAAGTGCAGTACGTTACAGGTAGTATATGCATAAAAGAGCTTGGTCTGTGCACAGATACTTTCCAAATGCCCTTGCATGTAAGAACAAAGAGGCTCAGAGACTGTGTTTCATGGTTTGGTATATTCCACTCGTTTCCTCCTCCCTCCCCTGCAGTCGTATAAGTACTTTTGATGGCAGCTGCTGGATTAGACCCAGAAGCTTAAAAGATTAAAGCAACCACTAAAAGCAGCTAGGAGGAAGTGAAGGATCCGTTTGTCTGAAGGTTTGTGTTTTCGTCCTGGTGGCTGAGAAGCAAATTGCGACCAGGCGCTGCCCTGCAGCGGAGGCCACGGCAACATCTGGGCGCTGCAGAGGTCGGGCCGGTGGCAAGCTCGGTGTCCTGTCTTGGGTGCCGCGCAGTGCAAGCGTCGGTCCCCGGCCGCTTCTCGCTGTGCTCGTGGGCCCCGACTTGTTGAGTTGCGGTGGAGATGTGGAAGGACTCGGCTCTCCGGGTTTTCTTAAGGAGCGCGATTAAACCCCGAAATGGAGATGCACAATGGATGAGCTACAGAGTTTGCATTTTCCCCGTTTTTATGCTGTGCTGTCTGCTGCTGTTCATGCTGCCTGGCAGGTTCCACGTGGGAATGTTATTTCGAAGGAATTTATTTCCCGTCCGGGCAATTCCCGTCAATGACAGCTGGAGATGAGGAGCCCACGATGTCTTCCACCTAAGTCAGGCCAAAGTCCGATTCTTTGCCACTATTTCCCTTCCCCCCTGCATCCCCCTCTCCATAGCTTCAAACCTAAAAGCAGCTGTTTCAAGAAGTGATTTATTTAACGTGGTCTTTTACAATATAAAACATCTGCTGCTTTCTGGCTGATCCCTAAACATTACTGATGGTGTGTATAATCAAACCAGGGGTCTCGGGAATGTAAGCCAGTCTTGCCGTTCCTCTTTCTAAATAAAGCGATTCTGTGTAGAAAGAAAGAAGTATCCGGTGTGGCTGCAAAACGAGACCCTGGGCACCCTGACTGCGTTGCAGGGGGAAAGCGAGTGCTGCTGAGCACGTTAGGATTATTAACATTAATCTAATCTCTCTGTTTGTCAAACAGATTTTTGAGTGCATGGAGACAGCTTACCCAGTTCTTAAGACAGTGTTCCCAGATCAGCTTGTAGTTTGTTCTGTAATACCGCGTGGATTTACCGGGATTTTCAAGTAAATACATTATGTATATGGCTTACGGATCGCTTAGGCTGTCTGCATCAATAATTAAAATAAGGGAGGGGACTGTGCTGCAGAATTCACCCCTCTCTTCTCCTCGTCCTTTTAATATTTCTGTTTTCATCTTTCCTGCCTTAAGATAAGGAGGAGAAACCCGTGGCAAGGGAGAGTGTGTCAAAGACACGGGACCGAGAGGTTTTCCAGCCGAGATGGGAGCTCGTGGCCCGTCGCTGCGACGCCAGCTCTCGGCATCCGCCTGACCTTTGCCGTTCCCCTCGCAGGCGCTTTGATTCAGGCTTGTCAGGAGCTGCCAGCCTGTTCTCTTAACTGTTAAAACAAGCACACCTTTTCTACGGAGACAGGACAAAAAAATATATATTACTTTTGAGGCTTGTGGAGAACACTATGCTGTGTTGTTTGGTTGTCCAAAGCAGAAGAAAAGATGTTTTGTTTGATTTGGTATCGCAGTGTTGAGGGTAACATTACCTAGGAAGGACTGGACTGATTTTTTATTTATTTATTTTTATGATACTTGTGTTGAAGCTTTTGATCTAATATAAGTTGTTCAAATTTGAAGTATGCTACAAGAATAACTGATTTTTCTCTTATACCTCTGTCTTCATCTACCATGGAAAAGTGTACGGCATGTTGGTGTTGACTTTCTAAAATACCCAATGCCATCCTGATGTAGGTGGACTCTCTTGGTGTGACTTCCTGACGTGGCATTTCTAGCATCCTGGGTATGTCGAGTTGGAGTAAGGAGTTAGGTCAGGTTAATTGTAAGACGTTCTCTCTTCTGTCTCCCTGAAATCTCCCTGATAGCTCATCACTAACGTCTCTGCTTTGCAGTTCCTGATGATAGCTGGTCTTTGCTGGACCTCATACAGTCTGTCCTGGTGACAGGCAGCTTCTGTGGGTGAGCATCCACTTGTCCAGCAAAGTACAGCGAGACTCTATGGAGTCTAAGACTCAAATGCTATTATAAAAAGTGCATTTTTTTCACTAAGGCTGGGAGAGTGAAAACCCGCTCCACGCTAATGTTACGCCCTGAGAACTAGCCGGTGTTGCTTGTCTGCGTTTCCCCAGCTTGATTCAACCCTGTGCGTTGTAGGACTGCTGAAGCTCTTCCCGTGGAGATTTTCCTACTGTAGCTGGGAGCATGAGCCTGTGGGGAACTTCCAACTTCCAAATAGCAGCGTGCTGCTACAGAATAAGGAAGACCAAGTCCAATTTTCTAACTCGAGATGGAAAATCACATGGTACGCTGGTGTGAAGCTTAGCTGTTGGCAATTGCACGCGCCGGTACCTGGGACGTTCCAGTGCATTGGGAACCCGTTGTATTTTGATGGAAGGTGTTAGAGAGGTAAGAGCAAACTAAAGCTTGTCAAACATGATTTTTAGCATCCGGATGATGGACAAGGATGCGGTTTGGTGTCAGTAGCCTAAGTAGTCTTGGACTGCTTTTTTGAGACAGCTCATTAGGATGATTTCTTGGCTGGAAACTTTGAAACTGGACTGAGATCACCAAGTCGCAGGCTGTGAAAGAGCTGTTAAATATTAAGCATCGCACCTCATTGCTGACCTAGACCTAGACTGCACTCTGACCAGTCTAGAGAAGAGCTGGTCTGTTATCAGTTTCTGCATCCTTGTTTTAAGGCTTTTTACAGTGATAGTGTACTTTACCTACATAAATTCAACTCTAAACACAGAATTACCTGTTGAGATCTGATGCAATGGACAGCTTCATTTGTCCGCGGTACAGCGTAGGACCACAGGAACTAAGTAGCTGTATTAACACTGCTGTATCTGCATTGCTCTCCCTTTTTGTACGAAAAGAGAGTTTTGTGCATCTCTGACCTATGCGCTAAAGACAACTGCCATATACTAATATAACTTTATTTGCAAGAATTGTCCATTCTGAATATAAGAAGCACTGCAAGTTCCTCCCAGAGCCACTAGTACTATACCTCCTTAATGCACAAAGCTCTTCATTTTTCTTTTTTTTTTTAACATCCCTTGTTATAATATTTCTTAGCTCTTCTCAAGAAGCTTTTAAGCAGATACTCATAAACACTGAGCCAGTATGATGTCTTACTTGTTATTTTAAACTAACGGAGGTCCAGAGTAATATTAATAGCAAAGCAGCTACTCTGGATATGGTAAGGAGCGCTTTACTATCTGTGTATGGTGCCTAGCACCGTGGAGGCCCCATGGCTGGATATAAACTCTGGCTGCTGATGTAATGCAGATGTTAATGAGAATTTACAGTAGTTGAGCTGAGGTTGGAATTTAGCCGAAGGGACCGAAATGGAGCATTAATCAAATGCCACAATTACTGAGCCACACTTTCTGCATTAAAGCAAGCTAATGCAGAAGACTCATTGCACCCCTAACATCTCAATATAAAGTAAGCCCTGCCATGAGAACATGGTAACGGTAGTCATTAGCCTTTACCTTTGACTGTCTGAGTAAGGGAAAGGGTTATATAGATGCTAGTCTGCTCTCGGAAAGATGATTAAAAAAAGGGGAAAAAAAAAAAAAAGTTGGCTCTTTTTAATAAACTAGTGTAATTACCAATCTGTTTAAGTGGAGGCATATGATACGTATGTTTGTGACAATTTTCCAGAGGGATGGTTCGGCTAGTGCTAAATAACCAGGCTCATTTTCCCATAATGCAAATGTTATTCACAAACTATTACCATAATTGATGCACCGAGCCACTGTAGAGTAAATAATGTGTTGTGTGTGGGAAGCAGGCTAGAAATCAATGAATATTAAAGAACAAAATCTCATTTTTAAAGGGAAACTTCACAAGAATTAGAGCGACTTTGAAAATCAAATGGCAAAGCAAGTTCAGATTGACTGATTGTTTTTTTAGTTATGTGTACATGCATGCACGTACACAAGCATGTGCACCTAGGGGCTGCAATCTCCAGTCTGGTTGAGCTGGGACACTTCTGCTACTTGGTGAGTACAGAGCATCCTGGGCCCTGATCAAAGCAGCGTGGTGTATGGGAACCCTCAGGTGCCCTGCAGTGTTCTGGGAATTTCTCAGCGAAATGACTTATGAACACGTTAGCCCTATTAGCAAATAAATAATAAGCGTCTTTCGGAGTGTTTTCTGTTATGCCGGGGGAGCTGTGGTGTAGTAACCCCGTGCCTGGGGAGACGTAAGCTGTTTCTGTATTTTCCTGGGCAGCGTTGGCGTGGTCGTTCCGTGGAACGCAAAAAGAAGAATTTAGATCCTTCAAAAAACATAGCAAAGATCAGATCGGCTTTACAGATAATTATGCTTGCATCTGTAACAGAGGTCGTGCGGACTTCCTAGAGACTGTGGGAGCTGAGATCTATGAACCGCCGGCGTGTTATACTGCTGGGCATGGGTACGCGGACAAGTTCTGACAGGGTAAGCAAGGACGTGGTTTTACAGCACAGGAGCTTCTCCTTGGTCCCTGTCCATGTGCATGGCCTTATACCTCAGTAAGGGTTAAACAGGTTCCTACGCTTTTCTGGAGGTGTATATTACCCTCTGTTCAATGCTGAGTGAAGGATCTGTTGGCATTACAGGCTTATCTGTGGTGGTATGGATTTTTAGAGTAAAACGTTTTGCTGAAGAGGACTTGATTTAAATGCGGGCATTAGTGCCCTGCTGTCTGAGCCATTTTTATGTTCGTAGGGAACTGGTTCTAGTGCTTAGATGTATATACATACATTTCATGGAAAGGCTATATTCTTTCAGTCATTATACCTTTTTTTCCCCAGAACATACTTTTCTCTCATTCTTGTTCCATACATAAATGAAGAAGCTATATGCAGGCAACTATATAGCATGTTGCAGAGATGAGTTTCTATACGATAAAATAATGGGGCGCCCCAGAAATCGCTGCTCTCTGTTTGTGAGAACTGGGTAATTTCCTACACACTTCAGAGTTTCTGTGTGTTCTCAGAACTGAACTTGTCTCCAGATAATACCAACCTGGTCAAATATCCCTGTAGCTCTAGTAACCAGAAAGCCGGGGAATGAATTGCAGAAGCATTGTGTAGGATTACAAAGGCATCATTTGATCTTTCAATTTCATAAGCCAGCGCTTTGTCCTGATGCCAATTACTGTTATTTTTTTAATTACAGATTATAGTGCTGCACCTTGTATTTGAGAGAGATTAAAGAGATGTTTTAAGCAACCTTTGCTTCGTATTGCCAGATACTCACGCATGGCTTTCCGGCACAGTTACATATATATCATATAATGTCAGTAGCTTTCCTTAATGTAACCTGATATAACTCAATGTGTCAGAAGTAACATATTGGGAGCCGTCAGGAGCCTCGCTCTTGTGAACCGGGCTTATGGGCTGTCCTTCTTATGTCCCAGTCTGTCTCTAGCATGTTGTAAACTACTTGCAAGTGTCCATGTCTTGTCCTCCGCGGACTGTACTGAGCTGTCTTTGAACCTTTCAGACTATGTGGTTGCCCCTTCTAGCCATAATTTCACCTGTAAAGCTGAGCACGTTCCCCAGCGAGGTTGTCACCCTCTGTAACTCTTTACAAATTGGCATTTCACTGGGAAAGATAGAGTACTTGCTGCTTTTCCCAGCTTAATCTGCACTCTAATTTCTCTTTGAATCAGGAAACCTTGCTTATTAAGCGTTCTCCTAGTCTTAGGGAAAAGCAGCTGTTCTGATCTGGTAGGTCTTACAGCAGACAGCCTCTGGGTCGTCATAAAAACACTACCCTTGTATCAGTCGGTGGCCTGAGCAGCTGGGCTTGTGCATAGGAACCAACAGCATTGCTTAGTTTGCCAAGATCTTCAAGAAATGGGAGGTTTTTTGGAGGCAAACTGAAAATTTGTGGAACCGAGGAGGGAAAAATCCTGACAAGGATTGGGGAAAAAAATATCTTCTTTCCATAAAACAGTGCGTGAGTGGTAGGAATACCCGTGTTTGCGTTTCACACCACTGCGTGACCGAGGAGGATGCCAAGGGGTCTACCTCGAGGGCTGTCAGGATGGCTTTGTCCTCCAGGCCGGCGAGGTCCCCATCCTTTTGTCCAAAATGGTGCCAGTTACAGTCGCTGTTCAGCTCACGGTAACTTTAATACACCGGACACCAGCTCCTTCTGTACGTTCCCTAAGGGACATTAAAGCATATTGGCTCTCGGATACTACCAGCCTGGATTGGATTTAAACCAGTGACCTGGAGAGGTTTCTTTTTAAAATGTGCACATAAGTAGGAATTGACAGCAGCAGGTTTGAGACGAGATGTTCAGCAGCACTCAAGATGAAAGAGCAGATGGTGTTGATGGGAGAACAGGGTTATAAGGTACAAGATGGGACTGTTATCGTGTTCATAACAAGACAGCAAATCCCACAGTGCTTTCTATTAGCCTGAAAGATGATTGTTCCCTCTTGGCCTTCATGTGAATCAGATGTGTCCAACACTGTGGGCCCCAGGAGATTGTGGGCTCCTCGTTAGTTTAGCATGTTGCTTCTGAGACATCTCCATGGTTTGGCTGGGTTTGGTCATTTTGATCCCATCTCCTGGCTGTCCCTGCACTGGGCAGCCTTTTAGGTGCGTAAAGGAGTTTGAAGACAGAGCTAGCATAATTCTGGATTACTTCTAAAATAGCGACACCATTAATGAAATACAGGTTCTGTGAAATGAATCTGTTGTTTGCAAGCTCAAAGCTTGAGAGCTGCTGGGCATGTGGGAAGGCAGGCAAACACAGTTTAAGCACTCGTACTTCATTTAAGTAATCCCTATTCCTCTATACTTCTCTGAACTTGGGAAAAACTTTCTCTTTGAGTTGACCTGTAGATCTCACAGCCTTTGCTCTCGGCTTCATATCATCTTCCAGGGATCACTGGTTTTGGCTGGTGCCGTAGGAGCCATTTGAGTTCTGAAAAACATTTCAGAATCCAGGAACTCATTCCAAATTGCCTTTTTGTTTTCACAGATTAATTATCAAAGCTGCTGTAAACATCCCATCTGGAGATGGGGTCTCACTAGTTGTCTGAACTTGATTTGTTGTTGTTCATGTCCCATTTTTTCAGCATCCCCACAGTTCACTTTACTGGTTGAAAAGTGTGAAAACTGTTATGGTAATAGGGAATTAGATTATTTTTTGCTCTCTTAGTGCAAAGGAGATAGGAATAGATGTTTTCCTCGTGGATGTAATCCCTGCTGCAAATTCATCTTGCTATAGCCTCCCTACACACACGTGTATGCACTCAGGAGTTCATGTTACCTGGTATGAGGGTCAGGGCTCTTTAGCTTACTCTGGGATCAGCATCGCTTGGCTGTGAAATCCAGGCTGCAGCCTTTCATGCAACTTTTGGAGCCTCCATGGTGTGTCCTTGCAGGTGGGCTCCTCGGGTGTTCGTACCGCAGCGAGTACAGGGTGGAGCAGTGGCTGCTTTGCTCCTTCCCTCCATCCTTCTCGTGTAGCACCAGGAGAGCATTAGTTCCACTTGATGACAAGCAAGGGTCAAAGAGAAGAGGAGGAGGAACACCGTGCTTTTAGGTCACTCTCTGCTACTCATCTTTGTATACACTGTTGTATGATTAGCTTTGTTACAGGGGATAATTGAAATGGGCATGAAGCAATATCTAAATACACATTAGGGTGCGTTAAAAGGCTTAGATGCAAGGGTCTGTTAAAAAGGAGGTTACTTCAATTCCTTTATAGCTATCTCACGTTTTAAACGGTACGTTAGGGTGTGACAAACCCTGCTGAATAAATCAAGAGGTTCATTCTGGGACGATTGCAGATATTCTATCAAAATATTATTCCTTTCTGGAGGAAGAAAATAAGAAATCAAGTCTTGGTTCTGGCCATGCAAAATTAGGATCTGAATAGTAGCTTACTGCATGCTGTTGATGGGTGTTGGAAAGGGATGTATGGAATGGGATGGGATGTATGTATGGAATAACTCAATTTTGGACATTAATGCTACAATGCATTTAGGGTTGAATTCCTAACCAAAGCATTGCTTGTACGGCAACAATTCCCATAACGAGTGAAGATGAATTGCCAAACAGTAGCGAAGCTGCTGTGTGATGCACTGTATAGACACTAGCTATATAAAATAGGAAACTCATAAATTTCCGACAAAGTGCTGACACTAAGTTTTGAGATAAATGGATGGGGTGTTTTGCTAAACTGCAAAGACAAATGCCGTGTTGAAAATGAAGCTGTTGCATACTTCATGTGCGTGTGCATACCTAAATAGCTATTAGTACTTCTAAGAAACAGCCGGATTCTGTCCACGCTGCTTGTTGACTGCTTGTCGATGCTAATTTGGCAGTTTAAGCAGCGAGACAAAAAATGAGCGATGCTAGGGAAGGAGCTCCTCTTCCCTGCTTGGCTCGAGGGATGCAAGGGCTGGAAGCTGGGCATCTCCCTTCCCCGTGCTGTGCTCGTCCTTTGACTGTGGAAGGACGGCTCTCCGGGGCCATCGTTCCGCATTTTTCCCGAGAGAAAATAATAGCGCTGGGGTTTGCGACCCTGCGACCGTGGGTCTTGCCAGATGCTAATGAACCCGTGGAAAAGATCCAGGGTCTGGTGGCCGCTCGGAGCCGCGGGTGCTCGGTGCGCAGCGTTGGCGCTCGCCTCTGCCACCGGGTCCGTGCAGGGAGCAGCCCGCTGCCCCGAGTGCACCCGGGGGATGAGACACCGCGCGGGGAGACTCTGTGCCAGGGATAAATCCCGAGCAGCGCAGGCAGGAGGCGAGTCCTGGCGCGGTGACGGCAGCAGCCGAGCCCTTTGCAGGGCGGCAGTGCGCCGCTTGCACTGAGCTCAGCTCTTTCGGATGTACAGCCAGATCTGTCCTATTTATTCATCAAAAAACAGCTTTTTGGGTGGGAAAAACAGAAGGTGCCAAATAAAAATCAGTGCTTTTGATATACCCTTCCCATAGGGCACCTTCCCATCCACTGGCATCTTTGCAACAGGTGATTTCTGACATTTCTCATTATCTATATTTATATTTATATTTATAGCACTTCTTAGGGGAGGAAGATCGATAAACTAGGTTTGAGGATCTGTCTCTTCCGTGCCTTATCCAGCATTTATCCATGTGTGTGCAGGTATTAGGAGGTGAAAAGTCCATAGCACACATCTTTATTTTATCTTATTTGGCCTATGCAAAGGGTACAGTAGAGGTAGAGCAGGTACCGGGAATGGTGAAAAGGATCTGCAGAGACACACATAGCTTCTCTACAAGGAGAGATTTAATAGCCTGGGAGCCTGCCGTCCGCAAGTGGTGTGATAGAAAGGAGACCGGATCAGTGCTGATTTTGCAGGTTTTTTCTTAAGCTGATGATGAGGGGACGTTTCTCTTTTTTGCAAGATGGAAAGCTGCGGGACTCTCAGTCCGACAGCCGGTTTAAAACAAAATGAAGGAATTTCCTCCTTTTGCACACAGTGAAATTCTGAAACTTGTTTCCGGTCCTCAATATCTTCTGGAAACAGAAGTTCAGTTGGCAAATTCAGGTCCCTCTGTGTTATTAGGCGTGATGCTGCGGGCACCGCTTTGGGCTCGAGCAGGTCCTAGACTGAAGGTTGCAGGAAGCTAGGAGCATTTCTTGCATCGCTTCCGTGCGACTCTTGCAGTGTTCGGGCACGGGCTGCGGGGCCGGATAGATGTTTGTTCTGCTCCGGTGCGGCACTTTTGGTATACAGTGGCAATCCGGTAGGCTGATTAGGTTTGTCCTGTACTTTGCAACCTGATATTCCCCGCACCAAGGAATGCTCGGAGCAGGGGAATGCACTGCAAGCTGCAACCAAAGCGACGTCTCGCGTTTAACTGGAGACAGGGGGTTGGGAAATGTTTCTGAACAGACAAAAAAAAAAGAGTCGTCTGACAGGTGTCTTCCCGGGCGTTTTTATGCATTGGTTTTGTATTGATAGGTTTTTTGTGTTTTTTTTTTTAAGGTCTTTGGAGATGCTGTAAAATATTAGTCCGACAGCATCAAAGATGAGCAAGCGGCAGAGGCAGGGCTGAGACGGAGAGGGAGAGGAGGGGAATCGGACTCCCGGTTACTCGCTCCGGTTACGCGGTGCCGCTACCGCGGCTGCAGAATTGGAAAGGAGATCTTTGCTTTCTGCTTAAGAGGCTTTATTGTTTCTAAACTATATATAGTGCCGTAATCTCCCCTTCGGAGGGGGGAGCGCGCGGCGGGCCGCCCTCGAAAGCGTCGCCGCCCGGGCTGGCGGCGGGGAGAGCGAGGGGTTAAAGCGCGGCGGCGGGCTCCTTGTCGCGACGCTGTTTAGCCAGGTGTTAATCCGGGCCTGGAGGGGAGCGCTGGAATTCATTATTCCCGCCGCGGGGGGAGGTCGGGGGGCGCTGGGAGGCTGCCAGCGCCGGAGCCAGCCTCCCGGCTCTGCTGACATGTGCCGCGGGCGCGGAGCGCGGCTCGAGCCCGTTGGAGGCGGCCGCCGAGCCGCCTGTCAGGCAGCCAAGCTGCCGGCGAGACGCGGAGCGGCGGCATTCGCCCAGCGCCCGCGCAGCCGGCGACACCGCGGCGAAGCGGCACCGCGGCAGGAAAGCGTCTTATTTTTCCCCCCCTTCTCTCCTTTATTATTTTTTTTCTTTTTATTTATTTTTTATTATTTTTTTTCTCCCGCCCCACGCTTCCCTTAAAACCTCCAGGAACGGCGCCGGCACGCCGCTTTTCCTCCGTGGCTTAGGCTGGGCTTGCGCTGCTTTTTTTGTGTGTGTGTGTGTGTGATTTTTTTATTTTTATTTTTTTTCCTTTTCTGTGGTTTTTCGCGGCGGGCAGGCGGGCGAGACGATGATCAAGTCCAGCTGGTTCTACGTCAAGTTCAAGTACGCGGAGAAGGTAAGCGGGGCCCCGCTCCCCCCCCACCCCCCCCGCGGCCGGCGACCTCCGGGCCGAGCCGGGCCTCGGAGCTTGTCTGTCTGTCTGTCCGTCCGTGGCTCGCCGGCGCGGGGACGCGAGCGGAGCAGAGGGAAGCGCCGCCGGCGAAAAAGCGCTGGGCGACGCGTAGTTATTTCTGCCGTGCGCTTGAGAGGGCGAAACGTTTCTCCTTCTGTGGAGCCACTTGCGAGACGTGACCTGCTTCTGCAGCGAAGCCGGGTCTTTTCTTCTTCTTTAGTAATAAATATTTAACGGGCCCTAATTGTCAGCGGAGGAAGAAGTTTTTTTTTATGGAGCGAAAAGTAGTAAAACGCAGCCCCGGACTGTGTTGCCGGATGGTTGGCTTTGCGACGGAGGGCGTTTCTGACGGCAGAGCACGGTGCTTTGGGGGTTCCCCCCCCCTCCACGCTCGCCTGCCCCGTGGCCCCCGGGGGGACAGGGGGCACCGGGACTCCGGCGGGGACCTGCTGGCGGTGCGGCATTTTCGGTGAGCATCTCCCTGGAGGGTTTTCTGCCCCAGGTTAAAGCCTGCTCTTATTGCCCGTAATGCTGAGAGCCGGCCAGAGGATTTGGATGTAGCTTTGGGGCTTTGCAAATCCAGCAATACGGGATTACGAGACAACTTTTCTGCGGAGCAGAAAACGCCGAGGAGCCTCGCTGCGCGTGCCCTCGCCATCCTCGAGCAATTAGCCGCTCGTTCCCTTAAAACAACAGGCGAGAAGATGCGTGTGTGCTGCTAGCCTGCGATTTTCTGTCCTGCAAGAGAGTCCCACACTGATTTCTTTCCTGCCTGCGTGCTTCAAGTTGTACTGCACACAGTGAAAGCAATATATCGCCTTCAACAAGGTTGTCCTGCCGTCTATGCCAGGCGGCCAGCAGCGTATTTAACCGAGTGCCAGATTTAACTATTCTGCTTTCGTTTGGTTTGTTTTGGGCAGTCCTGCGAAGGCAATTTAATTGCAAAGTCCGCTTTAGTAGACTGTTAAGTTTTATCTCCGTGATATTTCTCCCCAGGAATTCTCTGTTGCTTAAAGGCATATCGTGCATATCAACACCTCTATCGGCACAGATTGACTCTGCATATTTAGTTCAGGAAACTCTTCCTGGGAATAAAAATCTAATGCAATTAGTAGCTGGCTGCTAGTGGGTGAGGTTGGCTTTCTTTATAATGTCATATTCATCAGAAGATTTTTTTTATATATATACCTTTATGTTTTGTGAATTAATTTCTTCTTTGGGTTTTTTTTTTTGAATATGCCCCATGCAGTTCAACCAGAATGCCTTTGAGTCACTGAACAGAGCAGAAAACGTTGCTGCTTTTCTATCAGTGGGTAGTGGTGTGTGTGTGTGTGTGTGTGTGTGTGTGTGTGTTACATAACCTGTCATACCAGTTTTGTCAGAGACTGATATTTTGAGATCAACAACCTGGGAAATTTGAATGTGGATGAAATCCAGGAGACCCGTTTTAATCTCTATTCTTCTCCGAGTTACTTGTGCCTTGCAAGATTTTCTTCTGACTTCCCAAAGAAGTGGCCAAGTCTGTTCATCTGTTCGTTATTTAAAGAAAAAAAAGTAGCGTGCACACAAGAAAACCAAAATTTAAGTGCATGCCTGTCCTTTTACTGAATTTCATGTGCAGGAGAAGAGCGTTAGTCCTTTAGGTGAAAGTAGCGATGTCCCGATGGAAGGCCCTGGAGAAATCCGAGTGCTGGCCGTGAGGCTGTGCGCCCCGTGCCGCACGCCGGAGTTTGGTGCAAACGTTCCCAGCACGGTTTACGCTCAGCTTATTTTGCGTTTGCTGCAAGTCTTGTCCACCTCTAAAAGCTGCGCTAGGAAAACTCGGGGGTGAATCCAAGCTGGCTTTACGAAACCGGTGCAGTTCTCCGGTTCGGCGCCGTGGGCCTGCGGTGTGTCGGTTTAACCAGCCGCGTGCTGTCCGTGCCGGGGTTTGCGCAGCCCCGCAGTGACCGACCCACCCGCGTGTGCGTGGCTTTCATTCTTCTCTTGGGGAAGGCTTAGTTTTTGGCCAGAATGGTGTGTGTGATCAGCCCGCTGCAAATGCTTGTACAGCCATAGAGAAAGCACCTGAAATGATGTGGTCTCTGCTGACGGCAGCCTGCAAAACCTCAATTTAAGTTTATTCGGCTCGTTTGGAAGTGTTATAGAATCTCTGTTTAAGGTAGGTCATTTTAGGTTATGGAAAAGTTGGGTCTCCTTCCTCAGTGCAACATCCCAGATAAATCAGAGCTAGAACTCCTGCTTTTCTGCTGTGCACCAGAATATTGACCTTCCACTTCATCCTCTTAATTCTCTTGAAAAGAAGTTCATTGACATTTTTATTAGTTGGTTGGCTTGGCCGAAGTTGACATCCTTGCCTCTGGCCATTTCACTTTGCTTTTTTTTTTCTTTTTTATTAATTTCTTTTAGGTCTTCAGACAGCAAAATCTTCTATCTATGATAGAGTACGTGTGTGTGTGCATATATATACTTATATACATACACACACACATCAGAACTAACTTCTCAGGCAGCTTATACGTTGTGAAATATCCCTTCTCATATTCATTGTGAACCTAGTTTCTTCTCTTGGCATAGCTGTGCTTTACTGCTGTAAACTCTTCTGGCAGTTGTGTTACTCACCCTACGTGTGTTACCCCAGCCTCTTCTGAAGGCACAGACTCGAACTGAAGTGCTGTGATTGAGCTCACTTGAACTTCAAGGAAACTCAGACCTCACACGTCTCCTGGGAGCTTCCAAGCTCATAACCTCCACTTGGTACCTTGAAATATCCTAGCCAGTCAACTCACATTGTCTTCTTCTATGTTAGCTGTTTTATATTGGCAGGAAATTCAGCTGCCCTGCTGCACAGCGAAGACCAGTCTTGCCATTCACCCTGGATGATGGTAGCGAGAAGAAATGAAAGCTTAGGGCTATGCCTTGCCAGTGATGACTTCTCTTTTGCCTCCAAGGTGTGCATGATGTCCCAAACGAATAGGAACATGAGGAAATGCAGTTATGCTCCCTACTGCAGTTCTGCTAGGAGGAAAAGACAGCGGTCATGCAATTGGTGTTCCAACAGAAAGCATGAGGAGTTTTCTTGGACTGTATTTAAGTGGC
Organism: Apteryx rowi; assembly: GCF_003343035.1. Taxonomy (NCBI): domain Eukaryota; kingdom Metazoa; phylum Chordata; class Aves; order Apterygiformes; family Apterygidae; genus Apteryx; species Apteryx rowi. The sequence goes on from NW_020448308.1 coordinate 3,855,091, forward strand.
CACCTTGTACCCTAAGGACATGGCAGAACTGGAAACATCTTAGAAATGATAGATGTTGGATAAACCAATATACTTTGCAATATTGGTTTGCTCAAGTCACCCAAACAGTTATTCTACGTTCTGTTAGATAAGCACTATAAGACCGTTTCACAGCAGAATATTTTTAACTGTGATTAAAATAATCAGATAATATAACTAACTGAAGCAGAAATCTGCACAACTTCCTCTTGAGTCTATTATCAAGTTAATTGCAAACATTCTATTATATGAACTTCAAGGGAGCCTACTGGAAAAAAACCAAAGTTTTTGTTTACCCTTTCAAAGATTTAATATAAGGTCATTTGAACACAAGCCATTTTTACATAATACCCATATTCAGTCTGAATGCATTTACACTGTAATTAAAATTCAACAGCTTCATATGAATAATAATGCTGACACTAGGAAATCGGTTTGATCAGAATGAAAAAAAAAAACAAAAGGCAAGCTCTCGGAAATCTATGAAATTCTAGAAGAGCGTGGGAGATGTGCAAATAGGCAGTGTGAGTGGGCAGCCTGACTCCATTTGTTGTTGTTTGCTTCCGGAGGAGCTTTATGGATGGTGTCGGAGAACTTGAAAGGTTTTGCTTTGTCCTTCAAAATCCCGATCCCCTGTTTAAAGTTCATTGATAGATATTGCTGAAGTGAAGTGAAGCTTAATTTGCCTGTCTCCAGCAGTGCTCAAGGGAGAGAAGTGCCATATTCCGAGCTGGAAAATTAGATTAAAACACCCGGTGCCTAGATACAGGGTACATTCATTTCTCTCTCTAACATAAGACTCCCACTACTATGAGAGGCAGTTTACAGTTTTGACAGCTGAAATAAAAAGCCTTAAGGACAAGCAACCACTCTGAATCTTCCAAGGGCTTCATTTCCAACGGAAAGATTTCAATTACAGTCATTTTCCGCAAGTAAGTACAAAGAGGTAAATGGAACCCCTGTTTCAAATGTTAAACTCGCAGACTACATTATTACCGGTTGTACTCTGCGAGTGAAGGATGAAGCCAATCTAAATCAAAGCCCTGACGCCAAATTACTTTTTAAGAGTGCGATGAGGTCTGCACCCAGTAATTCAGCCCCGGGTATCGAGCAGCACGCGGCACAGCGAACGTGACTTGCGTTGGGTTGCGTTGCTCTGCCGGGGAGATCTACGCAGCAAGCATCCTTCTCGAGGAGCGCTGCAAGTGGTATCTCGAAAGGCTGCTGCGCGGCTGTGGATTCATGCGTTGGCTAAATTTTTAGAGAATTTGGTGGTTTCTTTCTTCCCTGACTTGGCTCTGTTCTTTGTCTTGCCTCTTCTAACAGCAGATCGACAGAGATTTGGTTGGGCGTTTCCAACGTGGCACAACGTCTCTTCCCCCCGTAGTGTTGTTGCTTTTGTTTTTGTTTTTTTCTTTTTTTTCCTGTTATCTCAGTGTCATTTCCTCCCCCTTGCTGTTGTAGGGAACACATTTTCAAAAGTTTTTGATCTTTTGGACCAGGTTTTGCAAGGCGCGTAGTGTTTGTGCAATGCAAAGGGCTGCTTGAAAGAGCTTGGATATCTGGGATGCTCTATTTAGTTGAAAATCTGGGTACCTGAGCTCGTTGAAACGTTCATTTTCACTTGCATGAGGAACTCCTCCGAAAATCGGTACCTGATCCCCAGAGACAGCAATACCCGTTTCAGCCGGGGGACTTCTGGGATCAGAGCTTAAAGGCGCCAGAGGAAGGATGGAGTCGGCCAGCCTCGTTGCCGCTGCTGGACTGACTCCCTTTTCCATGGCACTGACCCTGTCAGCCCTCAAACCAGCTCTATTAGCACCTGGGAGCCTGGAGCCCTCTTGCTTTTTTCCCCAGAATTTTTACTGGAGCCGATTGTAGATGGATTTCTGCAGGTGTGAAATCCTATGTTACTCCTTAAACTGATCGAGATGATCAGCTGAGCGTTGTCTTCCAAAGTGCTCTGTAGAGAAAGCTTTTTGAAAGCCTTTTTATCTGTTTTAATTGTTGAATATTTTTCCTGCCTCTATATATTGAAAGCCTGCATTTTTTTCAAATCACTTTGCAACCACACCTACCGGCGGTTTAGGGAAAAGGATGAGATTTGTCTTCCTATGCTCTTGCCTACGGATATTGAGCCTGATCCACAAAGCTTTACTCGGGAAAACAGATGTACTAATTCACTTTGCCTGCAAATACAGATTCTTACAAATACGCCCTCGTGCTTTCAATAGTCCATGCTGATTTTGGCGCAGCTGCTTAAATCACACCTGCTTTGCTGCGTGACTCCGTTTGCCCTTGTATCACTGTCACGAGGAGGGGACTTGCCTCGTGTTTCCTCCTTTGGTTATCGCTTGGTGATTTTATCTGCCGTTTCCGTGACCGCAAAGCTGTTAAAAGGAGGAGACGCGCTCGCCGACAGCAGATTCGGCCTGTTCTGCTGCTGCGCTTGAGGCTGGTGAGGGGGTGTGTGGCATGGTTTTTCCTCGTCACCTGCTTTTTACTTTCTTTTGGGGTGTTTTAGCCTCAGAGGCCAGGTTTGGCTGGCGTACCAGTGATCGCTGGTCTCCCTCTCAACTTCTGGTCTGTGCCGTTAAATTAGACGTGGTGGATGGGTCGCGGAGCCGGGGAATGGATGCAGGCTGTAAGCCATCTCGTCTCCCTCTAGGTCATATTCTCCACCTGGCGCTTACTGTAAAGCTAGCTCATGTTTCTAAGCATTTGGAGAATAACAAAGAGCCTTTTGGGGTGTTGTTGACTTATTTATTTGGATTAAAACGGATCATTCTGCAATTCCGGCAGTTCGCGGCAGTCGGACCAGGCCTTGGGAGAGCCCTTGTTTGTTTTTAGGTGAAGATGATGCAAGTAGGATGTTAAATCCTTCCGAATGTTTGCAGTTTGCTTGTTGCTGCAAGTGCTTATCGCTAATCCATACCGTTTTGAAGCAGAGGGTCACAACCGCAGGTGTGTCTATGGATTGCTTCAGCTCTGCCGGGCGTGCGGCAGAGATTCGAAGGACTTCTTTTTCCTCCTCGAATCTGGGGGCGGTTGTTAGGTCCTGCATCTCCGAACAAGTCCAGGGCTGCTCTCCCCTGGGCGGATGCCAAGAGCCCTGAGGGACTGTTGCAGCGGCCGGGCATGGCTGAGGCAGTAGGAAGTCCTAGTGCCACCAGTTTTCCCCCGGTGTTTCTCACAAAGGGAGTCATTGGAGCAGAAGCTGTTGAAGCATCTCGGCGTCACTTTAGGAGCCGCCTCTCTGTAAGTGGGAGTGTGTGGGTTTTCCTGCAGCTGGAGCCAGCTTCCGGACAGCTTTCTTGTGTGCATGGGTTGGAATCTAGGTCTGAAGCTTTGGGGGGGTTCGGTCTTGGTTTTTGCATGTGCTTGTGAGAGTAAGAAGGGTTGTGCACTAATGGGAATAGCCACCAGCAGGTAAAATAGCAAGGAAAAAAAGCCCTTGTACATTCTTCTGATATAAATTTTTAATTGAATGTATTTTTTTCTGTTAAGCAACTTTTACAGCCCACTGCACAAAACATACAACCCCAAAGATCTGCACAATGAACTGCATGTAGCAGGCTAGCAATGCATCCGTTACACGTTTTTAAGCGTGTGTAACACATTTAAATTCATTTTTGTGTGCATGGCAGTGTAGCCTTCAAAAGATAATTAGAGTTTACACAGTCTTGCTTTCATAGTTACGTAGGCTTTCTTCAGATTGTAACGCTTTGGAGAGCTTCATTAGAAATGGTCTGTTTTGTAACAAGAGGGAAATACAATTTTAAATACATAGGTAAGCTACAAACCTTGTATCAACCATTCTAAAATGATCGTACAGTGCTTGGTATCGGTGAACGCTTTTTTCCCAGCACAGCTCTGTGGAAGAGTTGGTGGGTGATAGGCCAGATTGTAATAACAGTAATGTTCATGTTAAATAACGCATTTCAATCCAAATCATTAGGGATAAGTTTTATAGCAGCCATGTGGACCACAGATGCAGGGGCATTGGTTTTACAGGTGACCAGGCTCTGCTGTGTCATCAGGCTGTTTGTGTGTCCTCTATCCGAGGACTCCTGCCCAGAGATCCTCGGTTAAACCCAGGATAGTGCTCCTCATCCGTACATCTCACTGGTGGTCAACCACCCTTCAGGAAGTAAGGTGCCAAAATATATTTCCCTTTTCCAAATTAGAGGTCAAGCGTGCCCGTAGATACTGAGCCCCAGTCTTGGAGATATTGCCAGTCAGAGACTAGACCTTATCAACAGTCTTTTTGCCTCTATCCCAGGAGCTCTTTTTAAGTTTTTGCTTCTCCAGATGACTCTATTAAGATACCAGGACTCCTGTCTCCCTTTTGGAGTCTGCCTACATGTCATCCTTGGACCCTAGGGTGTGACTTGCTGACCCCTGCTTTGTGATCTTCTGCAATTAAATTGCTATCAGCTAAAATAACCTCAGTTTTGAAGACATCTGAAAAAGTGCTGTTTTTCACGGTTGCTGGGGACTTTGGCCAAAAAGGGTGCACGTTCACACTTAGGCCAAGGGTTGGCCAGCCCGTGGTTTTAACGTGTGCTTCAGGTTGGAGTGAGGTGGGCACGCGCTCTCCCTGACCCCTGCTAACGTATCGTGCCCTGCGAAGTCAAGGCGAAGGTGAATTGATGGCACAGGATGAGGAGTGTGTGCCAGTTACGTCCTCCTGGGCAATGAACCGTGGGAAGACCTTCTGCTGTCGGGAAGGGATTGTTTTGTGGCTGGTAAAGAAACAGATCCTTAAGCATGGCTAGACACACATAAATACAGAGGAATTCTTTTGAGCGGCTCTTTGGGACATGACTTTTGACTCGTAACCCTGTGGTCTATTTAATGCTGTAACCAACAGCATGTAGGTACTAGATAGATTAATATTCAGGACACAGTAGATAAGAGAGGCTGGCTGGGGGGATGTCACACACAATCTGTTCATCTAGAATGATTTTCTGTTTTGAAGCTAGATTCACCAGTTCTGTAGATGGAAGGAAAAAAAAAACAGGGACTTACTCTGATTTTTTCTTTTTTCTTGGACTTCATTTGCCTGAGGGCTAGTTCTGTCCTTTAATTATTTAAGAACTGGGTTTTGTTTACAGTTTGTAATAAAACTGATAAAAGATTAACAAGGTGCTTGTGAATCATTTTAAGCAAATTAAAGTTTTGAAAGACTTACAACTGCAAATATTTGAAAATTGTACAGAAGAAGAAGAAGAACAGACCAGATCAGATAATCAAGTTATTGGATTTATTTGGGAGAAAAAAATAATCTTGCTTGCAATTGGATGGGAGAGCAGTATTGCCTGCTCTATCAAATATTTATATGTGCTTTTAGCAGATTTGAAGATAGTGGTTGTGTGAAACAGCACCGGGAATGTTAAAATAATGTTTTATTACTGTATGGGAGCAGTGGCGCAAATAGCAGTGCAGGTCAGAGGGATTCAGAACAGAAGTATATGCATCTTAAAGCTGTACTAAAAGGCAAAGTAATTAAATGGGGACGTATTATTCTAAGTTCACCATGGTAGTAAGCCTATGCCAAAGCATGTATATCTACGCTACTTCTGCTGTGTTCACCCCCCCCCCCCAAAACAGTCTGAATGCTCTGTACAAAATGATAGGCTCTGAGCTGATTTTTGTGCAAGATTGAGATCATGGGGTTTCCAACTCTCTTCCTCTGCAAGATATCGCTCTTGGTGTTATAATGAGTATTTCCATCAAAACATTATCATAGTGCTCTGTAGTAGTAAAAAAACATAACCCACAGATAGGCACCACGCAGGCAAGCGTGGGATTCAGGATGGTACCCCAGAAAATATTTGTCATGCCCACCGAAACATTAGGGAAGATACTAAGAATGGACTAAAGAACAGTGTTAGGACAGATCAGAAATCCTTGATTTACCTGCATCATGCACCCAATGGGTGACTCTGGTCCTCCCCTCTCCAAAGAGCTGCAGAACCTGTAGATGTTCAGAGAAGAGCAGCAAGGCTGGTCAGAGGTGTGGAAAGGTGCCTGCATGGGAAAGAACCAAGTGAGCTACAACCCATCAGCTGGGTAAATAGGTGATCGCAAAGGAGATGTGACAGAGGTCCGCAAAACCAAGCGGGACGTTGAGGGGGCGAGTGGGGAGGGATTGTTCTTTGCCCTCCAACACAAGAACTTGGGGGCGTCAAAGGAAGTTAATAAGAGTCAGGTTACCTTAAGACAAAGGCCTATCATGATTATAGCTTACTATTGATAGCTGGATTCCTAGTTTTTGGCTAAAGTGCTTTGGGACCATGAATAAGAAACTCATTTCCTCTTTTCTGTGTGCTTCATTTTCTCCACCCGTAACATGGGTGTGAATGCATGTAATTGATAATTATCCATGCAGTATTCCTTGGGAGAATCATAAAGCATTTCTTTGGAGCTATTGGACAAAATCCTGTACTGAAAGCAGGCAAGCAGCATTTCTGTTGCAGGAGTCCCCCCAAAAAGTTTCAGGATGAGCGAATTATTGCATTACAGAGCTCTTTAACACCCCAATGAAAAATCAGTACAAACATTTAAGTCTAAATTATGTTTACAATTAAATAAGCTGAAAAGGAACCCTTCAGTAGTCTGGGGCAGATGATGAGAGTTTGAGTCTAATTAAATGGAGTCATTTTATTCCTTTGGGAAAGAGCTGTGAAAGCTAACACGATAACACAGCAGGTTCAAGAGTGTGTGTGTAGATCCTAATCTGCTTAAAAGATGGGGTAGGGTTTCACTGACTGTATCATAAGCTCAGGTTCAATAACCACCTTGTTCCTTGTTTGAACCTCCAAATATAAACTGAAAAAGAAGACAGAAGAATTTGAAGGAGGTGTATTAGGATCTGCCAGTGTACAAATGCCATGCATTACTCAATGACGATGGTAAAAATTTGCCAAAAGCTCTGTGGCTGATCCTTTTCTTTATTTTTTCACCCTTTTCAGATGGCATCATTGCAGCTCTACCATACCTTGTTACAGTTGCACTTGAAGGCAAATAACTAATCTGTAGGTCTCAGCAATGCTTTAAAATGTCTCCTTTTGCTTTTCCCTATAGCTGATTTTTGGTTTTGGCACTGCATTTTTGCTAATGAACGTAACCAGCTTGAGCTTGCACGCTTGGGTAGGGTTGGTCTCCGTGTCGGAAGAGGGCAGTGCGTGCCCGTTCTCGGGGAGCAACGAGAGGAGAGCATGTGGGTTGCATTATTTTGTAGCTTTGTACCATCAGTATTTGTAGCTTCCAATGATCTACATGATACAGATGTTAGAGATGAAGAGATAGTGTAGTGTTTCTGTTTCCTTGTTTAGTCTTCTGTAATTTTTCAGTGTTGCTACCAATCTTCGTCCAGCATTCTTGAAACTTCAGTTGTATTTAGTGCATTCTCTCTGATTATCAATGATCTCCTTTAAAAAATCTAGGATCTGTTCCATCTGGTCCCAGGAATTTGGCAGCTTGCGTGGCTAGCAAGAGCTGATTTTTCCATGAGCACTAGTACAGAGGAGTCAATTCATGGCTAAAAAGATTAAAGTCCCTAAATCAGAAAAGCTGGAAAATATAACAATTGCAACTCTGCCAACAAAATGCTTCTTGTTGGATTAAAAATCTTATGACAAGTTGAAAGAGAGAGATTTGGAAGTGTAATTCAATTCTGTTGTCAGTCCAGGAGAGTTAAAGCTGAAATCGTGTTAGAATATATTAGCAGCAGTGCCTGGTCAGAGAAAATCATCTGCCTCTCAAAGACAGTCTTGTGCTCGTTTCCATGCTGCCTCCATTTGTTATGACTTGTTTATATCTGTAAATTAAAAAGTATATACGTTACTTGGATTTCTTAACTTTGGTGTCACTGAGGTTGATCCCTTGATGCATTCAGAAAACGCCTTAGCTTCTGCGTCTGTGGGTGCCCCTTCTGAAATAAACTGCGACAATGAGAAGAGGAGTGGGATGCTGAAGTCGAAAGGGGTCATGCTAGCAAATTTGGAGAGAGAAGCATCTGTATGGTACGTTGGAGGTGGTACGTATGCCTTACCCTCAGAGGAAGCATTCCCTGTTTTTGTCGGAGATCTGCAGTAATTGGGTGCGATATGCTCAGTGGTAGGGACCCTGGGTGGTGGGCAAAGAGAACTGGCATTACATTTCTGGGTCTGGCTCCAACCTTCGTTCCCCTCTTCCATGCAAAAAGGGGAACCCGAAGAGGCCTGAATCATCCGTCACCTTGGCTGGAGGTGTGGAGCACTGCCGGGAGCTTTGTTCTTCAGTCCTGGAAAATGGACCCCTTAGGCATTTGGGTACTGCAGTATCTGTGACATGCTAGTGAGAGAAATTGGGAGCGCATGATCCCAATTCTGTCTCATCACGGACAGGTTACAAACGGGGATGGGGATCCTTCCAGTGTTAGCAGGGGGAGATTACTGAACAATATACTGTTTTTTGTCCCCTCCTCTAGCCGCCTCGCTTCTGAAAGTGAAAGGTTTATCTAAGAAATGTAAAAACTAATAAATTTTCAACTGTTGCCATTAATTGAAGAGCTCCAAAGAGTGTCCTGACATAGAAGCTCATAAATGTTATATTCCATGCTGCTTTATCTTGTGCATTTGCATAAGATCAGAGAACGGGTTAATATAAACGTTTAGTCCTTTCAAAGTCATTTTTCCTTTAGAATCTCATCTCTTCTTGCTACAGATGATGGATTAATGACACAGATGTGTTAGAAGATGATGAGGAAAAAATTTAAGACAGGTAGTTGTGGATGTCTAATGTCTTGGGAAGTACTGGCTAGCTGCTTCAGACCATTACCGTGGAATAGTAGGTTAGTGACCCTGTGTCCCGTAACGTGCCAGAAAGGAGAGTATGTGGTCTCTTCTTATTTTTAAAGGCTGATAGTTTCAAAAGCAGGGTGAGGTTTCCCCTTCTGATTTTTGGCAAGTCAATTAGGCTTGGATTCTTCCTCCTCTAACTTTAGCCTGTAAATATGATGTCTAAATGAGGAAACCCATCTCTTGGATGCCTGTATACAGGGAGGAGAGAAAGGGGCCTGTTCTGAGAACTCGGTGGCTTTTCAAAGGTTCCTGGGTCTGTGATAGCTGAGCAACCTGGCAGTGAGTCATTGAATTCAGATGTTTCATTGAAACACCTGGCATTAGATAGGTCAAATCTTGGGTCTCTATGCAATAGTTTCTATCTGTGAAATGGTAATATTTTTTTATTTTCTCTGAAAAGCATTCAGATTTTGAGCCCTGGAGACTATGAGGTGCTTGGGTACTGTGAGAGGATGGGCTCATCTAAATCTGACACGGGGAGAAAATTACTGTTCAAATGTTTGGAGTAATCCTTTTTCTTGAGAATGAGCAAGTACCTACGGGTGTTCTTTGATCACGAATCTGGCAGCTTTACAGTTACATATGTTGTTTTTATGCAAAGCAGTGCTTGCAGGACTCCAGGAAAATCAGAGTCTGACTACAGCAATAACTGGCAACATGTGCAATAAAACAGGTCCTGCCCTAAAGAGTTTATCTACTTGAAGGGCATTACGGGGAAAGGGTTTCACTGAGAAATCAAAACACTGAATAATCCTAACCCACGAAGCGTCTCGGTGATGCAAGTGACTCCTGGCAATGACTTTTGGATGCAGACTATGGTTTGACAACCAAAGTGGCACAAGGAATCGGTGGCAGAGCAGGGAACTGGAAACCAGGTTCCCTGACGTCCAGGTTGCTCATTTAACAACGGGAACGTACTGTGCAGTCCCTCCCGTCCTCCTGTGTGTGCCTGGAAAATGTTTAGTACCATCACTCCATTACATTAGCCTGAAGCCGTTTGCAAAACACTATCTGCTTTGCATCTCTAAGACCAGAGATGTAAGTAGACAAGGAAATGTGTGTACATATCTCTTAAGTGCAGCATATCCTTTGGAGCCGCAGCGATTCTTTCATCCTCTTTAGTTCAAGGAGTCGTAATAGAGCCTGCGTATTCATAAACGTTTCTCTCCAAATGTGAACATCCTGCGGAATGGAGTCAGTGATCAGTACTGACCTGGGAAGAGTCCCCGCAGAGGTGCAAATTGATTTTTATAGTGGTCGTAGTCAAAATATCTGAAAGATTTGTGTGTGTGTACGCATGCATGTTTATAGTCCTGTAATAATTTTAGGTTGAAACATTACCAAACACAGATACAGTATGGATTGTATCTTTATGATTTTGATATATAGACCAATATTTTTCCACGTTGCAAGTAGTTTACTATGGTGTAGAGAGGAAAATAGCAATAGCCTTTAATTTCCTCCCGTAGTCCTGACTCCAGTGGTCAACCCAATAAATTCAACAAGTCTAGTTGCAGATGCATTGATGGGTGCTTACATTGCTCTGCCCAGTAAGCCCTGTTAAGTCCGGAAGACAAGATATCAACCTGTGAATTTCATCAAGACCTTTTCCGAAACATTTTTTTGTTTGGTGAGCAAAGGGTAAGTTTTGTGTAATTCCACAGATCTTCGTTAAATTGGCTCAGGGCTTAGCTAAGATGGAAAATGTGGAGCAACTCTACAAACACGTTTAGCTGTTGACAGTACCTCCTTGCAGCCTCACAAAATAGAGGAACAAGTTAAGCACCCTTATTACTGAGATCAATGAGAAACACGCCTAGATGCCTTATGTGATATTGAATATTGCACCAAGCGCGTCTTTGCCTCTCTTGATGCCCGACTCCAGATCTAGAATGGGATGATTCTGGGTAGCTTCATTGGCTTCCCTGCAAAAACAGCAGATGAGGATTATTTACTTTGATTTATTACTTAAATAGACAAAAAAAAAAAGTAAGTCTTTCATATGACCTGAATTTTTCCCGAGTCTGCCCAAGACATCATCATCATTTTAGCAGTTTATTGACATCAAGTATGTCACGGCTGCACGTGATCACAGTCCTAGCATAATATGCACCCACAGCGTAATGTAGGTAGCTACAACTGGATAGCTGCAGATCAATGCCACAGTTTTAGGATGAAGTTTTAAGGGAGGAATATTGTTATCTTAGCCTGAAAGACCTTAGAGTGTCATGCAGCCGCTGGTGAACCTTTCTATCTCTAAAACGAAGTAAATTCTCTCGTTTTACGTGCAAGAATACCAGTCTGGGAGATTGAGCAAGTTGCCCAAAGAAACGTGGTGAACCAAATGCTAGGGTGAGGTTGCGACCCGGTTTTGTTGGGGAGAGTCTGGCTTTGATTTCTGAGGGGTCAGGCTTTCACCTTGGTGGGGTCTTCTCTGGTCTAGCTTGATTTGCTTGTCTACGCGAGGCAGACTCTCCCCTCAAAACAAACACAGTGGATTTTTTTATTTTATTTTTTCCCCCTCCACTAGGTCAACATTTTAGCAAAGGCAGGAACAAATAGCCTGGAGCACGAGGCCTTTTCTTTTTTTTCTTGGCTGAACTGAAAACGTTGCCGCAGCTGAGCCCAGCCGTCGGAGTGTGCTGGAGAGGCTCTGCCCCGGGAGCGTGTTTAATTACAGACGGAGTGAGAGCTGTGGAAGCGAGGAGGGGGATGGCTAGGTTTCCCTGGCGAGAGTTTGATGAACAGATTTCCATCCTGGAAAATGGCATTAAATTAAATAGGTGTCAGCCTGCGCGCTGAATGTCAGCACGAATAAAGCAGAGGCCCCAGCTTTCCCCCAAAGACCTTTGCAATCGATTGAAAGCTGCTTCCTCCGTCCCCGTTCCCAGAGGGTAAATGTTGCTCTTGCGCTGTGCCGCTTTCCGTGCTCCGCGCGTGCAGACACTACCGGCACAAAAAGCTGATTGACAGGATCGCTTCCAGCTCCCCGAAAAGCGGAAGTGCCCTTAACCACCGGGGTTGTGCTTGTGTTTTGACTGTAAGGAAATTCTTTTTTTTTTTTTTTTTTCTTTTCTCCTTTTTTCAAATATTGCCCTCTTTTGCCAGCCTGACTTTCTTTGCATCCCTCTCTCTATACATTTTGAGGTCTTAACCCCTTCTTCCCCTAAGGTGGAATTAGATGAGCTTTGAAATAAGTTCACTGTCCTCTGTATTTTTTTTATTTTAATTTTTTTTTTGAGTAATGCAAGAAAGGTGACCTTGCAAAGTTGCCTGTAGAAAAAGAGCTCTCTCTTCTCCTGAGCCTAAAGTAATTAGCTTTATTTTTGCTGTTGCCCTATATGAGATGTTCATGCATCTCAGCTGGCTGCGGCAGCGTGTAGTGACACGCTGGTCAGGCTTTCCGATTGCTTGGCCGTTGAGTGCGAATGCCTACGTCGGTCGTGGAGTTTGCGCTTCCTCCTCCAGCGTTTGCTACGCACTAGCGTTGCTCCAGGAGGTGAATATTGTTGCCCTGCATGATAAATTCGGTGCAATCCAAGGGGAGCCTGCAACAGCCATCACGGAAACTCAGGGCTGCTATGCAAGAAATAAAATAAAATAAAATAAAAATAAAACACTCCATTACTATCAGTGAAACAGTGAGCCTGTTTTTCCCCAGACGGGGAATTAGAAGGATGTTGATGGTCCTGCTTTGCGTGGTAGATAGGCATAAGTGGACCGTTGCCCCGTTCCTGTGTTCAGCTCTGTGGTCGATCCTTTCCTTGGACAGTTGAAAACTCAGGACTGGCTGGTTAGGAGCGCTCAGATAAGGATTTGGGGGTATGTGCAAAGTCATTCAATGTACCTGTGTGCAGCGTGGCAAGGGAATGTTTTGCGTATTCAGATTGAACATGCCTAAGGAATTGGTCCGAGTCCTCCAGCTCACGTCCAGGTGTCCGAGCTGGGGGTGAATAGATGCTAAATGCGGATCTTGTTGCACAAATGAGAACCAAAGTGCTTGGCTTCGACGTGGCTGGGCCAGATAGCCTATTTCTGGGTTTAATTACCCTTGCTGTTATCGTGGTGGTTGTTAGGGCACAGCAGTAATCAGGTTTTGGCACGAGATGGTGCTTTGTGTCTGAAAACCCTCCCGTCTAATCAGGAGGGAGGATCAGCCCCTGTAGCAGGTTCGTCATCTCGGCGGCGGCGTAGGCTGCTGCGAAGCCGGGGGACGCGGCTCTTTTGGCCCAAAGAGCAAAGTCGCAGCTGCTCCGCGGAGGTTTTTGAGCCTTGAGCTTCAACGTAATCGGGAATTTGAGGTGAAACAGATGCAGTCAGCAGGCAAAAATTAGCCCTGACGTAAATGAAATGGAGAGGATAGGTCATGTCTTGCATCGCCCAATTCTAGTGCCAGCGGAGGAGAGCGAAGGGAAGCCTTGGTAGGCAAATGTGAGATAATCTCTCCTCCACCTTAAATCTCATCCTAAGCACAAGCCCTATATGCTTGTATAAATCTCATCCTAAGCCTAAGCACAGGCTTTAATAGCCGCCTTAATGGGCGCAATCCATTGAATACTGTTTGGATTACTGCGTGATCCGGTTGGCTTGCTGTGGTGCAGCAGGCAAGTGGGAGCAAACTTCCGAGCAGCTCCTTAGGAATCGGGAATGAGATCAGAACGAGCGTTGGTATGTTTTGCTGAAATGAAGAAATTGCAATCTTGTTTATTCCAGTAGTTCAGCGCAAGCACTTCGTGTGCTTTTAAAGGATAACGTGAACGCCTTAGTTATGGTAGTCAGCCATGGCAATGCTGTAGAGCACCACTTAAAGAGAATATATTTTCTGGCTAGCTCAAGAGGATAAGCGGGATGTCTAAATGCGGATGGGAAACGGCATTGCGGTCGTTCCCTTGCTCGTGCTGACCTTCAGAATCGGTCCTGTTCCTTCCACTTAGCTAAAAGCATCGACTGCAATTTCTCATGCGTAACTTGGGTGGTCCTGTGTTGGTTTTTTGTTTGTTTATTATTATTGTAATTTTTAATAAACTGAGGCCAAATCTGCCAGTGCTTAATATCTCCTGTAGCCCAGTAATTAACTGCTGGTACTTAGAGGGTTAGGAAAATACAGGGATGTCTCGTTCCAAAAATAGCATATTTTTGGAAGATGTGTTTTGCTGAGTCGCTATGATTTGTTTACAGCGCTCGCCGGAAAACGAGAACATTTCGGGTGGCTCAGAGCAGGTAATAACTATTCCCCTGGGATCGGCGGGACATGTAATACGAGCCAGACCGCAGAGCGTCTCGTATTTACTCGTATAGCGGATGTACGCTCCAGCCTTTCCCGCGCCTGCTCTCTCAGGCCTTCAAAGACGTCGGATCTGCATCAACTTAAGGGTTGGGGTTTTTTTTGTTTTAATTTTCCCCTTTCCTCGGTTTGATGTTTGAGCCCTGTGCAAATCCATTAGAAAAGCCGATAGCATCGGCCGGCAGGTCCCCCCTTCCTGCAGCCCGGGGGGCTCCCAGTGCTGCCGGCGTCCCTGCGGCCAGGATGGCTTCTGCCCCGCCGGCGGCCCGAGCCCGTCCCGGCATCTCAATTAGCTCTCTGTTAGCCAGCTTCCAAAAATCGGTGTACCTAGTGGATCCTGGCACCGCGGCAGGGCTGTGGGCGGCCTTACGGTGCATCGTTGATAGCTCACGCGCTTTTGCCTCTTTAGAGGAAACAAGCGCTTTTTTGTTGGAGTTCACGAATGTTTGGCAAAGAAATATAGCAGTAATTATACACCCAGCCTCCTCCCCTCTCCCCCCCCGCCCCGATCCCAGCTTTATAAAAGCAGCGAGCACTGGAACTGAAATAAATGTCATGAATGAATAATAATTTCTTTCATTTACACAGTAATTAAACTTGTTGAATACAGACTTAATGCTTTACTGCATACTGTTTAATTTGCCTGGGAGATCCAGGCTTTTGTTAAATTTGAGAAGGAAAGAGATGAAATATCTACCTGCCTATCTGTGTGCTTTGTTACAGACGCAATCTGGTTTTCCCTCAAACGATCCCGAAAAAGGGGAGGGTGTGCTTTTTCGCTCTCAGGTATTTGAAGCTGTTACGTGGGGTTTTTACAAATGTATTTAGAGGTCTGGATTTCAGAAAAGGAATTTGTACGGGTATGTAGATACTTGTCGCTCGTATGCCTTGTAGCTGTTGGACTTGAGCAGCATTTTTGAAAACCCGGCACCTGGCTGATTATGGACATGGATACGTAATCTTAGGTGCTTTTGTTTGGAAAGCATTTAATTTTTCATTCTTTACAATCTTTAGGTTCTTCCTTAAAAATAGTGCCTTGTGATATAATTGGATTAGGCTTTTGGCCATGCTTTCTTCCTCCCTTGCATTTCGCTGGGTGGAAGCAATAGTCGCCGGGGTCATTTTCCTGGGTTTTAAGCATCAGTTTCCAAATAGCAAAACTCGTGACCTGTAGGTGCAGATCATACCAAGATCCAGCCTTTCCTCCGTCCAACTGAATACAGTGCCACTGGTATTCTCCCAGACCAGGTGGAAGAGCATAGTCCTCGTTGCACTTGGTATGCAAAAAGATGGGTTGAATAGTTACAAGGATGGAAAAGTAAGATGTTTCAGATGAAGAGAAACAGAAAGTAGATGGCAGAGGTCCAGATGAGCTGGCCTAATTTTCACTTGTGGAAGTGCGGTCAGGATTTTTTGAAAGGGATGAGAAAGGAGTTAAGTTGCATGTGGTGAGGGGAATCCTAGATAACATGAGAAGTGGAAACAGCGATAGTATTGATGGGAAATGTTCTGGTTACTTTGCAGGCATGGGGGTTTTCTGAGGAATCCATCAAAATTTCACTCCAGCAGTGGAAGGAAACCTCAAAGCAAGAAACCCCTGTGCTTGTGCTGCCATTAACTTCAGCCCTGGTTTCTCATGCTTTCTCTTTGGTTGAATCTAGACTTTGGGGTGCCTGGCCAGTAGGAAACGCTTGGCAGAGGAGCAGAGGTTGCAGTTAGTGCAGTTGAATCTGGGCTGTAATCTCCCATCTTGACTGTTCAACTTCTTTTCAAATTTCATGAATTTCATGTCATGGAATATTTTTTTAAATCTAAATGTAGAGGTTTTTTCCCTTTTTCTGTGAGCATATAGCTTCCCATATCACTTCCCCATACTCTGAACTTTGCTTGCCACCTTTGTATGGTTACTTTTGCCACATGCGGATGAGCTGTCATTGCAGAAGGATTGCGTGCTGAGTGCAGGATGCTTCAGTAGCAGCCGTTGCATGTCGGTGGCAGTCGAGGTGACTCCCTTATATCTCAGTGGCTGCTTGCAAAGCACTTTGGAATTTTTTTAGGTTGTATAGCTGGCTTGTTTTATTATTGCTTTTATTGGAGCCATTGCTTGGTCTTGCTCGCGTAGGCTGAAGAAATCGCTGTATATGATCTTTTCTGACTCTTCCCTAAGCAGGGTCTACCCTGTCATAGCAAACATGGTCTGGCGGACACTAGAAGAGGAGAAGAAATAGTGAGGGTTACACGAGGTGCTTCTGCGGGTGCCGAAGTATAACTGCTTTCACAGCAGTTCTGCACCTTTGGCCCTCCAAGATCATTAGGTGTTGCAGGTGAAGGCAACAACATTTTCAGCGGCTGTGTTTGCCAACCCTATTTGCCAAGTCGCTGTTTTGAGCTTGCGAGCCCTCCAGATATAATTAGAGGAGTGCGTGACAGACATGCTAGGCAGGGGCACGTGACTAACTGGGATTCATTAACGGGGGCTCCAAGGGCTCGGAGCATTTTATGGGGGGAAAAAAAATACGGTTAGGGAAACGGCTGGTAGGTTATGCATGCGGAGTTGAGTCATGAGGCAGCTATTAAGCAAGAATCATAGTCACGGAAGTCTCTTGGGAATTTTCCCAGAACACTCTTCTCAAAAGCTAGAGGTAGTATTTTAATTGTCATATACCCAAGGTTGTGTTTTGGTGGGTTTTTTTTCCTTTCCATTTCTCTTCTCTTGGGGCTGACATTTACAAATGTGTGTTAGTAACTTCATTTTCTTCCTTAGCCAGGGAACGAGAGGCACTCTGGCTGTTTTGTTTATAGCTGTGCTATCAGCCGGCTGCATGTCTGGAGATGAAGGTGACAGCTTGAGATTTGTGAGCCTAATTGGCATACAAAAAAAAATCTACTGGGAAATGAGTTATTTGCAATTATCTGTAGATTTGGCTTTATTTCATGGAGACAAATATAGTTGCTTGGCGACTTAATTACAACATTTTTTTTTTTTAAGATTATGAGATTTTTTTTTTAAAAGGATATCATTATTAACATGATCTTGAGTCTATATTTGGTGATTCCGTAATTACAACTATTGCTGTATATGTCAGCTGAAAAAATAATATGTGGAAGCTTTTAATTAAAATCCTGAGATCCGTTCTTGTAGATAGGCTTTCGAGTACCACCCTTGGATAATGAGACCCTTTGCTGTTAGATATCATGAACTAAAACAAGCTGCGCTGTGCTTGGATAGTGTCACAATTAAGGCTGAGACAGATCAGTATTAAAATATTCTTCGGCAGCCGGCTAAGAGGGATGAACGAGTGAAATGAGTGAAGTAGCTAGTTGTCCACATGGACACTGACGTCTGCTCGCCAAGGCAAGTGTCTCCCAGTCCTACCGATCAGATCAGAGAGAGCAAATGGAAGAGTGAAGCAGTCTCCGCATGTGTGGTTTCCAGTGGTGTTGAGGGCATTCAGACATGTGAGCGCCAATCTTGGCTTACATTGCTTCGTCAATGATCCCTGGTCACTGTAATTTACACCAGACTGCTGTGGCCCCATGCGGTTGAAATACTAGCTAAAGACTAACTTTAGGTAGGGCGTCCCAGCCATTCCTTTTCTCCTCGCTATGCCAGCCGTGGGAGTAGCGAGGACGTATCGGAGGAGCCCCTAGATGGGTTTTGTGCTCTTGGAAGGTCACCTATGGACTACAGCGACGTTTCCCAGATTGTCAAAATTGAAGTCGTGGCAGATCGCACCGGAGGGACAGTGCAAACAAGTTACGCAACTGAAGGGTGTCTGTGTTTAGCAGATGTATAGTATGTATCATAAGAATATTCACCCATTCAACATATGACTTTTGTAAAGAGTAGAAGACAGTGACGGTAGCCTGTGTGCCACAACAGATGGAAACTGTGCGCTCTTACCGAGCATCTCTTTATTTGGTTTGATATCTGTTACTCAAGTGCATTGGGCAACACCAAACTGTTCTACCCTAATAATGCATGATATATTAGAAATTATGTGCCCTGGCTCTAGCCTGCTGTCACTGTTAATTACATTAGTACCTGTTTTTTCCTCTTTCTCAGTTTAATATATGCTCAAATTAAAGGGGTTTGAACAGAATCCTGGCTCCCTTATTGAAAGTCAGCTTTGATGAAAGCTAGAAATCGCCGAGTGTTGCCCCGTGACTGGTGGTGCTACAGTTCGAGTGACTGCCATCCTTTTTACCAAATTTTGCTTCCAAAGATTGCATAGTACAGAATGGGCATCTCAAAAATTACATAGCGTGTGCTATTAAGGGAAAATACTATTATTACTCCTCTTGCCACTCACTGAGGATGTACTTGCTGAAGACACCTAAAATATGTTCCCATGCTGAAAGTATTAGCAAAGACTCTTCCGCAAAGTGTGAGCACCCCGTTCACTGTGCTGTTTGCCCTTTAACTGATTCAGTCACCCTAGAGGCAGCCGTCGCTGTGAAATAATGACTCTCCTGTAATGCAAAGCTGCTGCTTCAGGAAAAAAAGAGACAAAGTGCATGTCCTCGTCAGGACATGAGAGGCTACTGGGCCTGATCCTGGCCGCCACACAGGGTCAAAGTTCACTGAGCATTTTCGTAGATATGGTACTCACTTCACTGTTTCACCCGCCCTGGAGTTAACCTCCTGGGATGCAGCCTAGGCCAATGCCTTCTGGAAGCAAAGGATACTTGGGTGAATTTAAGTATACGCTGAATCAGACCGTACCGGAGGAAGAGTTAGGTGTGTAGCATCCAAAGAAATACTTCCACATCTGGGAATGTATTCAGAGAGCCCCCAAAGGTAAGATTAAAAAAGAAAAAAAATATATAGTCGAGTGTGTTCATTTCTTATTAGTGAAGTTGTTATTGGCAATAAGATATTCTAATTGAATTACTCCTAATTAAAATAATTATGTTTTCTAAGTACTCTGATCTGTAGAGACCATGTAGAGAATCAAAGGTAGAAATAAACAGCACCTAGTAAATTCTCTCCAAGCTGGCTTGCTCGATGATGCTTAAAGTGTTTTTTATGATACCGCTTGCTCTGCGTAGGCTGGTGCTAATGCAATAAGGATGCCTTTCAAAAATCTTGCTTCTGTCTCAAAAGACCAACTGTTACTATATGAAGAATTAGCTACTGGATAGAGCTCAAGGCTGTGGTAGGAAAAACAGGGCCGGTCCTCTGCCACTTCCACAAGCTTCCTGCATGACCTTGAGTGATGTTCTTGAACCTGCTACACCTTGATTTCCCACCAGGAACTGGAGGGTCTTACTTCAGTTATCTGGGCTTTGCCTTGTTAGCCTGTATGTAATGCAAACTCTTTGGCATGTGATGGCCAAAGATCTCAGCAGGGATCTCTGATTTCTGTCAAGATAGGGAAAAAAAACACAAAGCCATAATTTTTCTAGGAGCATTGGTAGAACAAGTTCCTGTGTCCAGCAGTGAAAGGAGAATACCAGTGCTCGTCATTGAATGACCTTTCAGGGTAGTTGCAAGATAAAGACATGATTCTCCCTGAGGTCCGGCAAGAGCATCTTGCTTTGTGTTGGGAAAAGACACTCTCCCAAGGCTCGTGTCTCCTGGAGTAAATAATCGTAGCATATCTTCCTATTGGTAAATACTCAGATGAACCAAGACTAGTTTGTCCATGAAGAGAGACAGAAATCATTAGTCCCACTCCAGCCGGACCCTTCCACTGACCCACAGATGAGTGTCATGTTTGAGCTGAGCTTTCATTAAGCCGGGGCCCAGAAATGTCCACCTACCACTCCATCTTGGGACCTCACCCCGTGCGTCTCCTGCCTTCAGATCACATCCCATACCAAGAGTGCTTTTTGCATGTGGTGTGTTTTCTCACTGACTTTTCAGAACACTTTCTATCCTAAAATCTGCATCAGTTGTTAGTAACATCCAGTTTGCAGTGTCATATGGGGTCATATAAATGGCATGTCTCCATATAATTCCCTAAAGCCTTCTGAATAGTCATGATGTCTCCTTCAAAGTTGATTGCTGGGTGTTGAGGGAGGGTTTTGGATGGCTTTTTTCTGAATACGCAGCTTAGTTTCGCAGCCTTAGAGATGTCCTTTCCAGAAACACTGGAGCTTCTGACGTTCAGCGCAGGAGCTCGGTGTCAAGTGCTTAAACAGCCCTAAAATCAGGAGGCATTTGGAAGCCCTGGCCATGGGGATTTGTTGTTGCTTCGAGTGAAGTTTGTTACCTTTGCAAAACATTTATGTTGAACCTTAGTGTTGCCTTGAACCAGCTCAGTGGCCTAATCAGTCTCAGAATAAGCTAATATTTATCATGCACAACCTTTATAAAAGCCAAACACATTTCAATTCCTTCTGAGAAGGATAAAGTTTCAAAGGTTTCTCACATCAAATACTGCTGATTTTTCTCTTTCTTTTTTTCTTATGATCATGATTAAAATGCATTCAGCATCCTCTTGCAAGGAAAAAAATATATATACATTTGATGGCTTTGTGCTTTTTTCCCTCCCTCTGTAAAAATAGAAAAGCTTTCAGATGTGGCATGAACAAAGATATGGAAATGTGAGAAGAGGGCAGCATCTGGAGGTTTTCAAACACGAGAACACGGGCTGTACGTTTCTTTTGCTGTTAGAAGAGTGAAAAGCTGTTTCCTGTCATTTCCCATCTTGTCACTTGTGAGGCTGGCATCTTGCGGCTTCTTGCACCAGCTGTTGTTTTTTTCTCCACAGACAGATGGTGCAAGCTCTTTGATAATTTTTTTCCCCCCCCCTCCCCGTGTTCTGAAGAGTTTTGCATGTGTACTACCTTTACGTAATGATCGTGTAACCCTGTCACTCACTTTATGCTGTTAGCGGTGTCATCCCTGTAAGAGGGGAAGAAGGGAGGAGTAGGTGGCAGTGGAAGGAACTTAATCCTCTTCCTCTGTTCTGACGCGCTTTGAAAATGTGCTGTAAAGTTAGAGTTACAAATGTTTCCCCAAGCCGTCTCTGTTCTTGTCTAAGGGATACCAGGATATTAGTGCTGTGATTTTGTAGGATCCCTCTGTTTCTGTGAATTTGATGCAACTGTCCCCGTTATCTAAAGGGCTTTTTTTTTTTTGCCTCCTTCTAATAAGGTACTGTAGGACAAAAGTGCATTTTTGCTTTGTATTCCTGGAACTAAAATCAGGCTTGCTGTAAGTAATTTCAATGCAATTAAAATTACACCTGGAAAGAAATGGGCACGACTTCCATGTCTAATAAAACGGCTGTACTTAAAACTCGTAATTACTTTATTGCCATTGATCTCCACCTGCTTTTCAGGGTTGGAAAATTGCCCTTCTGATGGTTCTGTAATGCTAAAGATTAAAAGCTTTGAAGGCTGGTTGAAGATATCTGGAGGTCTTGAAGCTGAACGAGCAGATTCCGTTACAGCCCCTTCCTTCCTAGAAGTGACGAGCAAAACGGTCTTTGCATTAATCAGTGAGAAGCAAATTGAAGATTAGCACTTTGTGTGATTCCTCTTGTATAGCAAACTTTGCTTCCCGGTTCCACCTCACAGTGCTAAAGTGTTAGCATGGTGCAACACAATAGTATTGTCAGAAGTGGGAATAATTAGTAAGATTAATTAGTCCTGAACCACTGTGCAGTTGAAATCTGAATGCATGTGCTCTGATTGGGGGTTTGGAAATAGGGCATCCGCACCAGGAGCTGCCTGCAAGTAGTGTATTTAAATCTCTTTTCACCTGTGTAAATCGGAGATCAAAATGTGTTCCTTTGTTGTAAAGCATCATAGAAACTTTGTTGATGAGGGAATAATGCATTAAAATTAAGAGAGTTTAAAAAGCAGGCGTGAAATTGTAAAAGCCCAATCTCATACACATAATTAACATGATGGGGGGCATGATAATTTCCTCTGGATCATGGGGTCTGTGACTTATGGGGTGGAGCCCGTTTTATCCACGAGTGTTGTTTCTCCCCTAGTACTTTTGATATTTCTGTGCTACTCTCAGAAAGCACTGTCGTACAGTAAATACTGATTTTTATTATTGGCGCCGTGCTTCGCATCCGTTGGTCCTGTTGCCACAAGAGTAATAGGTGTAATTGGCAGGAAGACGGGTAGTAATGAGCCATTGTGCTTTACGCTCTTTGTTTGCCTTTGCAGCGCGTTCGTCTGTGCCGTAGCGTCTCTCTGAAAAGAGCATCCTCTTCCCACAGTCAAAAAACCATTTGCTCTAAATTGTTTACTGTAAGTGCCATGTATAAAAGTGTGGCTGCTGTCAGAAGAGTGACTATAAAAGTGACACCATGGGGTTCGCTGTTTATTTTCTCTTTCTCTCTGTCTTGGAGACCTTCTAGAGCACATTTTCTCAGTTACCGGTGCTGTAATCTCCAGCTGTCAGCAGGAAAATTAGAGGTTCACGAACCCCGCAGGGTCAGGTTCCTGGTGGCATTAGCCGGCTCCAAGCTATAGAGCACTGGGAAACATCCTTTTTGCTTCCCACCTCCAGACCGTGACTGTGACTGGTTATTTAAGAGACCTATGGGGCTCTCTCCTTATGTTGTTGGTGGTGGTGGGGTTGTTTTGTTTTTTTTTGTGATCCAATTCACCCTCATCCTCTTCCCCCTCCCCACCCCGTGTGTTGGAAATGTGATGGGGATGCAGACTCCAATCACAGCAGTTTCTGGAAGGATGGACAGAAGGGAAAGAGTGAGCCGGGGAAGCGGTTATCTGGAGGGCAAGTGGGAAAGGAAGCCCACCTTGGGGAGAAGTAGTGGATCTGCATTTGCCTGTGCAAGGGGTGCCTGTGCACGTAGACATACATACATTAAGGCTGGGAGTATAAAAGGACATGTATTCCACTTGTCTGAACGTCAGAGAAGATGCTCTAAATGCCTGACAAATGGATGTGGATGAGGGATTTTCACGAGTGACTAATAACTTCGGATGTCTTCGTTTTTAGGAAACGTCTTTCGAAGACTCGGGGTTTTATTGGGTGCTTTGTTTCAGCACTGTTTATTCGTCAGAGTTGTATCAGGCATGTTTTCAGTTTGGGCAATTGAAAAGTGAACCAGACAAGCCACTGGAAATCATGGCCTTAAGCATCTGTCCTTGATCATCGAGAGCGAACTGCTGATTTCTGCCTGCTTCAGTGTTCTCAGTTGCTTCTGTTCTCTGCTTTTGCTGATGCCCATTTCACGTTTCTGCTGGTCTTTCTATCTTCCTTTTTATATTTATATATATATATATATATGTTTATTTCATTTGACTGCTTTCTTTTAACTTTCTTCCTCTCAGCTTAAAATTTTAAAATTCCTTTTGTATCAACTCGTCTTCCTTTTTCCCCCTCATCTTCCCTTTTGTCCCACCTTAGTCATCTGGGCTTTTTGCTCTCTCTCGTCTGTTCAGTATGCCCCTGTTCCTGATGAAATACTATTTTCCTTTGCTCCTGGTCATACATTTGTTACTTTGGGATGGAATTAGAGAAGAACCATAAGAGAGGCTGTTTTGGGGGTATTTCTAGACTCTCCTAGTCTGTAGTGTTAAACCAGTAATAACAATTTCCCTCAAAAGACAAGAGCGGTAAATTTGAGTTTGGTCCTTTTTTAAGATTTCTCTTTTTATCAAAATTGGGAAGTCCTGTAATACTCGTGCTCTCTTTATCCCCAAGATTTCCAGCCCAGCTTCCAAACTGGATAGTTTGGGAATATTAAAACCATATAGTATTTTTTCAAGTGAGCACTCAGACTTTCTTGTAACTCATGTAGCAGTAGTTAGTTGTGTTATGAATTTAAGAAGAATAAGCTATCCGGGATTTGGCAAATTCATGCTCAGTTCTAAAGAAGCACTTAAAAGGATTACTGAAATTTGTCTTGTAAAACCCCCTGACGATTTCTGCAGCTTGTGTGGGATTTTGGTTAGCATTCGCAGGAATTGGCAGGCTCAGCGCTTGTCCTGAAGGTCCTGTAATCCCTCCATAAGGCAAGGTGTAGTAGGGTCAGGACGTGGCTAGAGCAGCCACATCTTGTCCACTGTGGATGTTTTCATCTGGTTTTCTGCCTGACTTCCAGGACGGTTCATCTCCCATCTCTTCCTGTAATTTGAGCTGCTGAAGCTTCAACCTGTTATCCTGAGCAGCAACCTGGTGGCTCTTGTAATTCTGTAGTTGAGACGGAAATGAATAATGAACTAGCTTAAGGCAAAACAAAGTCCAGCCTCCATGCACCCATCCTCTGTAGAAACTAGTCGTTATTTGCCAATATTGCATCAAAACCATGAAAGGATGTGCATTTACTGGCTAAAAGAGATGAAGGCAAATCATGCTTTTGAGAAACTGGCTTTCTGCAGAAAGTAGATTGAATTCCTCGGGGCATCTGTGACTGTGGTATTTAGAGTAATGACTAAATATACTTTGGCCAGGGAAGAGCTTGGATACTATACATTACTCTGTCGCTTCTAGCTCTCAGTGCCTATCGTGAGCTTCCATCTGATCTGTATGGGCCCACAGTTACCTGCCCTGTTCCTGTGTTTGCCTGAAGAGGATTGATGTTGCTACTAGAGTTGAGTAAATGATTTACAGGAAGAATATATTGGATGGTTTTAGCCTCTTTCTTCTGTTAGCTCAAGAATTTATGAAGAAATTTTGGTTTCCTGTTTGCTGCTTGAACTTCTGGCTTTAGAAATGCTTTTTCAATTTGTGGGTTTATCACAAATATTGAAATTTGAGTTTTTGTCACGTAGGTGTGTTGTCATGTAGGAGCTCTGAGAGGCATCAACCTAGACTTCATTATGTTAGATATTATAGAGGCATAACATAAGGAGGAATTTTATTGTTACAATTTTTTAGGTGGAAGGGGCTCACATACTGCAATAATGGAAGCCAGTGCAAAGCTAAAGACGGACAGTCTTTGTGCCAAAAATAAATCTGCGTTGCGATTAGCTGCGTAGATATGATTGCTCAGCAAAAGCAATTCTGCGAGGATTGACATAATGATTCTGCTAATACCGCATGCAACTTTGAAATTCACTGTTCTTGAGCATTTGTGCTAGTAAAAATTGCTCAAATACATGCAGAAAGCAAACAGAAAGCAGACAAACGCCGAGCCAAAACAGACTAATTTCAATTTCAAACAGACTGCTCATTGCACGGACATTTTTTTTTGCACTTGCCATTCTCTAATCACCAGGGTGCAACAAGGGCAAATGAAGTCTCACCTCTTTGCAGCTACACTGAACATGGTAAAGGAGGTGGGATGCAAAGAAGGTTCATGGCAAAGCCTCTTAAAAAAGCCTTATGTTGTCACAGTTATTAATGAAGGGCATTTCTCCTTTCCCACCGTGAAGAACAATGTCTACGGAGCTGAAGGAGTGCACTCTATTTTCCATGTTGCTACATTGCCTTCCTCCTCCTCCTCTTCCCTCCTCCTTGCTGAGAACCTGGAGGTAAGCCGGTAGGTTCCCCTGAATAACGACATACTCTTGCAGCAGTCGGGAAAAGACCTGTGAGCACGGTGAAAGTTCAGCTGGAAGAGGAAACGCCGAGTGTTTTGTAGACTGCCAAAGCAGAGCGTGGACCTTCCCTATAAAATACACATGAAAGCTGTTTGCCACGTGCTCCTGTTTTGACCTTGTGCAGAAGACCAGCTCGTGACTGCATTTAGTGAACACCCACAATGACAATTGGGGTCATTTAAAATGAGGAAAAAAGCAGGATTTACCCAAAGGGACTTATCTTCTGCCCTGATTGAATAAAGAAGGCAGGCAGCTGCTCTGCCCGGCAAAGGTCGCTCAGTCACATCGGCTGGGGAAAGCATGGGCGAAGCTGTCATCTCGGTGGCCGCCGCGCTTGCCGAGTGCCCGTCAGCCCTGGCGCGCTCGCCATACCTGGCCCCGATGAAACCAGGCTGTCACTTTGGGTGTCTCTCATGGCCCCCGGGCACGAGGGGGAGGCGAACGGCACGGCCCCTTGCTGGGATCGAGGGTTTGCTCAGCAAACGCCGTTCAGAGACTCTCTGGCTTTTCTCTTTTGCCCTTTGGAAGATCAGGTTAAGCTGAATATTTGGCACTGCGCGATTTGGAGACCGATGCGATAGGGCGCAGGATGTGCTGAGGGCTTTGCAGATCAGCTTTCACTGATGGGTTCATAATTTAAGGTATTTCTAGTGTGTGGTGAGGAAGGCAACAAAAAAGACGGCTCAGTAGGTGCACTTCTGTTTATGTTATGCTAGCTGCAGGTATCCTAATGCGATAAAAATTGTTGTGTAGCAAATCTGTTTCAGGTTTCGAAAGCAATCGTTTTCTCCCCCTGGTCTCTTTGGAGAAGAAGCTCGTGCGATTTTGTTTGGCTGGCAGTTCTGCGCTTCACTGAAAGAACGAAGTTCTCGATAAATTTTGGAAATGAGCATTCAGATAGAAAACTAGGAATTAAAAAGTATACATGTTCCAACAAGTTCCAGTCATACGGGCTGGCCTAAAAATAGCTGTTAAAATAATTTCTTTGTATTGTCTCCTGAGATGCTGTTTTTTTCTCAAGGTTGCGGGTCCCGGCAAATCTAAGAGAGCTGAAGCTCCTGTCTTCAAGTCAGTTTGCTGTGAGTGCTGCCTTCCACTGCTCACCTGCAGAAGACTGGGAGTTTTATTAAGTGCTATTATCACTGATCCCATTGAAATGAGCAGCTGATGGCTTTTCAACCTTCCTTTCCAAACATCTAGAAAGTTGAATCCTCCTAATGCTGTACAATACTGTATTGCGGCAGCCTTAAGTGTGTAAAACCCAAGGAGAAGAAAAAGTTGGAAATGAAACAAATAGGAGAGACCTGTCTCTAGCATGCTCGTTTTGTTTTGTTTTTTTTTTTTAAGCTAAAAAGTCAGTTAAATGTCATTTTGTTTGAGTGTCCGTAAACAGACGGGCAGTGGAGGGGAAGAGGCGTCTGTTCACCATGGCAAGGCCACTGGTGAAACGTGGGAGACTGGGACATGCGGGAAGGGAAATTTTCTTTTAACTTAAAGGTTTGAAGCGAGTGGTGTGGGATTTTTTCATCCAGTCGTCCCTAGCTTAGGCTGTGATTTTTCAGATCATGATTTCGATGCAATTTACTCTTTAGCCAGTGCATAATGATACATCGTGCCCCATGATTGGTTTTTATTGGGAATTCACCACACCTCTTTATTGGCAATGAATAGCATAGAGTTGCTGATGATACACCCCATGTGTAATCGCCATGGCATTTTGGAGGGTCTAACAAAACTTTGTTGTTTTTTATGATTGTATCTGTTTAGAAGGACGGTATTAAACTGTGGGAAAATGCTAAATTTTGAAAGAGGTACAGGTTATGGGAGTTGGCCTTCCTACCACAGAGCAGTTACAGTGGAATAGCTATGTTGAATGTATTCCTGTGCAGGTGATTCTTTCCTTTAGCTTTTATGTTAGAGGGGTTTTGGAACTAGATATCCATGTATGAAAGGATAGATTAAAGTAAGCCAAGTAAACAGCGGCACATAAATAGAACTGTCTTATTTACTTTGTCAAAACATCTGTTAATCGCATTATGATCCCTCAAAACCTACATCTGAGAGAGAATTGAATCTAAATTCAGAACCACACAGATCAGGGAACAGGCAGAGTCCTCTCCAGTATGGAAATTAGATTTGTAGTTGAGTGGAATTGATTCTACTGAGACTAAATTAATCACAGTGCTTAATCACTGTAACCTTTAAACATAGCAGTCTTGACCACAGCTGCAGGGTAGCACATTGTTCACCCAGAACCGTGTCTTTCTAAAGCCACTGTGACCCTCAAACATTGGAATATGAGCATGAAAGAAGTGAGTCAAAGCTTCCTTAGTCTAGCCTTCGATTTCTTCCACTGGTTTATGGGGAAAAAATCTGTGTATAAATCTGTGGTAAGCAAACTGTAATGCTATTTATCATATTTGGTACAGTGTCCTTCTTGTTTCTATTCTGGGATAGAACATTTCAGTGTCAAGGGTCATGAATTGTGATGTGTGTCCAGTTAGGGCTTGATCCAACTCCGTTCACATCAGTGGAAAACCTCTTTGCTAGCTTTTAATGGCGCGTTTTTAAGACACTGGACTGAAGGTTTAATCTTTTCCCAGCTGTAGTTGTGTCAACATGCAAGCCTGCGGGCAGGGCATGTTGCAGGTTTCTCTTTATAGTAGCAGAGAACGTGGGAAGCTCTAGAGGACATACGTTTGGGCACAGAGGGAAGTGAGGTGTACACTAGCCGTTGTCTCTTGGGGTACTGATGTGTGCATACATTCCCCACCAAAACAAATATTACAAGACACTGAGATCATGGTGGTGGACCTGTACATGATCTTTAAAACCTGACACCAGAAAAAATTTCTTGTGCTTCCTTGAATCAGTCATGTATATATGGTAAAAGCTAATGCATTTGCATTATATATATATATATATATATATTTTTTTTAAAGCAGGTATTAGGCTATTTAAAACAAGCTTCCAACTACATCCTTGAAAAGCAACTAGTAACTTGGGGTGAATCCTCCTTCAGATGTTTGCATTGATTCATGGTGTTGATGCTGAGGTTTGCCCTGTGTAAGATGCACCCAAGACCCAAGAAGTCCAAAATCACTGGCTTCTTTTGAAAACCAAGACTTTCTTTTGCAACCTGTAGCTCTGTAGAAGATGGGGTGCCAAAAGAAGCCTCTCTGTCAAGGAATGTGAGGGTTAGACAGGTAGATTTCTCTCCCAAGACATGGACAAACCTTTAGGCCAAAAGATGAGACTCCTTTCAAGCAGCTGTGTTTGTAGTTGATTCTTTCAAAACTGCTTTTTTATTCCACTTATGAAAATATATCAAAATGTTGCTGTGACGCTCTGTTAAAATAATACATGTAGCTGACATGGAGAAGACTTTAGATGAGGGCTCAACTGGATGTAGCTCATTGTCTGATCTGTTCCCTACTTTTCAGCCAGCAAGAAGACCTAGATTTGTTCTCAGTTCTGCTGCAGATCTCCCATACTCCTGCTTCTTAGTCTTTCTCCCCCAGATTCCTATCTTGTAATATGAAGATGATATTGTTTTCTTTTCCCACCAGCCTTTGTATTTCTTTATTTTAATTGTTAACCTTTTGGAAATGTATAGTACAGTACGTGAATAATGTACATATGCGGTATTCGACCCTGCATGCCCTTGATCTTGATTGATGACTCTTGGATAATAATAGCAACGGCTCCCTTTGTAAATGTTAGGTTGGGTTGTTCTTTAAGGCTATGCCCCATCCCAAAGCAAACTTTTTAACAAAGCAAAATAAGCTTTAAAAAGCTGTGCTAAGAAGAACTTGTCATTGCTTTCAAAGTGGATACTTTCTGTGATTTATTTTATTTTTTTAAACAAGGTATCCAGAAACTCCCCCAGCTGTCTAGGAGGCATACAAATTGTAGCATGCTGTGGTATAAACTTGTTTCACGCACGTACTTTCCATTAATCATGGTGTACCTTTGTGACAAAAAGCTGGGTAAATTGTCTGACTCCTTAAAACCATCTTTCTTTGCTATAAACTATTAAAACAGCACAACATCACTGTGCAGTTAACTAACCGTCCCCTGCTGTGCTAGAAACAGAGGTAAAGGCTGAATAACGACAATTTGCCATTGCGCTGCCATCTGAAGTAGCTGTTTAGACACTGAAGATGGGTTAAGTGCTGCCAGTGTGCAAAATCCAAACAAAATATGAACAGAATAACTTGAAACTACTTTAAAAAAAATCATCCTTTACTACTCTAAATCTCCATTTGTTAGTTATTAATATCCATATCACAGCTGTATCCTCACAGGAGGGAACTTTAAACATACTGTTATTGGTCACTAGAATAAGGAAACAATAAAATATTTAAGCATGGTCCACAAACTGGCTTTGAATTTAGGAATTTGTACATCTGGATGGAAAAGGAAGGAAAATACCAAATAGCAATGAGGACTCAGTTGCCAGCTTCTCTTGTTTTGGAGACACAGGTGTATAACATTATGAATACCTTCTTTGGCTGTTGAGTATTTAGAGATTTGAGGCTTATGCTTTACCAGTTAAAAGACTCTCCCATGATTGCCACCAAACCACACACCCTGGAATTGGTCACCGTTAATAAAAATGCATTCTGCGGCCACAGTTTTGCAGCGAAGTCTGCGCGGGTGCCCACAGATCCGTAGGTAGTTGCCCACCTTGGTTGGTGAGCTTGCCGTTGTCTTTGGTGGGACTGACTGTGAGGAATTCACTTGCTCTTCTGCTTCTCATTAAAGCAAACAAGTCAAGCGACCACGCGACCATAGCATGTCCAACAACCTGATTTCATTTAAAGGAGATTTTCTGTGGTTTCCAACCCAAAGGTTGGGCAATTCCACTATGTAGAGCATGTATAAAGTTTAAATTTTATCAGGATATCTTGACCTGCAAAATCTTCCTGACACACTGAGAGAAAAGATGGCCAAATACAGTGAATCCTAGGTTCTTCCTTTCCTATGCAGAACTGGAATTAGATATATTTTAAAGCAAATTTGAGCCTTGTGAGAAATGTGGAGGTGCGAGGCCAAAGAATGAAAGGTTTTACTTTATCCCCAGCTGGTTTCTCACTTGGGGGTTGTTACCGTCTGACACACGTAGTCAACTTGCTGGATGCTTGAAGCTAAGGAGTCACCTAGCGAGGTCAGAGGCTACTTCAGTCTCCGTTGTGTATCCATCCATGCTTCACTTCTTGGCTAAGACAGTCCAGGAGAGTGCCAATAAGTGTCAGTTGTGCTACTAGTTATGGAATTTGGCTAGTGCCTATCGACCTGTTTCACAGGGGGTTTCACACCGTGAAGTGAGGTCGGCTGTGTTTGCTCATTTGGGGTATTACTGTGATCTGTGATTATGCAGTTGGCTTGCTTACAGCTTAAGTATCAAAGTAAGCCTTGGTCCCAGTTAGATTGGCTGGATTTAATTTGATGTGTGTGTGTAGTGTGTACATATATATATATATGTGTACACACACACACATTGTGTGTATGGTGTGTACATATATATATGTACACACTACACACACACACACTTTTTTCATATACAAATACATGTATATATGATTAAACTTGTATTTTGTCATTTCCTGCAGCTGAAATTTCTTGTAGATGGAAATACACCGGTTTATCTGCCTGACCTTTTGGTAATTATTAGATTGAGATAAGTGTGTATGTAAGTGACAAATTGCCTTTAATGACATTTAATCTGCACACTGACATTAATGGCAGGTTTAGCAGCCTGGTTATAGTCTTTGTTGCTGAGAGACGCAAAGAGCAAGGACTTTTATCTTAATTTGACCTTATTCAAAAGGTGTTTGTAGTAGTAGTCAATTTCTGATTAACTTAATGACCTGTTTTACATAGAAAGCAGTCAAACATTGATATATGGAAGAGCTGCACGGTGATAGATCAGAGAGTCAGCGATAGCATTGCCAGATTTTGACTTAATATATGGGGAAGAGGGGAAAGAGGAGCAGCCCCAAACTCTTCTCCCTTACACGAGAAGGGTAGGTACCACATCTGGAAAAGGTTGCACTCAAAGCATCTGCTGAACGGTGGCAGGAGCAAATAGCCAGCAGTTTCCCTCACAACCCCTTCGCTTTATAGTTTGCCGCACGCTCCAAGTTTCTGGAACGCAGAGGCGCGCTATGGTACACGTACATCTCGAGAGCTGCATATGCATCTCCAGGGCCCCCCGTGCAAGGTGCACTGCCGTCGACTTCCCCGGTGGCTGGGGACACGCCGTACCGCGCAGCCTGGGGATTTTGTCGTCGCTGCGATGCCTTCAGTTACTAGAGAGGGTTTCCTTGTTTCGGATTCCCCAGGAAATAACGAACGCAGCAAAAGCGTCTCCGTCGGGGATTATGGCGCGGAGCTGAATCCGTCTGGGCATTACGCGTTGCTGCTGCACCATGTTGAGGTCAGCCGTGCCCTATTTTTTTGACAGCAGGGAGACTACAGACCCGTCCGGGTACGCAGAAAGCAAGTCCGCGGTGGAAAACTCCAGTCCTCCTCTCTCACTGCCCTGTGATGTATTTACGGAATGATTTAAGAGGAGCTTCAGAGACTAGAGCAGAGGTTATAAACTGCTTTTAGTAAAAGTAAACACCTAAGCAAATCATTCAGGAACCCATTAAATGGCTAGACAGGTCCTATAAATACGGTTCATAATGCACTTAGGATTGCTCCACCACCTAGCAGCACCACCAGGCTTTCCTGGCAGAGCTCTTGGAAGTTTCAGTTTAACGATGGAAATTTTTTCTTGCACATCACTGAAAAATGCAAAGATGCAGCTCCAAAGAGAGCTGGAAAGGATAATCGTGTACCTTAGGCTTGTAAAGCCACTGATTGATTTATGGTTTAATGCTGGTTTTGTTTCTTTTTTTTTTTTCTTTATGCAACAGAAATGCTTTAAAACTAAACCAAACCGGGTGGCAAATTGACACAGTGTTTAGTGAATTGAGATCAACACTGATCACATCAAATCGCGGTGAAGCCGCAAGCAGAGCACCTCGGCGTGGTGTACTAGAGCTTTTTGGTGGTTGCCTCGCTTCCTAGGGAGGTGCGTTACGTGTATCCATCACTGGGCCCAGATGTAGTTGCACCAGGTGAGCTGGGTTTTGCATCAAGGAAGGTTCAGGTGATTTTAGCTTTCACTGGTTTTGCAGAATTTGCCGAAGGGATACGTCAGCGGTGTCCGGCCGGGGGTGCTGCTTTCTGTCCTGCTGCTGTTTGCAAATCAAGGGGCAATATTTGCTGCTCCTGCGCCTCTTCAGTGGCAATATCTCTCTGGACCAGCTTTATTCCCATCTCCCT
Organism: Apteryx rowi; assembly: GCF_003343035.1. NCBI lineage: Eukaryota > Metazoa > Chordata > Aves > Apterygiformes > Apterygidae > Apteryx > Apteryx rowi. The sequence goes on from NW_020448308.1 coordinate 3,888,061, forward strand.
CCCCTGAACTCGGCAGCCTGGTAGCGCACGGCCTCACGTCGTAGTCTTTTCTTCATTGCGGCGTCTGCTGAACTCTTCCCTCGTGCCCGGCTGTTGCTTTTCGCTGGGGAGAGATTTCTTGGATCGTTCCCTGTCTTCCGCTGTATCTGGCTGAAATTGGTTTGCTGGTTAAAAGGATTCCGAGAGGTGGGACGAGACTAATAGTGACGTGTGGTAATAGGAAACCAAGCTGAAAACAAAACGTGTTGGAAAACCGGCCCCCAAATGGAGGGGGGGCCTCGTGTGCGTCTCACGAACATAAAATTACTTCTGGCATACATCTTGTACAAACAAAATGCATTTTAAGTTGGTGCTGTCCAATCCGATTTCTGTTCTTTAGTGCTCTAAAAGTGAGTTTGCATGGGCTATGTACCGAATTGCCACCGTTATCCAATTCCAATTTTCCTTGTGTCGATGCTGAGGAAGGATGTTGATCCTTTTGAGAGCTGCGACGGTACCTCAGGGCCAGCACAGACGCAACTGAAATTGTATTTCCTTGTTAGATTTTCCATCCCAGATTATTTCTGGATTGCTGTCTGATCCGATCAGAGGCTCGAATGCCAGAAGAGACCATTTGGATCGTTTTGTCTGAGCTCCCGTACGACGCAGGCAGCAGGAGTTGATGTAATTAATTCCTGTTGGAGCCTATCTTTAAAATAAATAAATCTGGTCTTCACTTTAAAATTGCCAGTCATTGAGAATCCACTGCCGTCCTTGGGAAGTTGTTCTAGTGGTTAATTACCCTCACAGTTAAAAAATTAGCATCCTATTTATAGTCTGACTTTTTTTTTTCTTTTTCTTTTCTAACTTGTGCTTGCAGCCACTGAATTTTATTATGCCCTTCTCTGCAAGACTGGACATCCTCCTATTTAAGTATTGTTCTTTTTTTTTTCTTTTCTTTTTTTCCTTCCTTTCCAGCTGTATACATGGAACAACGCTGCAGTAATACTTACCTTTTTTTTGCAGAGGCTGGACTACATTTGTAATGTCTTTTAAGATTTTGGGGTGAAAATTGCTATAATGCAGAAAATCCCCAAAGATTCCTTAATTATCACTGTTTTCCCAGCGTGAGCTGTTGTACAGCTGGCAGCGTACAGCCAGCAGGGCTTCTCCCATCCTTTTGTCTCCTATTGATAGTATGACCGTTTTCCTGGGACTGACACCTGACAGCTCCGTGGGGATATTAAAACTCCCTCCCTGATAGCTGATGGCTGAATGTCTATCTGGGTGCATCTGGGAGGGTCGCACGCTGAGCCCAGCGTTTCTGCTTGCAGCTTTCTGCTTGTCACTCCCCGTTTCCTCGTTCTTCCTCAGAAACAGTCACGTATAAATCTAATAGTTTGAATAGGAATGGAGAGAGAAGAAAATGACACCTGTCACTAGCCACTGTGGGATCTCCTTGTGTCCTGGGATGTGGGATGTGGTCTTCGGTGGCTGGCAACTACAGAGAATCCTAAGGTGACGACCTTGTGCTCTTTTTTTTTTTTTTTTAAAGAGATTAAAAAAAAAAGAGATTTCATAGTTCAGATGATTAAAACTGCACATGCCGTTTCCGTACGGCAAAGCCAGCGGAGAGGCGGTGGGTTGCTGGAGAGCTTCGGCACTTCCGACAGCACTGTTGCCCTTGGAGGGCGCTTGCCCACCACCCGCTGCAGGTGTTCAGCAAGGGGGACAGGCAGCTTCCCGGGGGCCTGTGCACATGTGGCCGGATTGGGCCAACGCGGTCTGGCGGATGCACCCAGGCAAGGGGAACCCAATTGCCTAATTAGGTATTTATTCTCTCATTAGAGAGTACGACCTTCAGACTCCAGTGAGGCTTGTTACAAGGAGGGCTGTACTCACCTGCGTTGCATTTATGTTTCCTAACTGGAGCAAATTTTAAAGTTAGGTTTTTACTGGGAATAAACATATTTGTGACATCAAAATCTACTTTTGGTCAATATTGCCCGATCTGCATGTAAAATCCCTGCCTCGGCACTGTCAATACGTCCATGAAAGCCACCAAGATCTGCTTGCAGACAATCAACAGAAGCAACCTCATGTGAAATCATGTATAAAGTTCTTGGGTGTTTTCTTTTTTTTTTTCCTCCCATTTGCCTTCATTTCCCGACCCATGGAATAAAAATACCGGCCTTCCCTTTCTTTTAGACTTTGTCTTGTCTATGCTAATACAAAGCTGCTCAGGGATGCTTTTGTGCCATATGTCTTCGCAGTGGCAAGCGGAGGGGGGCTGTCAGCCGCAGTTGGGGGCCTGTATTACTACTCATTCTGTAGTAATACAAATAGTGGATAATATAATAATAATGCAGATAAGAAAGTAAATACTCTTTATATGGAATAATTGAATATCGCTGTGACATTGAACAATGACTCTTTAAAGGATGGGGAGAAGTCATGCTTTTTTCTTCCTTAATTACAGTTGAACCAAAATTACTATATTTAGTTATTTCTAAAGCTCCATTGTGTTTTCCTGTTTCTGAAAGAACACAATGATTTGGATATGCATGCATTTTCCTCTCCAGATGTCCTATTCCATTTTGAATGTGGCTTTATATCTTCATATCTGTGATAATGGAAGCTTGGATTTCCTCACTTGTAGTGTGTGAGAACGCCAATTATGCAGGTTAATATTAAAAAAATATTATAAATGGTCTCTGTAGACTCTGAATATCTCTATCCTACTCTTGCCAGCAGTTTGTACGTGGATTAACTATGTTGTGGCTTCCTTGCCCTTGGATTTTATTTGGATTAAATCCATCACCTAGGTGTCTTCAGGTTCAAGCCCCTGTAATACAGTCCTCTGAGATTTTTGTAAGAGCCTGGAGAGCTTCTGGTGCACTGGGCTTGCATTCCCTATTACATTTGCAACAGTGGGGCTTTATCCACCCTCATGGGCAAGTAAATTGGTAAATGCTAAAATGGGCACAGTGTATTGGATATGGGGCGGTTTAAGCATTCACGTTGCCAGCTCATGCAGGAAGTGTATGACAGCGTAAGCCTGAGTGTCTTGCATGTAATCAGTCCACAGCTTCCTATACCTTGTCTATACCGAGAGAATTCATTGATTTCCCAGTGTGCAAGCGCAGGGTTAAGTCCAGTCGCAGTCTCAAAGAAGTGCCGTTCCGCTTCAACACCAGGCGGTCGCCAGGCTTTGAATTTAAAATGTTATCTACCTGCATACAAGTAGCACTCAGGACTGAAAGCTATATATTTTTGTGCCATTTGTTTGTTATATGTGGTGTTCACAATTTGAGCTGGGGTGGTTGGTTGAGCACACAGGACTCCGTTGCCCATTACACTTTCGAAGATTGAAGTGCATGTTTTTACAGATTGATGCACTTCTTGCCCTTTTAAAGGTAGATTTTATACAGAAAAATTTCAAAGATTGTATTGCTTTCCATCAGCTATTTTCTGATGCACAAAGGCTGGTGTGCACACCGTAAGTTCAAATTCGCACTACTTAAAGAAAAGCTGTTGTACTTGCTGGCAAGCAAGATGCTCAGGAATCTGTTTTCCTGCTTGTCTGTCATCTAACCTCTTCCACTTAACATCTCCTGACTCCAGCTTCCCTGTCTGTTAAGTGTGTGTGATATTTTTCTACTTCAAAGAAGTGTAAAACAATTTAATGGCGGCAATATATTTTGAGATCCTCGCTTACCGGTTTGTATCAGTAAAGCTAAGCAGTTTATTAATCTGCAAGAGATGTTTTTGTCTTCCCAGCCTCTACCTTGTGATAGCAAACTATATTCATATCAAAGAGTAGTTATGTTAAGGGTTATATACATGAGAGCACCCTTCACGGGAGGCGTATTGAAATGATAACAGAAGTAGCTTGACACAAGGCTGTCGGCAAAGGGGGAAACTCCTCTGCGTGCATCTCCACTGTTATGCGTATTTCAATTTACACTACATCAAATTGGATTAGAGTCTGTTAATTCAATTAATGACTACATTGAAAGTTTGCCTGCGTTCGGAGCGAAAACAGGAGGGCAGCTCCTAATAGCCTATGGATTTAATGACTGCAACTTTGAAGAGTGTTAAGCTAAAGTGAAGTTCAGAATGGCTTGTTAACTGGGTTTATTAGCTGTTGACCTTCCCTTTCAGCATAATAGTAGCAGCCAGACTGAAGAAAGCACTAACGTCCTCATTAGCATTTATCTAAAGATAGTCTGCTGCCCATTCCACAGTAAATTAGCTCAATCAGCCATAAAGAGCCTGAGAAACATTTTCTCACATACTTTTAATTCTCTTTCTTGCTCTCTCCCCCTTTTTTAAAGTTAGGGGAGTTAATTTTGTCCATTTTATTGAGAATGAAGCCCGAGGACAGTTGCTTTTAAAGAAAATGTCTCTACATGCTTAGATAATTAGAGATATTCTCCCGTGAGACATAGTCCTGTGAATGGAATTATGGCATTTTAAGGGTTGTCCTTGGTGTAGCTTTTTGATGAGATTGCTGATCTCTTGCTCATTTTCAAATATGGCCCTACAAAGCTGCTCTTAAAGATACTCTGCCTGACTCAGGAGCTGTTTCTTAACAGCATTCCTTCGTATGTGTAAAAACTCCCAAGTCTGAGGTACAAAGTGCGTTTGCAAAAGCCGCTGTGCAAACTTGACCCCCGCTAGCAAATGGTGTTAGAAAAAGCATGTTTAATAACCACGCCGATCCCCGAGGGAAATGAGCAAAGGCATGAACAACCCTTTGCCAAAGTCGAGGGAAATTTTGTCATAATCTCAGCATAACCAAGATTCAGCTTTGCCTTTGAAGACCCAAGTGCTCTTCTCCTCTCAAACTTTGCATTTGTCACTGCAAGTGGTGAAAGGTCTCGTGCCTTTAGTGTGGCAGGTTTTGTTTGCCATCATTCCTGTATGCTTCTTTTTTTCTGAAATTGAGTGTGATCTTCTAAAATGGTTCAAAGTCCCCTTTCATATCTTGTCCACAAATCTCATGTCTTGATTTATGAAAAAAATTTTTTTTGAAAGACCTGTTACCTCCGTAAGCTGTGACTGTTTTCTGGGAGCTTTTATTATTCTTTATGCAATTTGGAAGAGTGCTAAGAGTGTTAACTCCAGCCCAAAAGTGTCTTATTTGTGCTCTTTAAGCTCATATTAAGGAAGCTGGACTTCTTTTCTGTTTACAGTTAGGAACATGCTTACAGCTTTTGCTGGATCAAGTCTTCTATTTCTTTTTTAAGCATAGCAATGCATGCTAATACAGGTCACTGTGATACGGAACTAAAAACATTCATCAACATTATTTTTCTACTTCTGTACATTGAACAAGAAAAACATTTGGGGAGAGGTTAAGATAAATTAGTTATTTTTAAAAATGGACAGTTAAGAGAAAGAAAACCACTGCCAATTTAATTACCACTAGTATCTCACTTTATCCAAGTTGCCGTACAGCAATTTAGTTGAAGAAACCAAATTTATATAACTACTAATCATGACCTGTAGTATTGTAGTTCATAAGAGCTTCCCTCAGATTTTTAGTCCCATTTTACAAAGTGGTGCATAAACCTCATTTACGAGACTGTTGTTTCCCCAAAACTTGTAAAACAGGTTGTAAGAGAAAAGCAAAGAAAGCAACCTTGGTGTAGAGGAAGGAGGAAGATGAGGGAAGGAAGAGATGAAGGGTGGGGAAGGTATATCATCTTGGCACAATAAGCATTTTTATGATTTACCAGAGATGGACGTTAGCAAACAGACAGTGAGATACTAGCAGGCAATGGGGTTTCAGTGCCACCAGAGAACCACCACCGTTTTTGGTGTTTAACGTATCCATGGATTGAAGGTTTAAAATCACATCAATCTTAGAAGAGAAGAGGCAGAAAGAAGAGGTGATATTATGTATCTTCTGCTCTCCATTGAACCATCTGGTTCCTAGCTCTTAACTACATGCTTTTGTGTCCTGATGTTGCTACGTAGCAATGCAGCAGAATGCTCTAATACTTCTGGGTTTTTTTCTTTGCAGCCACATTGAACTGTTCCTAGTCTGCAGCACGTTCTACCAGTGATGGCAGAGTGGGTGCTTGAGACAACTTCTACATATTTTCTAATGTCGCAATGGTTCCTTTTCAGAAACAAACAAACAGTCATTTCCTATTGATTTCCTCCTCCTTTTCTGCTCTTCTCCTTGCTGTAGCTGCTTTCCAGTGAAAGTATTTCTATTGACCTGGCAAACCAGGTGTGTGATGCACACAGCTGCCTGCCTGGCCACTGGGCAGCTCGAAGGGACAAACCCCTCCTGCAAAATGTTAAGAAAACATGGATAGGAAGATGCAGAACTTGAGTTTATTTATGAAATTTCCATGGGAATTCTAAACATTTTCCATTTATTAAATTTCTGATTGCCATAAACAGATCTCTGCATCCAGTACACCCCAAATTTAGGCTTTCTAGACCAAGTGCCATTCAGGATTTTACATCTGATGTAATATTCCTCTGTCGGTAATTATCAGAAGCCAGAAGCATGAGAGTCTTCAGTTAAATAGTTAAATGTACACTAGGGCTGTAAAATAAGAGCTTCATCTTTATAAGTACTGGTCCAGGTCTAGCAAAGTACTTAAGCATGTGCTTAATCTTAAGCCTCTGAGCAGCACCATTAACTTCAATAAAACTATCCAGGTATTTAAAGTTAAGCTTGTCCTGAAGGATCTTGCTGAACTGAAGCAGGAGTACTTGGCATCTTGCAGGATAAAGTCCTAAAAGCAGCCCAGTTTTTATAAGGGAGCTCAGCTTCTACAGCTGTCATTGATTTTAAGAGGATTTCTGAATACCCTGAATTTCTCTGCTTCGAGAGAATCCAGTGTCAGCTACGCTGTGCAGGTAATTCAGTGGTGCATTAAGGAACCTGCATTTTGGTTACACACTTTAGTGGAAATTACTTTGTATAAAATGGTGGAGGATTTTTTCATGAGCATAATCACCAAGTGCTGGAAATTTAGCGAATTTTCTTCCCTTACAGTAGAATCATGCGTTTTTCTTTTATTTGTGAACATCACTGTGTGTGATCCAGTGCCAGCATTGAATTTTGTATCCCCAATTTTTTTTTATTTTCTTTTTCTGGCACCTGTCGTACCTGTAAACATGTCAGCTTATGAGTCGGATCCATAAAAATCGGTTGCAATGACCGCGACAACTGCACGAGAGAAGCAGGTGAAACGCCCTTCTGTCTTACGGAGGTGCAGAAGCACCAACAACCTTGAATTAAGTAAGATCAAACCCTACTTTTAATACAGTCGGACACGTTCGGCCTACGGCTCCACCGAGGCGGCTGCCGTTCATCCCTTTGCGAAACCGCTTTTCTAAAACTCTCTGAATTCCTGCCCGCTCCCAAGCACTCAGGTACCCTCGCGCTGTGTTGCGGTGTACGGGAAGGTGGAGAAAAGCCGAGATGGAAGTGAGCAGTTGCTTTCAATACGTGCGCTGCGCAGGCTGCGGGGCTTTTTCCCCACGGATTGAGCGGGAGCCGTTCCCGAGCTGCGGAAAAGCTGGCCGGCAGCACCATCTGCAGGCTGCGAGCGAGGACTTTCTCCGTCACCCGCAGCAGTCGAGCGGAAGCCAGGCGCTTGCAGGGGGGGAAAAACGGGACAAAGGCGCCGAGAAGAAAGGCGAAATCGGGAGCCTCGGTGTCGGCGCCAGCTGGGGGTTATGGGGGCTGTTTAGGGGATGCCTTTCGCATCCCGCCGGAGGGCCGTGCGCGCTTGCCGGGGGAAGGAGACCCCCGGGAGCTGGCAGCAGCTCCTCGCCTCGCGGGTGGGCACGTGCCGCAGCGCTGCTCGGTCCGGGCCTTTGCTGCGTCAGGGCAGTGCCTTTAATCCTCACGGATATCCCCCTTCCCCGAGCCGACGCATCCCTTCACCAAAGGCCGAAGCGCTAAATTAGCTGTCAGCAGCGCGGTTTCGTGTAGGTTTTCCTCTCCCTGTGAGCCCCTCTGAAGTTCAAACCTTGCTCTCTCGGGCTCTCTCGAGCCGGCGCCCTCCGAGGTGCCGTGTTGTACGTCGGCGTACACGAGAAAACGATAAGGCCGAGACCAGGTTCAGCCATTTCCTCGGTCTCCGGTCGACGGCGTCGGAAATGCTTGTGGCTGTGCCTGCGCTGCCCGCAGGGGAACGAGCGCCCTGGGCCCCGTCCGCTCACCGCTCCTCTGTGCGGCTCCCGGCCCGTTGGTGCCGTAGCGGGAGTGCAGCGTCGGCCGGTCGCTGCTTTCTTCTGGTGCGCCGTTTGCGGTTTCTCCGGCTTTCTGCAGCAGATGGCACTCTTTAGTTCTGTTTGGAGCCCTCTCCTTCTGGAAGTTTCTCTGGGAGAGTCGGTTTTCGGCGAGCCTCACTGGTTACCCGTCCCTCTTCCCCGTGGAGCTTCGCGAGAGCCCGCGGCAGGCCCTCGGCTCGGAGCCGGCGGCGCCACGCGCGGCCTCTGCAGCTCTGCCCGGCGGCGGCACGCGAAGCGCCAAAGGTCTCGGTAAGCCCCGGTGACAGGGCTGAAAAAGCCTTCACAAAAATTCGAGCGGCGTTTTCCTTCCCCTCAAATGTCCGCAGCGCTGGTCCTTCCAGTGAGTCCGCCTGGGAATCCCGTTAATCCCCTACGTTTCTGGTTTCTTTAATGTGCGGCAGGGAAAAGGAGCTTCTGTATTTCTGGAGCACCTTCGTTTCGGAAACGCTGCCCCGCTTTGCGTGTTTAAGCCCCGTCGTGGTGCCTCAATCAGTTACTCAAGGTAATTAAGAGCAGCAATGACAACAGGACAAACACGGGGGCCAGTTTTAGAGCCTTTTTATATCATGGAAGGGAGAAAAATAGAGACTGCAAAGACAAAGGGCTGTGGCGCTGGTCACGTTGCCTCTGTGTGAATCAGACTTATATTTAAACCGAGTTTGTTGTCACAAAAGCCCGGTTGCGTGCGGTGCCACAAATCTTATCCTGCGAACTGGCAGGGTCCCCGCGCGCGCGCTGTCCTTGCGAATCCTCCCAGCCCCTCTCCCCCGAGACGCTGTTGACCGTAATTGCAGGCCAGGCCGCACAAAGGTTTCCTTCCCTTCGGCAGCCGTCGGGGCGACTGGCGCCCGGCGCCACGAGGGAGATGGTAATAGGTGTCAATAAGGCACTTGGCTGAAGTGGCTGCCGAGCAGAGCAACGGGAAGGGACGGCGGAGGCTTTGCAAGGCAGCGCTGCCCGAGCGCTAGAGCCGGGGCCCGAACTTAGTCTTCTGTTGGTTTCCATACGCTGAGCTGTTGCCTTCTAACCTTGCACCAAAGTCGGTTTTGTCGCAAACCTGAATAAAACCTTGCGCGGAGAGCAAATATCAGCCCTGCGATCAGAAAAAATCCACGCTCCCTCCCTGTATGACGCACAGATCTATACCTTCTTACCAGCCATTACGTTGCTCTTGCTGTTGCCTCTTTTAGACGGGATGCTCTGCTGGTTTCACTAATTACAACATGGTCGCTCTTCTGAGCGGAAACTTTCATCCGTGGAAGTGCACTACGAGGTGCCTGTCCTCCATAAATCAGTTGCGGGATTTTTATGGGACTGTTTATGTAACTTTAATTTATGCGCTATAATTCTTTACTGTGTTGCCTAGAGTAATTCCCAAAGAGGATGTTTGTTCTTCTTCCTTGTAAATTCTGTAGCACAGGCTTTTGTTATGACATCTTTGCCTTCCCCCACTCCCCTTTTCCTCTCTTTTGGGTAGCACTTCATTGCATTATAAACTCTAGACTACAAAAATCAAGCTCCTATTAGTTACTCGCCCGTCACGAGATATAATTGTCTTTAAAACTGGGAGGAATAGCTTTTTAGTTAACCTTGTTGCATTGATTTTTCTTTTTAATGTGCACGAGGAAACCTCGTATTTAGTCAAACAAAGCCTGGTGGTGGTCGTGCATTGAACAGGTTCTTCCTTTTGGATACCCTTGAGCGGGCCAACTCTGTTTTGGTCAGATCATGTCTAGGTAAGAAAACTAATAATAACTAAACAGAGTGAAATTGCCGGATTTCTAGGAGGGCACAAAGCACAAGGTAGGCATGCAGAGGTCTGACGAAAGGCCGAGGAAGTCTGCGCAGGTTTTCGGTATGAGGCCCTGATCTTGCACAAGCTTTTGCGCACGCTTTCCCTGATGCATCTGGGTAAAAGTCCTGAAGTCGACAGGACTTCTGATGGGCGTTAGCTGACGTGTGTTTCCATGTGTTTATAAAGCTGCAGTCAAAAACATCTGATATAAATCAACTGTCCAGCTTTTTTGGAAATCATAGCATAGCCATATGCAGAGTTTTCTGACATTAATTGGGGGAGCCATGATAAAGATGACTAAGTTAGTGACTGGAGGGAGGAACGCGAGCTGCTCGGGTCTGCCCGTGGCCACAGCGGCTAACATTGGTCCTCACGTCCTTTTAATCTCTGGCCTTTCTGCTGAAACTACCAGAAAGGTTCAGTGTTGGTGCATCTCCGCCACTGACCCTTGCCTGCAAATCGTCAGGCCAAGGCCACCGCTGGCCACCCGCTACCTCTAAGACCCCTATTATAGCTGAGCTGACACAGCAGCCTGGGAGGGAAGATGACTTTTTGCTTAACAATCATCTGAATTTACTAGTGAAGCAAAACATGTATGGTACGTTACATCCTTTGGGATGTTAAAACTGGATATTTTTTCCCATACAAAGAAATTAATTAACTTTGATTTCTTTGCGTCTACGGAGTGGCTCATTGGCGTTATCACAAGGCCATTCTCTGCTAAATCACCCCTCCTTCACATATTACCATATTATTTAATGTCAGTTTTCTTACTGTGAACGCCTTTGTCTTCAGTCACTGTTTGTCTTTTATCTGCCTTCTCCTTTCTCCTCTCACCTTCTTGCGTCTTTTCCCTTCCCCAACCTCCTGCAAATACGCCTTTTTTGTAGGTGGGCAACACTGGGAAAAGCAAATTTTTTTCTCTCTTTTCCTGACTAATTTGACCAAGCTTAATCAATCGTAAACGAAACGAGGGAGGAAAAAAGGACGCGTCCATTTGATACCGGTGTCCTGAGGCCCAGCCAGACCTTGCTCTGAAGAAGTGGCAGCCCTTCAGAGAGCCATTAGGGCTTTCAGGAATCTGCAGCGTATTTCAGGACAGCCTGCTTTCGCTCTCTCTTCTCTCCCCCCACCTCTGTAAACATATGAAAGAAACATGAGAGAGCATTAAACCACAGAAGACAAATCATGGTCAGAATAAATATACTGTTTGCTAGCAAACTTAAAAATACGCTTGCGGATTCTATTAGCTGTAGGCAAGAGTTGGATATTTATTGCGACCGAGGCTTACTGTGGTTTATTGTGTTTATAAAACAGTTTAATACTACTTTTCTTTTAAAATGAGTTTTTAATTTAGAATAATTTTTTAGGATTTGTTTCCAGCGTACAGATGGCTGATTGCTGCGGGGGTGCAGGGTGAGAGGGAGAAATGTGCTTGTGGGTGTGTTTTAAAAGCGCTCCCAGATGGAGTGTATTGAATGAAATTTAAACCATTGCCCTGTGAACTACAAGTGTGATAAATATAATCAGTCGATCCACAAAACCGTGGCTGAGCGAGGGGGAGGCAGATTGATAGGTCTGCGCTAGGGAGGGAAGGGGGTCCTACGGGGTGGCCCCGAAAGGCAAAGGCGCAGCAGCGTACCCAGCGCGGACCTCCGTGGGCATGTGAATGATCTGTTCTGCATCCCCCACCTCCTCTGTAACCCTTTCTGGTCATTCGAATCCTCCAAGCGCAATATTCACATAGAAGGGCTCCAAGAAGGGAGTATTCATGCCAAAAAGGAGGCCTGGCTGCTGGAAATACAGAGCTCTTGGAGCATTTTTCATTTAAGCAGTCTTAATTACTCTCAGAGCGTAAGAGTTTACCGATATCATCGTTCTCGTCCAGAATGTGGTGTAGCTCGGTATTTTAAAACCCGTAGATTTCCCTAGAAGGGTATGTTTGTACAGCTCTTTCTCATGTTTAAGACTTGTAAGCCATGCTGAATAAACCATGCACAGATTTTTGGGGGGCAATGCAGCAGTACAGGTGAAGGAAATGGAGTGACTTTTAATTGCTCCAAAGTTTTGAGATCTTCCAGGCCCTAAGAAGCAATTTTCAGCTAAAAAATGATCTATGGGTCCCAAGTCGTAGTGTGGGAAAGTATGTGTCTGTGTCCTGACATACAAATGAAGGTTGCAACGTTCCCCTTCTGCTAAACTGTTGAAGACAGTGGAAGAGGAACGCTTGGTTTCTCGTCTTTCATTACAAACACGTAGCAGCTCTGCCTCCATGCCTCCTTTCCTGCCAGCTTCCATCAAAAATAAAGTAATCTCTGCCCTGGCCAGGATAAAAGTCCGGCCAGCTCATTTTGCAAAAGGATGTGCTTTGAGCAGGACTTATTAGAAAGGTGGCAGTTTGTTTTTCCTGGCTAATATTAAGTTTAAGGCCATGTCTGCGTTGCAAAATTTGACATGATTCCTCCCACATTGTCCTTTCACTGTGGCTTCATTATGCCCGGGATCTATACATAAAAATGCCCAGATAGGCTTCCGGAGTTCCATGTTGCTGTTGGGATGAGATGCACTTCCAGCAGGACTCGCTCGTACTCGCACAGCATCAGTGTGGACAGAAATTGCTGGCAGAAATTGCCATCACTTTTCAGCAGTTTGCTGCACTGGTGACATGCCCAAGCTGCCCCTGCCCAGAGGAGAGAGCAAATTGGGGTCAGGGATAACCAGAAGACACCTCTTGGTGTACGTGTGGGTAGGATGAGGAGAAACGTGTTGCCTGCCCAAAGCGATGGTGAACTTTCTGAGCTGAGATGCAAACTGTTTCCAGGATGCCAGGATGTATTGGAGAGGATGCAGCCAACAGCGATATAGCCCTGAGATGGGAATAGCTGGGACAGCTTTGTTAAAATAGCAGAATTAGCAAATGAGTGGCCTTCTGCTCCAAGTTCATGCATTTCTATTGATAAATAGAAATGCAAACTCAGAGCCTAGAAAGTAGCTTTCCGCGTTGTCATGGAGCTGTCATTCGCATTTGTGAAAGGATGCGTGTTCCTGAGGACAAGGGTGCTCGTATGACAGAGAGCGTCATCGCAGTTGGCATCCTTGTGGGTAATATCGTTAATAAGTCTAATTGCATTGTATGGCTTAATTTCCCTGTGCCAAACGGCATTTTTCAATAGCTCTATCAATTACTATTGTGTACTAATGCTTATTTATCTGATGCCTGGTGCAGCTACGTTAGACAAGACTGAAATAGGTATTTTTTAATTACGTGCAGGTTTGCTTTGTGGAGGAGAATACAGTTCTTGCCCTCCAGGTGAGCGTAATCCTTGCAATATTGATGGATTTAAACCTGTAAAGACCTATAAGGAAAGTTGTAAAGACTTCTTTTGTGTACGTGACGTGAGCTAAAGATAGTAGCAATAATTAGAAGAAGCCCTTCTGAAAACCTAATAAGGGATACTAGGTCATAGGTAAATTGAAAGTGGAATTTACCATATGTCTGTTTAAAAAATGAAATTGTCTAGTAAGGCATGCACTGCAAAAACAAGACAGATTGCTGTAATGTAAGAGTTTTAGCGTGCCTGCAGTTTATTTTAGACTTTAGGCAGCTTATGCACAGAAGCTCTGGATTGTTATTAGCGTTATTAGTGATTAACGTTGCAAAATTCTTGGGTGGAGCTGCATTTTGGTGCTGTAAGAAAACACCGATATGCTGTTAGTATTTTTTTTCCTCATTTAAGAGTTGTTCACTGCATTTTAGTTTCCCTTTCAAAGAAGGTGTAAATTGTGCTAACCAGTGGTGGAAATTCAAACGTGGTTTTAGCTCCATCAGCGATCAAACTAAGGCTCTGGATGGCTGCAGAATTTATCCGTAAAACAACAAGATCCAGTGGATTAGCTCCAAGCTCTAAACCTGATTCAAATTTGCTTTATGAGTATTGGTTTTCCCCATGTGTAAAATGGAGATGTCTGTGCAGCGAGCGCGGCTTTGGTCAAGCAAACACCTACGTGAGCTCTACCGCCGTGCCCCCCTCGGCATCGAGCCGTTCGTGGGACGAGAGGCGGCTCCGTGGCTCTCACGTCGGATGTAAACAGCAGGATCTCTCATCTGCAAGCACGTAGAGTTCTTGGAAAAGCAAAGTTGCCATATGGGGACCAAAAAGTCCATGAGTTTTCTCAGGAGATGCCTCAGACCTTTCTTTTGTCCTTTCATGTCTCTCACCCCTTTGGATGCCCAGCCTGGGCCTTTGCCCCTCCGGCCGTCTCAGGTAGCCTTCCTGAATCTCTTGTGATATGCTCTTTCCCTCCTTTAGTGACATCTCTTAGTTTGTCTTCGTTTTGTTTTAAACTCTGAAACGCTCATAATGCAGTTTGCAGAGCCAAATTCACACTGTGCTATGTTTTGTTACATTACTTTAAGGAAAAATGGTCTAGCGCACAAATTGATGTTGGACTGTATTGCACTTAAGAAAGACAAACTGTGCACTTTCTCTGGCTAGAGAGAAGACTACAGGAGTTAAATTTCTTTCTTTTTTTCTTAAGTTCATCATTTATTCTTAGAATATGTGTGCAGTGTGTAAAATATGAATATCCATGTCGTCGCCATGACTTTCAAACCTGTTTCCTGCAGGAAATCCTTGAGAAGCCTGAAGCAATCTCATCTCCTCTCCTTCTCTCTCTGTCTCTCTCTTTTTTTTTTTTGATGTTACTGGTATGCTTTAAAAATACAGGTTTCTTGTGATCTCGGTACCAATGAAAATGAATAGCAGGGCTTTTTGTTGGCTGCTTTTTATCTTAGCTATAAAGTCGTCTTAGTGACAATAGGGAGAAGACGATGACTGGTTTCCTTTCTACCACTGTTGTTTCTCTTCCCCAACT
>NW_020448308.1:3903025-4038389 GCF_003343035.1 Apteryx rowi
TTTTTTTTTTTACCTAGCCACCTGTCTGGCTTTTGATTATAAGGTCCTCAGAAGCTGAGGCAGTGCTACCTTGAATGCCTGGAAATGAGATGTCATATTGTGAGTGCTATCACAAAGAAACAACAGAAACAACAACAACAAAAGGAACAATTTGCATACTGTGCCATCCAAGTCTACTATACTCTACTTCCAAGTCAAGTGTGACTTAGAAGAAGATATGAAGAGAGGGGCAGGTAATGAGAAGGATTCAAAGACGCACAGCTATGTAGGTAACTGTCCCCTGGTTGGAGTTGTACCTGGGAAGATAATAGATCTGAGATTTCTAGTTCTTCAAGCATAAATCTGTACCGTTTGATCAAGGACTGGATGTATTATTTGAAGTAGTAGCAGACTCATAAATGCCAATTTTTCTGGTCACTTTAGGAATCCATAGTTACCTGGTGAAACACTTATGTACTCCCATAAACAAGAATTTAAAACCTGGAAGCCATTTCTGAAAAAGCACCCTCCTTAGAAAATATTCTTATGCAAGTAAAATGTAAAGAATATTTGTTATCCATAGTACATGATATTCTAGCGAGCTATTAGTTTGTTTCTTTCCTCTTGCAAATAATTTCTGGTTGTCAACAGGCATATACAGACTTGACTATTGCGTTGATCCCTAAAAAATCACGCGTGCTTGCACGAGTTTCGATCGAGCCTTTTTATTTATTCTTCCTAAAGCTTTTCATTCTGGAAGGCCCAGAACTGTGGTCCCCACAGCCCAACGAGAAAAATTCTTCCTGTGGTTGTCTCCTCTGCTCACGAGAGTCTGTGCAGATTTTTATGGTAGGACAGGGTCCTGTGCAATGTGCTCTGGGTGACCCTGCTTGAGCAGGGACGTTGGACTAGATGATCTCCAGATGTCCCTTCCAACCTCAACCATTCTGTGATTCTGTTACTTGTCCCCACTGAAAGTTAATGGTACCTCTGCTTCCAGATTACGTCTTCCTTCCTGAGAATGTCACCTTTTCTTTTTTCCCCGAAACAGTCCTTGGAAAGGAAGCATCGCAGATTGTCAAAATGCAGCAGCCAGAGAGAGCCAGAAGAACTGATGTGGTCAGGAGAAGTCAGAAATTCATTTTCTCAATGCCAAAAAAAAGGGAGGTCTCTCTGTCTGCATTTCAGGAACACCAACAACCCAAGTGTTGTCACACTCCCAATTTAAAATAAACCAGAACTTCACGGTGGTTTCAAATCCTTCCTCCTGTTTTCATGGTCTTAAAATAACTTAGAAGAAAAATAGCCTGGCTACTTGCAGGCTGTCTCCCGTCTTCACATGCTGGCAGCTCTTGTAATCAGTTGTTTTTGTCTTTTTGCCAGTCATAGGTAAAGACACATCAAGAGAGTGCCTGGATGCAGGAGTCAAGTAGTTATGTTGTTAGAGCTGCAGTGGTCCAGGGGTGCAGCGAGGCAAGGGTTGTAAGGCAGGATAGTGTCTTGTGCTAGAATAATTCAAGGTTGTGTTTCATTATGGCTCTTCTCACTTGCACTTCTGCCTTTTACAAGGAGCAGGCAACGAAGGCCAGGCGCCGTAGCTGAAGAGTTGCTGCCTTTCACCTCTGCCAGTCTTACCGTGAATAAAGAATAGACCTTGAAGCTCTGGAGCTCAGTATAAATCAGGGGGGCTTTACTGAAGCTAAATGCATATGAACGTTCGTAACGTGACATTCTTAACAAGGGCAGTTTCTTTGAGTATTTTCCATTATATCTTATAACGGGTAAGAGAACCTCTTAGGTAAGAGTGCATGGTTTTATCATTAGCTTCTGTAGTTAAGCATAGTTTACTGGGAGAACTAGATTTACTTTTGCGTCTTATTCTTTCTCCTTCTTGTTTGCTCTCAGAATTCACCATATTCACTCTTACTGTGGGTTTATTATACCCGCCCTCCCCCCAGAATTAAACTCTTCCTGATGATAGCTGATTTTCTGGAGGCTGTGATGACAGATCTGTCATGGGTAGGGGTTTGCATTCTTGCCCTCCCTCCGAGTTCTTCCTCCCCTGAGGGGCATCCACACCAAAGAGCAAGCTCTCTGCCTGTGGCACTCATCGTTTAACCTTAAGATCAACCAGTTAATAGTCAAAACATTTTCCATTTAAATTAAAAACATACTTCTTTTTAATCTCCCCTCCCCCCACAAAAATCTCAGGCTCATCCTCTCATATTCCAAATTTAAACCCAAAGGGTACATGGTCTTTACTGTAAGAAGCTAATCAGATGCAGATCAGATTTACTTAATGGAGAAATTTTTGAATAGATCTCCCCAATAATAAATTACTCAGAGCCTCAAAACACTTTTGTGCTTTTTGAAGTCTTAGCACAAGTTATCAATAGACATCTTCTGCAGTAAGGATTTAGCCTAAATTTATTGAAGAAATTCATGTATTAGGTCCAAAAGTTTGTTGACTTCATGGAGCAGCTGGTCCCCTGTAATATCTATGTCTTTGAAAAATGTCAGACATATTCTGAGATTTAGGAACCATAATTTTATTTTGGCAACTGTCCCATGTTTATGCTGTTCATTCTTTCAAAAAAAAATAAAATAAATTAAAAAAAGGCTGCTCTTTATTTATATACTATATAAGCCTGTAGAAATACTGTCCCCTGAATTGCCAGCTTACTGAAATGTAATGTTCCTGAATAAAGCTGTTCCTTTCATGGGTGCATTTTACCAACACCAAGCAGACTTCAATAGCAACTCTATACATTTCACTTAAAAAAGGTTTACAAAGGGATTGCTGTTTGCTTATTGAGTAGCATTAGACAAATTGGAAGGGAGAACTGTGAACATTTCAAAATGTTTAAAGTCGTTTTGTTACTGTAGTGTCCAGAGACAGACTGGTTGTGTTTTTCTTTTCATCCTTGTTTCCAATCCTTCCTTCCATACTTGCTCTTCCTCATTTGCTCTACTCACAGTAGTAGCTAAGCATAAGGGCTTAAATGCCAATGTGTAGGTAGCCATTAATCCAATTCTGTGCAGGCTTACCAGACTCGGCTGGAAATTCAAGTTCTAGTATGAGCATCCAGAAGTGCCTTTCTTCAGGTCTTGCTTTATCTTCAAGATGCAAGATAAAAGTCAGAACACATTGAATTAAGCTGTTGGGTCAGGCAACTAGGGTGTGCGGGTATGTCCGTGTGCCGAAGGCCCACTGCCCTTTTTCATCGATGAGCTCATGTGGATGTGAATCGCGATTGCTGGAAGTCTTGTTTTATAGGTCGGTCTCAGTGAGCATGAAGATTGAATTGCCTTCTCCTCCGTGCAGGTCAGGAGGGAAGCAGGTTTCTTGGGGAGTGCACAGAATAACTTCCTGGAGGCATCCCCTCAATGTCCTTTACCGGGGATGCAGGTATTGAATTCTCGTAAATGCTAGGCCATAAGGGAATGGCAGACCAGGAAGGAGAGGAGAACAGTTTAAAGTTAGAACATGCTCAAAAGGCCTGATAAAAGATCGGCTCTGCTTTGGGCAACTGGGGAGGTGGGGGAAAGCAGAACGGAGACAAACCAGCATATATTTTGCTTTCTTTTCGTGATGCCTTTTATGGACTTTTTCTTCTTCTTGGTCCACTTTCTCCAATGGAAGACTTTTCTTTTTTTTTCTTTTTTTTTCCTCCCTTCAGGAATGTCTCCATGCCCCCTTTGGGGAATAACAGTATTTTCTCCATTCCTCTAATCCACTTCCCCCCTCTGCCCATATCTCACACCTCTGAGGAAACCTGAATGCCCTTCATTCCCTACCCCTCCTCGGCCACTTAGCAGTGTCATCGGGGAATACGACTGAGAGCTGTTCTCCACCGCGAGGACAGAGCTTCTCTACAGCTCCCTTTTGATCCTCTGCTCCCAAAGCAGTTAAGTCCCAGGCTTGCATTTCCCAGCCTGGCTGAGCTTTGTGCGTTGTGTCACCAGGAGATTCCTTAACCTACTCGGGCAATTCACGTTGCTCCTTCGCAGGGTTTCCATTAGGTCTTTCAGCACTTAAAAGGGCTGTAGTTCACTACTGGAATGTCTGCATACGGTTTTGATTTGAGAGTCGTAATGGGAAATACGGCTCTATAGCCTTTGACCAGAAAAGGGTTAATGTGGCAGACCCAGACTTCTGATAGAGGAAAGCAGGAAAAACTATTTCCATCATGGTAAATAAAAGTGCATTAAAAAGACATTTAGTCATGGGAATAAAAGCTAAAGAAACACATGCTACATTGGGATGGTTTGTATTAGTGTCATTAACTGCTATGTTTTGGAATAACTCCCAGATGAAGGATTATGCTGAAAGTAGGAATTAATGGCACTAATGTAAGCCATTCTGTGTAGTGTGCGTTTATACCTTTGATTTTAGAGGCATGCAGCGCACAGTCGGTCCTGCGCGAAGCTCTGTGTTGCACAGAGCCTGATTAAAAGTTAGTATGAACTAGTCTTGCTTTGGGCCAAAGGAGCTTTATACTGCAGACTTAAGACAGCTGGGAGAAGCTTTGAAAATCCTTAAGTAACCTCGTGTGATCTACTGCTCAGGTCTTGAACTTCTCGGAAACTGGTCCCCCTAATGCAGGGAATAATTCAGTTCAGCATATTTGCAGATGATCAGGCATAGGGTATCCTGCAGACCGTAACGATGATTCAAAAAGGCCTTTTCCAAAATGCTCATAATGTTTGTGACCTAAAATGAGCAAGGTTATTTGCAGTTTCCAAAGAGACCTTTGAGCTCGGGAAGGTTAATACCGGCAGCGTAGCAGGGCTGAGCTCCTCCGCTGTTGAGCGGGGAGCAGTAGCAGTTGGCTTCTTTCACTAACGGATCTGCTCCTTTGGGGAGTTTGGGGCCAATAAACTTTTCTAAGTAAGTTTTGAATTTAAAGCTGCTGTGTTCTCCAGAATGCTAATTCCACCATAGAAATCACATATACAGCAACAAGAAATGACTCATGAGTAGATGCTCTTTTTTTTCCACTTTTTTTTTTTTTAATAGCTTCACTTGCTTTGGTTATAATTACCACTGTTTAAGATAGGATGTTTAAAAGTATGTGAGCAATTTAGAAGCATAACTACCAGAAAAGTCTGTCCTTGTGAAAATGCCATCTGTAGTATTTGTCTTGCAATAGCATCCGTTAGCCATAACCAGGAATATCCCTTCTTCCTGCTGGAGCTAGGCAACATATTGTAAAACATGGTCTCTCCAGCGTGGAAAGCCTCAAGCGCCAGCGGTGCTGCCTTGCTTGGACTCAGTGCAGATGACCGGCGTGTACTCGCCCTCCACAGCATCCTAGCATGTCTCCAGAGGAGAGGCACGTGCTCGGGGAAGAGCGGGAGCCGTGCTCGGGGTGATCCATCAGGTTCCCCCATTTGCACGCTTGGATGAAGAGGTTCACACTGTGAACCTACCTGGCACTGCGGAGACAGACGTTAGGAAATCCCGAGGTTTCGGCATTCCTACTGTCTAGCAACACTCCAGCCAATGAAACAGATATTGCGCGGAAAAGGGGTTGTAGTTTATTTTAGATGAAATTCAGTGGGGGTGTTTGGAGAGTTTTGCTTACTAAGTATTTCCATGATTATGAATTTCTGTTAGTTGCTTAAAACTTATGATAACGTTTACTATTGGAAAAAAAAAATTAGTCTTGAGGTTTATTTTTATTCATCTTTGCTTAAAATAGGGTTGTAATTAGTGATTCAGCTGTTTGAGGTGTGAAGAAAGACACATCTCTCTCTCTCTCTCTCTATGTATATGTATATATGTATATGTATATATTTTTTACTCCAGACCTGATGTCCCAGTGCTTTCTGGTAGAATTTTGAAAGGAGTAACGTAATAGGAGAAACATGCTTATCTCTGCGTCATTCTTTCAAAAGCTGAGGTTTCGATTATGGAAGGTCACACAGAAAAAGCCCAGCCTTAATTTTTATGAATGTGCTAACTAATAGCAAATTCAAGACATTTTTATTTTGAAAGACTGTGACGTTTCTTAGTGCAGATCCAGTTTCCGATAAATCCAACTTTGGAGCTTTCCCTTCTTCTTTCTGAAAGCTTGAGGAACATGAGCAAGACAGTGTTCCGCAGGAATCCTGTCCAATTCTGTACTCCCATTTAATGCCTAGGAAGGTGAGGCAAGGCTCCCTGTTTGCAAATCATGTGGCCTGCACATCCCAAGCCTGTAAATAGCTCCTGTAAGCACTGCAATTTTGGAGGCGAGGTTAGGGAAGAGTGCATCCTTTTGTACCAACTCCTGCTTCCGCTTCCTTTTTCTCAACCACGGGAGCAAAAGGAAACAATAAGGAATCTGCGCTCAGCATTAACATTGTGTGTATTTTGTTTTGTTGTTCTGTCTGCTTGTAATAACTATACCCACATGTGAAACTGCAAAATTATATGTTTTGATTAACTTCAGTTGATTTAACTAAACTTTGAAATGGAAACTGACTTTGCTGAAAGAGGAAAGCTGCTTAGTTTCCGGACTAATCCTGGAATTACACACTGGATTTGCTTCATGGAAATAAGTGTGCTTAAAAATTACCTCCGGTAAGTGGGTTTGCATTGTTTGAAGAGACCTAGGAACAATAACTGCTTTTAACCGTTTCCATCTGCCGGGATCTTTTGTCCAAGGGAGCGTAAGGACATTAAGGTCAGCGCAGTTCATGCGGGGTAAGGTAGATGGTTCCCCAGCCCAGGAGCATAGGACTTCTAGCATTTGTGGGGTTTTTTTGTTTGTTTTTTTCGGTTTGGGGGGTTTTTTTTGGATTGGATATAATCAGAACTTCCATTCGCTGCATTATAGATGCATACCTTTGGAGATGACTGCGTTTCCCCGTTTTGAAAACTCCTGCTGTAATGCCCAATGTTAAGGTAGGTGGGGATAAAGCTATTTCAGACTGGAGTGGAGAACCCGATGCAGATCGCGGTGGGAAAGGCCACGTTGCGGAAGCCGCAGCGGCCTCCCCGTTGGTGCTGACGTGCCCTGTACTTGCACGGTCACGCATGGTCTTACCCCTTTCCTTGCGGCAGGATGGCACATCTTTGGACAAGGAGCTCCCCCTTGAACACGGACGCTAAAACTCCAATGAAGCACGTGAAGGCAATAATAATCTTAGAGTGGAAGTGCTTCCACTCAGGTGATGTGGGCTCGACTTTGCCTCTGTTTTAGGCTGAGCGTGACCATATCTTTACTTTGCCTTATTACCCGATTTGTGCACCAGCTATAATTCTGCTGCTTTCCTTTCCCGCGTTTGCGCCGTTGAATTCATTAATGCCTGAGATGACCTCAGATAGTGCAGTGATGAGTCCATGTAGGTTCAATAAATAAATGATGAATATGATTATTTCTCTTCCGTTTGTGTATCTACAAAGCTGCGTTCTCTTGTGCGCCAAATTTAGCGTAGAATTTGTGAGGAATTATGTTGCAGCAGCTTTTTCAGTGGCTTCAAAAAAGGTCAGCAAGCTCTGTAAGTCAGATAATTTTTTCATCGCTATTTTGTTAGTCTGTTTTGCTCTGACACTTTGACATCGAACCAGCGTTTGCTGAGTGCTGGTTAAATGCTAAAAATATGTTCTGCTGTAAGTTCAGCTTCACTTTTTCCCCTAAACATATCATTTTTCACAAGTGATTATGGAGAAGAATGGTTTAATTTTGGGTGATCTTATACTACAGGCTTAGTACACCCTCCTTCTCAAACGTCTGTCATCACGGAGAAAATGGCTTCACTTTTTTTTCTTTTATTGTATCAGACTATAATGATTAAGAGAGTCCTGTCGGCCTTCCTTGGTATCAGTCTCTTCCCCCCACCGTTAGGCATTTGAGGGAGGGACGGAAGATATACGTCGTGTTTAAGAATACCTTATGTACGGACTGACGTCCGCTGCTGTATCCTCAAAAAGCGAGCGGAGATCGCGGCTTCGCCTGGCTTTGCCTGCACAGCTGTGGCGGAGCGTCCTTAGCTTGAGGAATGAACGATTCTGCACATCTTCAATATTTATGCTTCGCAAGGCAGTTATCCTCAGTTATCCTTTTAGCAAGTCCCATTTCTCCGCGTTCTGTCACGGGCTCATTTATACTAGGCTGATTTAGTGCTAACTGGGGAGATTAGATTGCCCTGCTTGATGCTGTCAGCGAAAACGGAGTCAGTGTCTGCATGCTGCGGCCCGGTTGCTGGAGGAACCTTACCCTTTTTCTGCATTGCTCATTCTATTAGGTACAAAAGCCTTTCTCACCCGCCTCTTGTGCTGGGGTCAATTAGCTCCCGAAATAGCTCATATAACACAAATAACAATGGCAGCGCTAATCCTTTGGGCAAGCTCCGTACAATGGCCACTTCTGGCCCCGAGGACAAAGAGGGCTGTTTATCTTCGCTGCGCCCAGTCGCCGGGACTTTGCCCCGTCATTTGCCGAAGAATTTATTATCGCGGGAGTCAGAGGTGGTTTGCTTTGGAGAAGCTTTTTCTACCTTGCCACCGTATGGGATGTCCTTGTCTCGCTCCTGTTGGATCGAGCGGTGCTTCAGGTGAATTAGATCACAAATATGTATGTTCAAACAGTGCTATCTTATGTAAACACGGACTTGGAAGACTTTTAAAGTGAAGACTGACACAGCACGTTTAATGGTCCTTCTCGCGTACGCGGGGGGAATTATAGCAGGAGTGATGCGTTCTGTAAACTGCCCTCCGGTCTAGAAGCTCCCACAATAACAGTTGCATCAAAATGTTTCAACAAAGGAAAATGAGCCTCGAGCCTGAGTTATCTTCTGGCTCTGTGGTTATTGTGTCCAAGCTCCTCCGTGGAAAATAACTCGATCTTTGTCATTTTTCCTTGTGAATGGTGCCTTTAAAGAAGGAAATTAAACCGTGGACTGATAGATTAAATTAATAATAAGGTTTTGCTATAAGTCCACAGAGGGGAACGGGGGGGAAGTTGCTTATAGGCTAAGATCCTGCAGGTTAAAACTCTGCTGTAGTTGCATGTTTAGATTTGAATATTTAAATCCTTTGGAATGGAATAATAATGGAAATGCTGACAAATCTTACACTACAGCTGTCCTTCATGGACATAAATGATATGCCTTTGATAAAGCGTGAATAGTATGATAAAAACAACTTGCCAGTCAAGAATGATCACTAACGGAGGGGAGGATAGAAGTGTCATCTTCCTTTGTCTTAAATACGTCTGATGGCCTTTTAGCACCGTAATTAGTGTGCAGAAGTGAACGTCATATCCAGATAATCCATGTTGCTTTTCTCTTAACGGGCTGTTTTGAGCTGTGGTTCTCAGGTGCTACTAGGGTGCATCTGGAGCAGGAAAGGGATGATTTATAGACATGATGCATGAAAAAAGCACTTCCACTCGAGCAGTTTTTCAAGCTTACATATCCATTTTTTTCATCTATTGTTTACTTGCTTTTCCCGGCAGTTGCTCTTTCTCCAAAGCAACGGCACACCTTTCCGTTTCGCACGGAGGCGTAATCTAACATTGCTACTGTGATGCTCAGTTTACATTTCTCTTGCCTACTTTTTTTTTGCTCCATCCTCCATCACACGCACTAGGAAGCCACGCACTCTCCAAGCAGCTGTTCCTGGTGGCATCGGGGGGCTGTGGCTCACGAGTGCCTGCACCTGAGCCGATTTCTGTAGGACCACGTTATCCAAGCCGCCCAGCTGCTCTCCGAGCTCACGGACCCTGTGTGTGCTGCTAACGTTCACAGCCAGAGGCGTAAGCAAACCAGTGGGGTCACAAGGAGAGAAGCAGCATGGCTTCTGAAAGGTTCCTTTCCAGTGTTATTCAGTGTTATGATCATTATAGATCATCCTTGCTGAGAATTTGGATAGGTTGTTCTTTCCCATCTCTGCTGTTTCTCTTCTCTTCCTGGAGTGCCATACGAATTGGTTCCAAAGCCTTTATTCCACAGTGTATCTTCCTTTGCGTTCCTCAGTCTAATTTTGCCAGAGCTTTTCTCCTCCTGCTGATGAGAAGAAAAATAAGGGTAACTTTTCATGCTCCTACAAACATTTGAGATGAAAGTGGATGAGAAAAGAACATGGCAAGCAAGTTGTACCCATCGAGGAACAACCATTATACCAATTGCTTTAGTTTAGTTCATTCCGCTAAACTTTCAAGGCTCAGCATCGAGGGAACTATCTTTTTAAAAGAATAACAGGAAGATATGTTTTAAAATATCTCCTTCAGCCTTGGATAAATCTAAGAGTAGATGACATGCAAGTCTCTTGGGACGCAACTTTCCGAAGCAAGTTGGATGAGCATCCCTAGTTACTTTTTCATTAAAAAGAAGTGTATAGTGCATGTTCAGAGTATATCAAGGACTACATCATCAGTAATAAATTAGGTTGTTAAGAGCTGTATGTGATGCTGTCAGATCATTGTAGCCCTACTGCTTTCATTTTCTATTTTTAAACGAATCTTGGAGTCATATCTTGGGAGAGTCAAAAGCCTTCCTTGGAGGACGGAGGAAAAAAATTGGATAGCTGACTGGTAGAGAATAATAATAAACTTGTAGAGAGAAGAAATAAAGCTTCACTTTTTTTATCTCTCTCTCACCCCATTTTTATGTATTATATCTGCCTCTAAACTCAAGTATGATGAAGAACTTACTCCCAAACAATAAAGTACAGCGTGGAGTTGGGCAGAGAAACTTATAATGTGCAGAGTGAAAGAGACATTTTAATAAGAACAGGAGCAGGTGGGGATGTAGTAAAATGCGGCACTTCCTTCTGTAAAACACTGATAAAATTCTCTTATAGCTCACCTGCTCCCTAGCCAGAGCGCCGATGGGTCAAGCATTAGCGCTGGTCAGAAGGTGTTGGGTTTGTCGATGTGTTTTTAACCCGACTACCTGTTGCTTTCCCGTCAGAGCAACCACTCATTCGTATTGTCCTTATGAATCTCATGGACTATCTCCAGGCTACTTCTATATTTATCTGTTAGCTTACATCTTAATACAACTCCTGTCCTGTAGCCTTTCCTCAGCATTGGTGGGGGAGCAGCCAAGCCCTCAACTAATCATTTAGAAAATCAGCTGTATTTAATGACTAGAAAGATTATATCAGTCTGAAATACATCCTTCCCACATGCTGTTCTCCATTGCTTGTCCAGCTGGTTTAGTTGGCCAATAGTCAATTGTGTTGGTGAACCAAATCCTACATTAGAGAACTGACCTTTTCTTTATTAGACATCTAATTTCATCTCAAGAGTTAGGGCAGTCTCGCTTTATGCCATGTGCTCCCTCATCTGTTTTTGCATATCCAAATGGGGCTCTGTCTGTTTGGTAGGATGCTGCCGCACACTTCCTATCCCCGTGTATCAGCCTGCACCAGGAGAAGATCCTGGCTTCTTTTGGACAGCATTCATTTGGTATCCCCTAGAGGATTCGGACATAATCATAAATACTGGCTTATTTCTTTCTGTTACAAGCCCTTCCTTCTAGATCAAATGCCCCATGCATAAATAAAAAATGTGCTAATGCATTGTAACAGCTCTCAGTGACTCGGCTGGGGAAGCGCCCTAGCATAAGAGTATTGAGTTCCTCTTTTCGTGCTTAGAAAAGTTTTGTTGTCATTACAAATAACTGGCAGGCTGAATACATGTTCTAAGTAGAATTAGCTGTTTAGTTGCTTTTTTTTTTTTTTAAATGAAAGAGGTTCAACATGTGCATGAATACAGATCTCGAGCATTGCAGTCTATTTTTATCCTGGCTTAGATTCCTGAGAGTAGTGGGTAAACAATGAACCAATTATTTCCAAACAGCACATCATCGTTGTACCACCTGTTTAAACAGAATTTTACAGCTGACAATCATCCCCTAGAAGAGACTCTTTTTTTTAGGACACATTTGATGTTCAAAGTTTAAAGTGGGAAATTACACGTCCGCTGGGTTTTGTGTCCAGTTGTGCTTCTGGCTCTCCTTTGCGTCTTAGTTTACTCACCAATAAATTGGTGCGTACTGCTGGCCTGTCTCACAGGAATGCAGTGAAACCGAGTGTTTGCAAAGCTGTTTGGTTAAAGAGATTATTCCCAATAAAAATTGGTTCTAAACATCTGAAAAAACTGGAAGACATTCAGATCCCAGATGGACATCAATGGCTTGTGTCCATAATGGTTATTGACAGCAGGAATCATGATGGGATTTTCACAAAAGGGAACAAAACATGCTTTTCTCCTCATCTTTCAATTAAATTTGGGTACTCAGCTGCAGTCACTACTCTTTTTGAACCCTGTTTAAGCTCGTACTTCGGATACAGCTGTAAGAAAAGTTGCTGCATGGTAAGCTCATTTGTGGATATAGAAAATGGGAGATTCTTTGTGGTCAATGGCTCTGTGCATACTTTTACTACAATAAATGTAGAATAGCTTCTATCAGAAGGTACCTTGCAGGGTAAGAGTGGGCAATTATAACGGAGCAGCTGATTCCCTTTAAATCTGCGTATTCACTTCCAATGCATTACATTTAGAAAGGAAGAGAGCTTTTTCATCCTCTGAACTACTGTCTGGCAGGTGTTTCCAATGGCCTGTCCCACCAGCCCCTGGGAACTTCAGTCCCATCAATATTTCCTTCAAATTTACAGTGGGGAGAGAGCAACCTTCTTACTTCTCTATTAACACAGTAATGCAGTTTTAGATAGCTGCTCCCAGGAATTCTTAGAGCAGTTGACAAAAAGAAGAAAGGAGAAAAAAGAAAGGGGGGGGACTGTCTTCAAACTGATATAAAGCGGGAAGCTGCTGCTGGCTTGGCAGGTGGCTCGGTGCCGGCATGCTTTTTTCATATCGCCTTGTTGCTACAGGGCCTGGTGCTGGCAGATTACAGCTCTGTAGCGAGTCATTTTCGATTTATTTGAAGCTGCTTCTCCAGGCTGCTGAGCCTTCCGCGGCTAGCATCAATTCAGACACATTGCAATTCCTCAGAAGCTCTACCCCATCAGATGGTTCGATCTACGAGAAATTTAGCTAGAGGCACTTAGACCAAAAAAAAAAAAAAAAAAAAAAATATTGTGGCTGGGGAAGCATTTAAGTTAGAGGAGGCAGCCAGGGCTGTTTTATTACTTAGGCCTCTGTCACCTGTGATGACCCAGGAGAGTGGGGAATATTGATCGCTTGTCACTCACGGCATTCAGTAGATTGCATTGACAAAGCTTGTCAGGCCTCTAATAGCAGGGTTAGTGGCCTTGGCTGCAGCCCAGGGGAAAACTCTCTAGTGCCTATTACTTGGCGGCCTTTAACTCTTACAGAATTGGGAGTGAACGTTGACAAAAGCGAGGGAATCGTTTTGTAGTTGCGAATGCCCTTTCTCGCGCCGTGCTTTGTTTGCGGTTTAATTTATTTATGTACTTATTGCCCTCATCAGCCACGCTGCTTTTGCTAAGGCAGTGCAGTCTGCGTTGGAGATATTTACCTCTTCTGGGGCATCTTCAGTCCTTGCATGAACGTGAGCCATCTCGCAGAAGCCGGCTGGTCCCTCAGTCCTATAGATGTTGCATTTTGCAACATATTCTTAAACAGGGGGATGGAAAGGGAGCGATGCAGAGCCCAAAGCTGAGCCTGATACCTGCAGCCGCTTAAAAATACAGTTATCAATCACAGCAGAATGAAGGTTAGTGAACCATAGCAGATTTGTATTTATCCGCAGATCTCTGTCACTGCCACCAGTTCTTGTTACGAAGATAGAAACACGGTGGGGTGGATTTATCCTGCCTTGACTTTATCTTTCCTGTCATCTCAGTGTAGGACTAGAAGTTGATTATTAAAAAGAAAAAAAAGAAAAAAAGAAAAAAAAAGAAGTTGGGGGAGGAGGGGGAAGAGAAGGCTCCTGAACGTGCTGCTCAGCTGCACGAGTAGAGATACTGGGCACGGTGTACACACAGACATAGGTGTGCCTATCCTTGCTATTTCTGACCTTTTTGTAGCTAAGTCTTATATAAGAAAATTGGCAATGTTGGGACCTCAGGGGACCCAAGAAAGCCAGTTTGATGTATTGACATGAGCTCCATGCCACACCGCAGCCTGCAATGCTCATGGCTTCTTTCATGGTGGGGAACCAGCATACAACATTAAATTAGTCGCACGTAGTCGAATCCAGCTTCATTTACTGAATTTCTCCTAGAAAGCAAAGTGCAAGCAAAGTGACTCAGTGCTTGCAAATAATTGATATATATATTTGATATACATGCACGTTCTTGATGTCCTGTGGCATTTTTCAAAGACTTTCCGGGGCAGAAGTGAAACGGTTGGCAAGTGTTGCTGGAAAGTCCCTCTTTCTGTTCACAACGGTTTCTCAGAGCTGAGTTGGTTTGTGAGCTCTGGGGAAGGTTTCTGATCACCTGAGTACAAGGTTGATCATTCTTTGCTCATTAGAACTTCCACTGTGATAGTTTTTATTTTGTTTTGGGGTTTTATTTTTTTAACCTTTTTTAATTGACACGTCTTTTGTTTGAAGTAACATTTCAGATAACATTTCAAATACATAACTCTCGCCAGTCTTTTCAAGTTCCCAGCTGGAGCTTAGAAACATAGCTGAACTTCTCCAAAGAGAAGGAGAGAATTTGGGATTTGGAGATTTTGCTTGCCTCCTCTCTAGGAGTTTCTGATCAAATGTGATGTTTTGCTTTCAATAATTTTCTTTAGTGCTTAGAAAAAGCCTGTGAAAGTGTGGTAAATAATCTACATCTCTTTGAGAGCTGTTTGTTCAACGTGTTAGCAAGAATTGTGAAAAATTTGGTAGGTTGAGCTCATGTGAGGTCTAGCAGTATGTACCGAATTTTGATGTGTCTATATGGAAAAGTAAATAAATGTAGGGATCATATCAAAACTCATACCATCCTTGAAACCTCTTAGCAAAGTGCTTTCCAGATTTCAAAAGCACTGCCAGTCTGGTTTCAAAGATGCCTTGTTTGGCTTTGTAAAAGTTGATGACTATGTTTCTGTAGGCGAACAGCAAAAATTAAACCTAGCAGAAGAAATAAACTCTGGGTTAATTAGGCAGGCCTCTGCCCATGCTAATCCTGCCTGAGCTAAGCGTAAAAGCACACGCTTACAAGTGAGTGGGGTTATTGAAGTCAGACGTGTGGAAATGCTTCCCTGTGTCACTGCTCAGAAACTGTCGGGATGAAGCTGGACACCAGGCTTCAAGGAGAGCTTGCTGCCCTGATATTTCCCTTTTTGCTATCACCAGGCATCAGGAGCTTCACCTCTGTCTCAGGATTTAGACTAAGAGCTTCTTTCCTGCATCTAGTGACCAGTTCTTAAATTCCTTCTCTCTCTCCTATGCAAAAAGAGCCTTTCAACCTTGTAAAATATATATTGTATATGACATGCATTCCTCTGAGTACATGAGCCTAGGCTAGCTTGTGGAAAGGAAAAATTAATTACCTGTGTGACTTTGTCCCAAATTGAAACCTAGCTCTGGAAAACAGATGCCCGGCATATTAATTCACCATATCACATTGAGCCTTGAGTTTGAATTATCTGTGAAAGGTTTTATAATTCATATAACCTGAAATAATTTACACCTAATTAGATTTTGTCAACTGAATAATTCTGTCTCATGCTGCTTCCGCAGAATAATTTAAGCAACTTCATTTTATCCTCAAAATAGTTGTAAATGTCACATTAATTTTGTTGACATGAGCAATGTATAGGAGAACCACTTGGCAGAATTGTTTGTCAACCGATTGTATTATGGGCTTTTCAAGCTGAATGCAGCGGCAGGAAGGGACGTTTTCTCTACTGGTGTTTTCCTTAGGCTGCTATCCCACCGTTGCTTTTCATGCATACGGTGCATAACCCGTTAGGTCAGAGATCTGCCGTGTCTTAGCAGTTTATGCGCCTTGGATGATCCGGGCATTGCAGTTCCTGTTGCCGTTGACTATCGAAGAGTTGACGTGGGTAGCGTAGTGCTTGGTTGCCTTTTTGCCAGCCTCTTTGGCAGCCTGGCCATCTGGAAAGGCCTTTGGCATGAGTCTACACCGGTTTAGGTGTAGACTGTTTGTTTGGTGGTAGGTCTACACCAAGATGCTTCCACAGTCCTGCCCCATGTTCTGCCTTGTGTCGAAGGAGGGATGAAAAAGCATTGGCACAGCCTGGCTGTGGCATCCCTGACCATTCTCCGTCACCGCTGTTTGATGCAAAATGCTATGCAGATAATGTTGAAACGTGATGTTTGCTTGTCCAGTGTTTCAGTTAGCATGAGGATCCTAATGCTGATAGGAAGAGCTGATGGGAAGTTAGCATGGGCACAGGACCGTGACGCAACCTGTGGTGCCCCCAGGCCTGCAATGTGCCCCGAGGGGCTTCCTGAAGGCTTTCTTCCACCCACGTCTGCCAGAGCTGGTCCAGCTTCTGCCCAGAGGATCTTGACATGAAGCACTGTCCCGCTGGCCCCCACTGAACTTTTTTGGCTTTTGCCAAGGAACCACAAGCATTAACTCAGTACGGTAAAGGTGCTTGTGACTTTTCAGCCCCAAACTGTCTGTGTTTGTAGTCCAACAGTGAACCCAAGAGCTCTGTGCTGAATTAACAAGTCTGTCTTTTGAAAAAAAGCTGCTTCCAGCTTAGGGTGGAGTTGCATGGTGAGAGAGCGTAGCAGGGCCGAGTGTGTGGTATGGGTGAGGGAGCGAATTCAGTGCAAGCAGGTAATTGGGCATGCTGGCATGAGATATTAATTTTCTACTTTTTCCATTAATAAGTAAAATAAAATTTAAAAATTACATTCACCCTAAGCAGACAAGGTTGTTGCATAGAAGATAAGAACTATCTATTATATTATACAGTTACTTCTTTTATTAAGATACTCAGAAGCTTGTTGTTTGGCATTGAAGGCCGTAGGCTAAGTTCTAGACCAGATTGTTATGTGCTGAATAAATATAGTCAATTTACCATATTCAAATGAGGGTGGATTATGAACATGAAAGTAAAAGACTTTAAGATGTAAAATGTTTTAATAGGTTTTGGAAAGGAATTAAATGTTTCAAAAATTAAAAAAAGCTGGAGATAAAGTGTATCTTTTATGATTTTATAAAGTGCCATTCAAACTTCCTTTAATATCTGTGACATTTGAAATTTGAATCCTACTCTCTTTTTTTTTTTTCCCCCAAATGGTGTAGTTAATATGTATTTACAGCTAAATTGGTTATATGGGGTGTGGGTCAGAAACCGTACAGTGGTGCTATCTTGGCACATGCTGCTCAGGTTGGATTTTTCACATAGTCTCCTGGGATTAGGCCAGACTAGGTTTACTGCCGTTCACAGCGTGTGAAGTAATGGACCTCGGTATCAGACCAGAAGCATTTACTTATTTTTGAAAAAGAATGGCAGTGTTGTAGTGAGGCATACGCGAAAAACTCACGGCTCCAAGGGTTTGATTGCATTCGTTTATAAAGTATCGGTGTATGCCTGAGGGCCACATCTGGATCTGACTTTGCTGTATGACAAAACACCTTTTGTCGTCTTCTGAGCTTCGGTTTTGGCTGAGTGTTTTGAATGCAAATTATTGCTAGCTCTAATTACAGCCCTTTGGGGAAACCTGTCTGCTGGCCTGGATTCTCAGCTGAGTTTGTTTGGGTAACGGCACTGTGGCTCTCTCCCCCGCCGCGTGCTACCACGGGGACAATGTCCCTTCAGTCTCCTTTTCCCTCCCACCTTCCTCTTATGTGGTGGGATGGGTAATATGAAATAAGAGCTGTTCCTTGTCTCTTCAGTCAGACTGGACCACTGAATATGGTTAAAGGGTGGAGGATCTGAGGATGAACCACCAAACAAGGCGGTGTGGCTGGCCGTCAGCATGCCAAACAGTCTGTTTGGCAAACCTTCCTCTTACTGGCGCTTGCTTTAATGGTGAAGGTTCATGTTGGGTTACATTGTGCTAGATTATTGATTTTTCCACTCTACCTTGTCAAATTTCTTCTCTTTGGGTGGGTGGTGTGTAGACTGTCATGTTAACTGTAACTTTTAGCAGCTGTATTTCCAAGCACCTTCTGTCGTATTATCATTTTGATCTATCGCTACCATTCCAGGCATCTCAGGGCATGCGAGTAGATAGTTCCTTTGGATTGCACGGGATGCAGTATGTCTAACACCCGGGTACCCATTTTAGGTGCATTGACTATAACCTTGACAATATGGGGATAAGCCCATTCATGCAACTTGCTTTAAGGTTACCGTCGTACCTAACTTGCCTCCTGCAGCACTTAAAATCAGTACTCTACTTTCTGAAAGTGCTGTTATTAACTATTTCTGTTCTTCTTGTTCTTGGAATTGACTGCCACACTCCCATCTCTTAGTTAACTACATGAGAGATTATGTACTCAGTATTTCTTATATTTATCTCATATTAAATCCTGATACCAAAATGTCTTTTTTTATGGATTCCAGCTTGGATATCTGTGAGACACCATTTCAGTAGTTTGCTGTACCCTGAGGTGCTGAGCGTGTAGGCACTTAAGGCCAGAGTCATAGGAGACATAGGGATCAAACATCTGTAAAATCCATTTTTAAATGGTTACATTTCAAATGAATTATGCTGAGGTCTCATTGACTGTCTTAGAATTGGTTTTTTTTTTGGTTTTGGTTTTTAAGGGAGTGCATTTGGAAATGACCTAGATTACTGGAAAGTCATCTCTAGATTACTGTAGGTATCTCTAGCTTACTATGAGGTAGAGAGTGCACAAGGTTTCATTCAAACCTTGTTTTAACTAGCATTTGAGGTTTTATTTGCCTTTACTCAAAGCAAGCTGGGGAAGTGTATACATTCCAGGGAGTATAAAAATAAAAATTTTCAAGCAGATGTTAAAGCTAGGCACTATTCAAGCAAAATCGCTGTATGTTTTACCATAATAGTTCTAGGTTCCTCATAATTAACTTGCAGCACTTAAGTTAGCTGCCTTTAAACAGATGCTGCAAATTGTTGCAACTGGGGCATCCATTGGAAGCAGACGAGGAATTGCTCTAGTCGTTGGTACAGACACCTGATGGACTTTTCTCCCTCGAAGAACAATAAAATTTCGTGCCTGTGGAGAGGAGTTCATTTAGACAAGAAAAGGCACTCTTTTCACTAGAAAAAGCAATTCTGATCATTCAGTCTGATGTTTTGCATTCACTGGTTATAGAGATTTTTTTGTCCTTATGTCCAGTAACTTGCATTTGAAATAAAGCCTCTCTTTGAGGCTCCATTATTGCTTTAAAGTCTTGCAGGTAGCAGACTTACTGGGACCAAAACCAAGCTGCTCTAAAGTCTGATTTCTCCTCTCCCTTTGAAAAAGGACATTTTATTTTCCCTTTGAATTTTTTTCTCAGAATCACAGGATAATGGAGGTTGGAAGGCACCTCTGGAGATGGCCTGGTCCAACCCCCCTGCTCAAAGCAGCTAGAGCGGGTTGCCCAAGGCCATGTTCACCTGGGTTTTGAATATATGTGTATACGGGTATTTTTCTCTCTCCTCTCAAACCACAACTCCCTTAGAGATGCTTGGGACGTGACTTCCAGTATCTTGTGTAATTCTCATTTTGAGAGTCTGCTCCTGTTGGCAATGGTCCTGAGCAGTACTTGGAGATACGCAGGTATGATGACGCTGGGGAGCCATCACGTGAGGTTTTGTGGTAGTGGACTACAGACAATGTTCAGAGCCATCAGGTCCTGCGAAGTTTGCAGAAGAGCTGAGGAATATTTAACATCAGGGCATTTATATTTTGGTGTCGGTATCCCAAATGTAGCTGCCAGGTCATCCCTGGTGTGCTGAGCCAGGGGATTTATATTAACGCTACCATTAAAAAAAGAAGATGCAAACTGTGATACTTTATCTTTTTTAAGAGAAGTTGGTCCTGACAAATTAAGAGGAATCTATGTTGCAACTCAAGTTTCTCATGTTAAGCACATTTTAGCCATAAGCCTAATTATCATAAGGTTTTTCAAATGACTCCCTACTAGTTCTTGTCCGGGTACCAAAGGAGTCCACGTTCTGGTTTTGAGCGGATAAAATCCTCCTCCTGGAAGCATTTGTTTATCATATTACAGCTTCACATGAGCTGAGCTCAAGCCTGACCCGATGTTAAGTGTCTGTGGTAGATTTCATTACATCCATATACTGGAAGTCCTGCCAATATACTGGCAGCAAAATCCTAGTGGAAAATAAATGGCAATAAAAAAGAGAAATGATAGCCTCTATGAGTGGTGAGGAGCAGAGCTTTATTGAGACCGGACAACCCTAGAGATGTCACTTGGCATACAGACACGAGCTTAAGAGAGTGCGAGTGAAAGCTGATATTGGAATAACGACTCTGTGGCACAGACAGGGGAATAATTTAATTAATTGCACCGAAATTTCTTTGATGAATAGTTATGTGGTGATAAGCATGAGGTCGAACAGTAGAATGAGTTTCAGCTTTTTAATGGGCCAGCACAGCTGCAGTTTTGGAAATGTTCCCGTTTTATTTTTTTTTTCCCCTCTCAGTTTTCTAGTGCCTCGCTCACTCTCTCTCTTTCTCTCCTGTGTGCACATACCCGTATGCCTGTGCACGCAAGTGCTCATGCACACAGTCACTCATGCTCTCCTCATCACCCTCACCATCCCACGTCTACGTGGGGAGGAGAGCTGGCTAAAGCTGCTTGGCTAAGGTAGCCGCTTTGAAATGAATGCCAGATCGAAAGGAAATTGTAGGATGGTTTCTCTATGAATCCTGCATTTTTTTCTGATGATGCTTTTAACAGGGCCTCTGCTGCAACAGTTGTATGAAGATTTTAATAAAACTTTTCTGGTCTCCAGAGGAAGAGGCATGTCTTTGTTGTTGGAAAGCTGGAGGGAAGCGAACAGTGCAACGCAGCTGGAATCTGAGCATTAATCCTATGATTCCTAGCCCATATTTTCAGACAGATGAATTACTTATGGCTGTAACCAATCTCTAGCCATTTCCTCGCTGTGCTGGGCTCCATTTACAGTCACTTGGATGCTGCAGCTTGACATATCCTACTAACTTTATAGAACTTCAGCTGTAAATATGCTGCATTAGACCGGGGGCTACTGTCAGCTATGGCTTACCGTGAGCCATTAGCTGCAAAATTAGGGGTAAGAGTTGTGGGTGGTGCTGGCTGGAAGTTATATTGAGTAGCGCTGTGTCCAACCTTTGCATTGGAGCTGCAGTGCGCTTGGGTTCCTGGATGGTTTGTGCAGGTTTTGTTCACAAACGGAGGGAGAGGAAAGGTTGGAGAAAAGTCCTTGCAGTGCTGAGATTGCATTAGGCGAGGGGCAGTCGAAACAAGCTGGGGGCAAAGGAGTCAGCGCCTCTCCGGAGACGTGTCCCTAATGATTTGCTCAGCAAAGGAGGAGACCCCTCTGCTGTTGTCCCAGGCTTGGGGCCAGCGAAAAGTCTGCCAAAACGTGTATAAACTCTTCTAGCAAAAGGAAAGAAAACGTGTAAATAGCTGATAAAATGTGTCAACGTCAAAACAGTTTTTCAAACACAGCAAAGCTGCACAGACACCCTTGTTTCTGAAGTATGTTCTCTTACTTGCCCATCTCCCATTTATTTGAGTTATATAGTAGGTTACAACCCCGACAGCTTCCCGTTGAAGCTTGCACTGCGCTTTGCAAACATTCATTTTTTGAGCCTTGGACTGCCTAGACCTGGATCCCGGTTCCTTCATAGGTCATCATCCTGGTAAATAACGGCTCAGTCTCTCATTACAAAATGCATAAATACACGACGACTTTTTTGATTTGAGCAGCTTGTAGCGTGGCCTCCATAAGGACTTTCCTCCTAGTCTCCAACTTCTTTCCGAGCTTCATGAATGTATAATATACAGTGAGATACACTGTTATCTTTAGTAGCAGACATTTGCCCTACTCTCCCTTTCCAGCCTAATTTATGTGACTCTACATTTCAATATCTGATTTCTTAAGGAGGGTCACTGCTAAAATTGCCTGAGAGCCTTGTGGCTTTAGCCTTTGCCAGCAACTGAAAGTAACGGGGGCAGAGGGGGGGGGAAATGTACAGTTAGTTCAGTTAGTCGTTCGGGTTCCTTTTTTTCGTTCCTGGAGCTTTGCCCATCTTATTATGAGTTCTTTAGAGAAATGAAATGCAGCAGTAGCTTGGAGAAATCATGGACACTTTCCAGCAGTAAAAGAGCTCTGGAGTCAGTATATAAGCTTTCTCCCCTGGTTGCAGTTAGGGAGCTAGTTGACAGTATAATAGGCTTTTGGAGGGGGTGCAATGGTTTGTATGTTCTGTTTGATGTTGCAAATACTGAGCCAGCGGGGAGACGGGCAAAGAGGATGTTCTGTTCTTTAGGAAAGGAAAAGATTAACCTGAAATGTGAACTGAAACTTAGGAGTTCTGCAAGACTTAGGTGCCGCACCAGAAGGCGAGCTCACTGGCTTTAATGGAAATCTCTTCTGTCTGGTAACAAAGGCGGGCAACCGTTTTTTTTTGCAAGGATTTGATTAGGAAAGCGATGTGCGTGTGTATATAAAAGCAAGAGCTGCAGCCAGGTGTCAGGGTGGGTGAACCTCGAAGGCATGGCAATTCCCTCGAGGCAAGTTTCTGGTGGTTTGGACGCTTCTTGGAGTCACAGAGACTTGTGATCGTTGTCAAAGAAGGTCTGAAAGTCATACCCCGTCATCTTTTCTTCCAGAGATTTCTGGAAAAAATGCTTCTGGTACATTTATCCGTTTTCTCACTTCTGCTTCCATTTATATCAATTAGGGGATTTTGTAAAGAAAGGACAGAACGTCGCTTTTGAAAGAGCTGTGTGTGGGGGGGGAAAGCCTTTCCTTTGAGCTGTGACCTTTTGACCATTCTTAATAAATTTTGGTGAAGACAATATATGTAGCTCTTTGTCAGCAGTCATGTTTCCGTATCATTATTTTTCCTTACAATTCAAACGTACTGGCAATTTCAGGCTTTTCTATGTAAACTTATGCCTAGCTAACAAAGTTTCATGTTGGGCAAATACACATCCAATTTCCCAATTTCATGGCCATTGGAAATGATGGCGTATGTCAGGCCACTGATACTCTCCACTTCTGTAAATGTGATTCAGACAGAGGTATTGCGAAGGGTCTGGTTTTCCCCTTTAGATCACTCTTCAGCTTTGCTGGCTAAAGCTGTTCTCCTCTTTTCCGCCATCTACCACAAGCTGAAATGTTTGTGCACATCATCTCCCTTGCAATTTTTTTTTTCCTTCGGAGCAGAAAACAATAATTCAGCTCTGTGGGCTTTTTGATATTTTGAGCTATCCATTTTCCTTGGGCATTGTTGGATTTCTTTGCATGAGTCTCCTTGTTTCCTCAAGTCTCTTATTACTGAGTGATCAAGCAATGGTTAATACCTGAATTTTGAGGGAGATGCACCTTTAGTGAAAATAGAAGGGTGGGACATTTGGTTTTCTGTGGTAGGGTATTGTTTTATTTATACATATACAGTTAAGTCAAAGGTTTTGCTTCTTAAATAAGTTAGATGGCATTAATTAGGCTTTCGGTCATCCAAAAGGACTTCAGAGAATTGCACAAATGTGATCTCTGGGGTGCTCCAAAGTTGTTTCGGTTCCATCTCAAGGATTTCTGAACTTCTAGGAGTTGAACCCGAATCTGGTGTATGGCATGTGCCTGTACTGGTGGAGATGTTTGCCTGTGGACACATTGATGAGGAAACAGAACATAAAAACCTTCTAAAAATGATTATGATTATGGCCTGTTTTCCTGTATTTCTTTTCCACTGTACTTAACGGTTATTGCAAAATTCAATTGAAAAAGTGCCTATTTAATGTACAGCGATGCCTGGACAGCAGGTTCATCCACTTTAATGGCCTATTTTTAGTGGACTACAGTAAAGATAACACCAAAGAATGAGGGTACACAAGCACAGTCATAATTACACAATAGATCTTAATCTGGGGTGAAATTGTGAGATAAGAATCTATGGCACTTTCCAGCTTGGGAAAAAAAAAATCAATAAATAAAACTTCAGGCACTCTCAGCACTTCAGCTAATGGGCATATTCCAGGATTTAGCACCTGCTCTTGCGTCTCTCTTAAAAGCAGAATCCTGGGCTTTTCGAACTTGTCTATCCTGCACGGGATTTCCCATTTAGCAGGAAATCTCTGCTGATCAAAGATTGCTATTCCCTTCTTGCAACGTTTTCCTACTTCAGCGTGAATGAAGTCTGCGGTTCCGCAGACTCTTGTACGGCCGCTTGGATTTCACAGAAACGTAATGGGGAATTCTTCAGGTAATTCCTATTTTCTTCTGCTGTTTTGTTGAAGGAGTTTTTGGTCTTCATAACACCATGTGCTTACAGGTGAATATAATCAGTATTTTCTGTAATATATTATCCCAGTGCCCTTTTGTATGTAGCTTTGTACTAGCCCAAACTTCAAAGGAAGTTTAGGCTTTAAACCAGATGCAGGATTCGGCTCTCTGGAGGACAGAATGGGCAGCAGCTTTATTCCTTCACTTCTCCGTTTCCCCTCCACCCTAAATACATCGCGTTAGTAAACATGACACCAGTGATTTTTCCCTGCTGTTTTGCCGTGTTATTCCCATAGCAGAAATGGAGGGGAAGGCAGAAAGGTCCTCTCGCATAAAGATAAGTGTCTCTGTTACATGCGTAGTCTTCCTAAGCTCTCTGTGTTCAGTAGGACAAAAACAAACTTCCACAGAAATATGAAGGGCACCAGTTTGGTGCCTGCTCGCTCTCTGGAGTGATTTATTATTTCTATATAGGGGATGCAACCTACTGAATCAGGCAGCCCGGGTTAAGCAGTGGGCTGTTTCAAAGCCGTAGCTGTAGCCACAGCATCGTAACTGCGGCTGAAGAAGTACTCGGGTGTTCCTGGGCCCGACGTGGCCATGAGCTGAACATCCTCAAGGATACTTGCCGTGAGTAGCACCATTGATTTCAGCGCGCCTACTCAGAGCGCCTGAGGGTAAGGATGTCTTTTTGTGTGTAGGGTCCTTCTGGGTGAGTATCATCACTGCTGTGCCGGAGGGTGGACACTGAGCACCTGGCGGAGCGATTATTTTCCCCATGAGAAGAGAGATTGCATTTTCCAGGAGACGCCGGCTCCTCCTAAGCCTGAATCCCAGCGCGCCAGGCTGGCCAGCGTTGCCGAAAGTGCTTGCCAGCCTGAGAAGTTTTACAAGCGCTGCTAGAAATCCAAACGGGGACTTCCAGGCACTTCAAAGTATTCATTAATGAAACTTTGGCTAAAGCAACGTCTTGCGTAGTATGTGGAATCAGCGTGCTATCTTAAAAAAAAGTTTTTGCCCTTAAATCCCTTAGTATTTATTAGCTGGGCGTGAGCAGAAAGGTTGGCTCCAACAAAAAAACTAGCGTTGTAATGATTAGCAGGGGCCCAGTATAATTTAAGATATTCTTTACAGTTTATAAATATGGGCTCATAAAAAGTGTAGCTATAAGGAAGCTGTGACTTTAAGTCATTAGAAGCCCAGTGGTTTGATAAAATAACAGGAAACAGACAATTTATTATGAGCAATCTCGGTAGCTCTGGATTATCTATAAAACTTTTATGGCCCTCCCCAAGTGGCAAGAGGCCATAAAACTTGCCTGAATGAGGGACTTGTTAATTTACTTGTTAAAGCAAATTAAAAATTTATAAGCGCTTTTAGGTAAATGAGATCTTCTCTCATTGCTGCCCTTGCGGGCTCGGGAGTCCTGGGAGGAAAGAAGTGGTTGCGCTCCAACATCACAGCAGAACAATAAAAGCTATTAAATTGTTTCAGTTTATTACTACGGAGCCGTGCAGCTGTTGCCATGGTTTGCTGGGGGATACCAGGGGTTGACAGCATGGCGTTTCTGTGGCCTTAAAAAGATTGCAATAATGCTACCTTTCACCCAAAACGAGTTTCCTTCCACGCCCCTCTCTTTCCTCTGTTTTGCACATAGCACTTTTACAGCCAGTCTTTAGCCTGGCACAGACGCCAGCATCGTCTCTATTGTTCCTCTTCTAGTTTGTTATAAAATGGGTTTATGAACACCAAAAAAACCTGCCCGCGATATTCGGTTCCAGCTTGCCTAACCAGGACACTGAAGGCAAAATAAGTTTCATTCTGTTGTAGTGTTTCTGCAGTAAGTAAATGCCGTAGTGAGGAAGAAGGGCTCAACATGGGAAACAGAGCTGCTGGGCACCTTTGAGAAATCTTTGAAAGTTGTAAAAATGGATTCAGCAAGTGTTTCCTGGGTTAACTTGCACAACAACTTCTTGTACCAAATAAGTTCAAGCTGGAAGTACCATGAGGAGTTCGGCTTTGTCCTTGCAGAAAAATCCTATTAGCAAATAAAGTTTCTTTAGAGGAGTCTTATATTTAGCAGAAGACCTGCTTCAGATACGGTTTTGAACGAGGAGAGATCTAAATCAAGCTGCAGTGAACTCAACAAAGCCTCTCCAGCACCTTTCTTCTATAAGCAGCTTGTCTCTACTTGTAGTTATTTCTCTTTTGTTCAGTAAGTATCTTTTACGGATCTAATAGTATTTATACAATGAGTTAACAGCGCTTCCCCAAGGGAGAGAGTGGCTTGCATTCAAAAGATTTATGCTGTGAGCACTTCAGGTGATCACTTCAGATACTTTCAGGTATCTTGGCACCCAGAAGTAAACCTGCCTGAATCAGTCAATTGTCTAAATGTAGACCACAAATTTTAATGCACATTTCACACTTACATATTTTATTTAATACATATTTCATCCCAGAGTGATTTGTATGATTATATAATTTCTAATGGGTATAGCAGAGGCTCTCCTTTAGAAGAGGAATCAACGAGAATCATGCTAAAAGCATGGCCTTCAAGATAGGCTTGAAAGAATTGGGGCAATTTAGTGTTCAAAAGAGAAAATGGAGTGGAGACACTGATGACGGTCTCCAAACACAAAAAGATTGCTGCAAATAGGAGGAGAAAAATCTGTTCTGCCTGTCTATGATAGCCAGGACAAGGAGTAATGGGATTACACCGCAGGTAGGAGAT
Source organism: Apteryx rowi (assembly GCF_003343035.1). Taxonomy (NCBI): domain Eukaryota; kingdom Metazoa; phylum Chordata; class Aves; order Apterygiformes; family Apterygidae; genus Apteryx; species Apteryx rowi. The sequence goes on from NW_020448308.1 coordinate 3,930,015, forward strand.
GCAGTTTAGACATTAAGGAGAGCTTTTTAAAGGTAGACAGTGCAACACTGCAGTAATTTGCCTGTAGCAGTTGTAGAGGTCATTGGGTACCTTTAGCAATAGTGTAGGCTGGGTTAGATAGTCTGTTTCTCACAAATGAGGCAGCTGTAGTTGGTCCCTCCTGGGTCTAGAGGCATGGGCAATGTGGCCTCTCGGATTTACATCTTTCCCTGGTTTTCTGGGGTTTTATGATGCCGAGAATCCACAGCTCTCCTAGATTGGAGTAGGTAAGATGAGTACTCAAATGCTTCCGGCAGTGCTGTCCCAAAGTCTTTATTTCCCTTGTGGGCTCCCCATGGAGAGACAGATGTTTAGCAGGATGCTTTTCCTTCGTGCGGCTATACCAAACAAAAGCTTGCACTCTCAAGGAATTCAAGTATAGCAATAGTAATATTCTGGCAATTCCATCACTCAATAGTTGTATTATAAATATTTCATGGAAAAACTGAATCATAAAAGTGTTATTTTTGTAGTGTGCCAAGAGTAGATCCAGGCACTTGGAGCATAAAAAGTATGAAAGTCACATTTTAATATTGTGCTATCCTCTCTAAGTACAGTGTAGGTTGAAACTGTCTGACATGTAAAAATAAGGCAATGTCTCCAAGGTCTATTAGTGGTGGTTATATGGCTAATGGTTACATGGCAAACTCCCAGTACATTCATTTTAGTGTGCACGTTTCTCTGAACCAGATATGGCCGGCTGGAAAGAGCTCTTGAAATCCCATATAGCATCCCCAGGGACACCACTTCAACCATATTTCATGGAACCAAAAACGGATATAAAACGAGCCAAAAGCTCGCTGTGTTTCAGCGGGGTTGTACTCCCGACGCTGAGAGGCACATCTGAAACTCCCAGGCCTAGTCCTTGAAATTCATAGCGATGACAGCACTTGAAGTCAAATGATTAATCTTTCATGTGCTTTCATACCTAACTACTGTTCTAGTTCCAGATTTTGAGAAACTGAATTCCAAATGGAATTATGACTGTTCTGAGCCTTTCTGGATCTGCCTCTTAACTTGTAATAAACCTGTTTCAACACAGCAAAAAATTAAGTGCTGAGATGAAGAGACTACTTTGTTCAGGTTGTGTCTTTGAGACAGATGGAGGTGCACAGAGTAGGGCTAGGCAAAGATGTAATGTGTTTTTATTGTAGATGGTCCGGTAGTTAATATGGGAATATATTGATGAAAATATGTTGGGACCAGCATATTTCTGGCAAAAATTAGAGACAGGTGTCTTGGAACAACTAACATCCCCTTGGTAGAGCATCAGCTGGTAGGTAGAAGACCCAGGTTCATGATCCTATTTTTCCTGACCTGAATGTGGGTTTCTCTTACTCTACGTAGCTGCGTTACAGACATTTCTTGGTCTGTCTGGTTGGGATACTTTTGCTTCATATACTGTCATCCTTTGTATATTTATACTTAATGTCGGGATGCTCGCTTAGAGCATGGGGAATTTATAATTCTTAAAAAAATCGGAAGGAGAGCTTGAACCTGAGTTGAGGTTTGTGTCAAGTCAACGGTTTTGAAAGATATGAGTTTTGTTCCAATCCAAAACAAAAACAAACCTTCAAGCCAGAACGTTTTTTTTAGAAACAAGTTTTTACCCTTAATTTTAGCAGCAGATAGTGCACTATTTTCTATTTGTTTGTCACAGAGAAACATATGTGCCTATCTTCTATGAACTGCCGTATATTACAACTCGGAAACTAATGTTATACCGAAACGTTATACTGCAATATCTCAGTTACTGAGATGACAATATCAGTTGAGTCTTGGTAAACATTCATCCAAATGCTGATAAATGTGTTCAGTTAGGTTTAACTATAAGTGAAAAAAATTAATATACTCTTGTATAGTGTTTGTGACCCATACTTCTCAGTGGGGCAACTGCAGTGTAAATAGTGACTGGAAAACCCTTTAAAAGCATTGCACTGAAGGTAATACACCTTGAAACATAGGCCATTTCAAGGTGGCTAAACCTTCAAAAATTATAACAACGCTGCTGGGCATATTTTGAAATATTTTTCATGTGTGCATTAGCCTAGAAGTCTTATTCTTTGTAAAGCTTTATTATTAGGATCAGCTTGACCACGCCTGGGAGGAAAATGATTCCTGACACCAGAATATATCAAGGTAATTAATTATATCTGTTAGAAGGTGTTGGTAAGAGGGAAAACCCTCTTATTCAGGGCCCAAGAAGTCTCTGTTCAACATCTTTTTCTGAAGAAGCATCAAATGCTACTTGTGATTTCTTTTGATCAGGCTATAAAACTACCAGTCCAGTAGTTGTAAAATACAATATGAGAATAACAGAGCCTTACTGGGCAGGAGATTTTATTGACATGTATTTACACGGAAAGTGCTTGCTGGTAGCTTTGAAGTGTTTTCCTTTTTTTCCGGTATTGGGAATTCAGGTCCTACAATTAGTGCCCATCCTTCTCCTCTCTCCTAGTTTTTCCCCAGCATGTGAAATTTCCTCAAATACCCAGGAGGAAGGGGATTTACTTTTTTTTTTTTAAAAAAATGGGAGCACCATTAAATGAATGCAAGAGACAGGGACCTGCAGGTGTCTCCTTCCCAAAACCCATGTTTAGTCAAATTTTGTTTTTTAAAAGTTTGTTAGTTTAGCCTTGCAATTTGAAGTTTCCATAAGTGACGTGATTAAAAACAAAACAAGAACCTGGACAGACTGCGGTTCCTATTAAAATCATTGCGAGCTACTTGCTAACTTAACCCTACTGAAAACGAGGACGTTTGTTGAGCTGCCTACATATTTATATATGTTTAAAGAAGGACAAGCATGCTATTCAAACCCATCGGAGAGGGTGTTTGAATTTATTCCCTAAGGTATTTATGTACCTGGCTCATTCTACGCTAGGTGATGACAACAAATACTGAATAACATCTGCCTTTTGCAGTAGCTTAGGGGCACAACGAGTGACTTGCCTAGGCTTAATTTAAATCATAACCTGCCAAATTGATGAAGACCTGCAGAAAATTTGTCCGTAGTTCGAAACTGCATATCTGATTAGGGAACACATGAATTAGATAGCTTGGTGTCTGTGGTGTAAAGATTTTTTTTATAGTAACTAGCTTTTGCATAGGTACAGCTTTGATGAATACCACCCAATGTTCTTATCACAAATGAGCAAAGGAAATATAAATTAGAAGCTTATAAATATAGGATTCTAGTTGCCTTTGAAGAATTTTATTTCAATGCACTTTGCATGAGAATGCTTTTGTTGCTTTCAAAAAGTGATTTTTTTTTTTTTTTTTGGCTGGACTGTAACTAATGCGTAAGCCATAATGTTTTAAGTAAATGTTCTTCTTCATCTAAAGAAGTAGATAAAAGGGGGCTTCGGATCCGCAAGGGGTTAATTCATGTGTTCTGAATGAAAATGGAATTAGAAAATGAATTCCCTTCTAACATCTCTGCTCAGTGTGCAGATCAAAGCCATCATAGGAGTAAATTTATGTCTGATAGTGTGGACGGTTTCAATGCACACTGGCGAAATATCATGCTGATTGCTGATTGAAAACAGTTGTTAATTCTCTACTTCACTAAATTCAGAGTGGAAAAACTTTCCTTAATAAAGAACAGATTGAAGAGAACCAAGACCTTACTGTGTGGAAATTAATGGCAGATGCATATACTGGTAGTTAAAATGTTTCATTAGATGTTAATGTCTTGCTGTGTTTTTAATTGTTCAGAAATTAGCCTCTAGAATATTAAAACCATCTGTTTGTTATCATGATGAAACAGAATACTTAAATAGTTATTAATTTTGTGGGCTTTTTTTTTCTTCCTTGTCTGCAAAACTTTGATCTGTTGAGATTTCAGGGAGGGCTGGATGCAGAAGTGAAAAACAATTTTAAAACACCTTAGTGCCCGGAATATCTGCATTTGCTGCCTGCCACCCATATTTTGCATGCCTGCTTTATTTCACAAATGATTGTTCACCAAGGAGAAGTTGACGTTTTTTAGTGCGTAGAAGGAGTGTGCTGATGCTTGCTGAGCCTGTATAATGGTTGATTTAAACTGTAATATGGTACATTTTCACATGCTGATACTTAATTTTTAAGTCTTGTGGGTCATTTTAAAACCCAAATATTTCAAAGCATAGAAGGGGTTCCAAGTAGATCCATCAGTGTAGGGCTTGGTCTTCCTTCATTTCCTATTATTTACCGCTATTTTTCATTTATTTAGGATTGAAGTTTTTTTTTTTTTTTTTTTTTAATCTCATAGATGAACAGTAATGGGCTGCTTATAGATCCTGATTCAGGTAGATACTCCTCTTTATGGGACCATATATCCAGTGTATTTCAAGTGTAATGTTAAGGATATGCTTATTTTTTCCTCAGCTGAGAGATGGATTTAGGCAAGTACTTAAGTACTGTCTTTTGGGGAGGCACTAGTGTGTCCATTTTGTACACGGCTCTCCATTGCGAAGAGCACAATTTATAACACATTTTGTAATGCTTATTATACATGACTTAAGTGTGAAAATTTATTCAGTAAGTCAAACATTACTTAGAGAGCCATTAACGTATCTTTCCAAGTGATTTTTGACCTTTTCCTGAATAAGCACTTTAAAAATTATGAAATGCCAGGACGAGGATTAATTGAACTTACCATGATTTGGTAGTAGTCCTGTTTTACAGGGTTTTTTTTCCACTTATCTCAAAAAAAAACCCAACAAACCCCTCTTACCTAATGTATGGCTGTATTTTCAAGATGGATGTTTGATATGATTTTAAAGTACACGAAAGAGAAATGTAATTGTGGTTTTGTTTTGTTTTGTTTTTTAAATCACGGTAAGGTGCACAAGCTCTCTGGTGAGTAATTATAGCAGATGCCCAGTTTCCTAAATGGATTCTGCATCCCTTGCAGGCAGTGGGAGCATTTGTCTTGATTTCTGTGGACACTGGATTTTGCCCTGATTCCTCGTCTCTCTGTTGAGACTGCCAACACAAGGGCTAATAACGCTAGCTGGCAGAATCATTTTCTGGAAAATGAAGCTGGTTTTGGACTTGGACTGAGGCAACCAACTCATCAAATCTATCAAACATGAAATCACCACTGGTCACTGTTGACAAGGGACAGAATCCAAGATGTGCTATGAGATTTCTGTTTTGATGTTCGCAGATATGAGTAATCAGTATTTCCATTGGCAAAAGTAGTCCGAGGTGAAAGCACACTGCTGCAATATATTTTACATTATTTTCATGATGAGACGTGGAAGAGAGGTCAGCAGAAGAAAAAAATCCAAAAATAATGTAAAGCAAAGCAACAAAAACAACAAACAACTGATATTGTTAAGAGCTTTAAGACAGTCTGAATTTTGCAAACCAGCCATAGCCCTTATTAAAATGTTAGTCTAGAGCAAAACTTCAACAAGATTTAAGATGCTAACGTCAAGCTGCGGTTTAAGGATGTAATTCTTCAGTGTTTCTTTTCCTGGCAGCGCCTGATTAAGCAGTCTCTGCCACCCCTTCCCACCATCGCCTCCTTCATCATGCCAAATTGAGGAACTGATGGGGGTTAGAAGTAACGCAGGAAAAGAAGAAGAAAATAACCCGATGGTTTGTCGCCTGGCTTGGTTGGCTGCAAGGCCCCAGAGGCACCTGTAGCTGTGCAAGCTGGGGTGTCTTGCAAGCTTGGGAAGAAGCTGGCAGGAGCCAGCTCTGCCCCCAGAAGATGCCATGAAACCTGGCCTCAGGTACGGGCTGCCCGAGAGACTTGTCTGTGGCAAACAGGCGGCATTACAAAGCAGAGCCAGGAGTGTCAGCAACCCGTACGCAGCCCTAAGTGCTGGGAGACCCTACTTTGTTCAACCAGCTTGCCTCCAAGGAGGCTGGAGCCCGTCAGACGAAGGTGCTGGGAAGTGGCGACTTGCCATCTAGCAGAAGCTAATCCCGATTTAAACAACTTAAACAACCACTCCTGCCTTTGCTTTTCTCCCGAGTTATTTGTGATGACTAGCTTCTCCTCGTCTCTAAACTTATCTCCACATCAATGATAGCTGCTAATGAATTCAGATGGTTCGTTCCCTTCCCTTCTGTGCTGCTTCAAATAGATTTTCTGTGCCAGATCCTTTAACTCCCCTTTCCTGTTAACAAATTGGTACTGAGGTATATTATTATGACTTTGGCTTCTATCATTCAGCAAGTAGAAAATACACGTGTAGAGATGCGAATTGTGTGTCAAAAATGCTTTTACTCTCCCCTCCTCCCCTTGCCTTCGTATTATTAAATTACAGAGAAATACTATCGTAATAGCCTCCTGGCCAAGTCACAGAGAGCAGAGTTATGGTTCCCTTGATAAATTGCAAAGCATTATTAAGTTTTGCTCTCTGGACTGAGTATTGGCGTAAAAGGACATCAACCACAGTCATATTGGTCTTGATTGCTGCTTAATTGCTGCTTGTTTGTGTTAGAGATCATGTGGTTTGATTGATCTTGCCCTGCTTTTGTCATTATAGTTACAACTTCCTAGTTTTCTCCTTGTACAGAGACCACAGGATGACTTTTAAATCTTGAATAATTTATGTGGCCGGTCAGTGAAACGGCGTAAAATAGTATTGTATTTTTAAGCCAATAGCTCAACCTTCAAATCATTATTTATGCATCCAAGATATTAAATATTTATTCTGGGCTTATATTGAAGTATGAAAAAACAGGACTCCTTTGAAGTAAACACTGGCAAACATCTTGAAGCCCATCCATGAACACTGATATTCCCTCCTTCAGGTCATTTATTTCTGTAACATTAACTGGGTGTCACGTTAGTTGTCCGCTCGGAAGAAATCTGGATGAGGGTTGCTGTGACTTACTTAAGCGAGCAAGTGCTGTCACTGTGGTTTTCTTCAGGCTCCATTCATGGAGCTGCTTTGCACATCCTTAGACATTTATTTAAATACTTTGGAAGATTATAACCTGAACTGTTAACGTAGATGAGGTGTTGTAGAGGCTGTGAGAACGTGAGCTTCCCAAATGGTCCTTCCTCTCAGGGCAGGGGGACTGTTGGTTACTTCTGAATGTCTTCTGAGTTTTTGGTCTTTACTGAGATGGCTAGGATTGCCGATTCGGGATGGAGTCCCGTCTTGTCTCGTGTCTTCTCTGCGCGTGAGAAGTCACCATCCTGTGCACTTAAAATGAGTGAAATTCTACAAAATCTGCCTTGGCTTTATGCATACCTTCATTAAAACAGACTGAGGCTCTTTAACTTACTCTACAGAGAGCTGTAGAGCTGAGGTGCTGTTAAACTTTTTGTCCTGGCCTGTTTGTTTTTTTTGTTCCATCTTGTTATTAATTTTGTCTTCTTAGATACTTAAGTATTCTTCCAGTAAGTTACTCATTTCTAAGTCGATCAGAGGCCAAGCAGGACTTGGATGGCCAAGAGGAGTTGGACACTGGACACTTCTGGATAAATGAGATAATCTTTTTGTTCTTCTCTCCCCTCTCCCTAGATTTAGAGTAAAGGTGTAGGGTGTTTGTCTCTCCTTTCCTACCTCCCCTGTTCTTTCCCATACAACGTAAACCAGGACTCCTTAGAGGTCTAGAACGAAGAGCAGGATAGAGTCACTAAGGACACAGGCCAGAGCCGGGACCTGTCAACGCTGAAGGGAGAGGAAGGATCTGGAAAGTTGTCGTTCAGGATGCCAAGTGTTCTGAAATAGGCTTTTCTCTCCCACAATGTTGGGGTAAAACTGACAGCTCAGTTCTCTACGCTTTTTAAATTAGCAAGCCTAAAGGCAATGACAAATGCCTGCAATGACTATGTGTCTACTGCTTCTCGTAGGATATTCCCCGGGCGCTGGGGTGATACACAGATGTGCTAAAGGATTCTGTCTTCGCCCATGGGATTTAAAGACTAGTTTTGAGACATACAGAAGTTACATGCATCTACTATATGCATATATATGTATATAGAGGCAGGAAGTACAGATGATATAAATGGGCATCACTCATCTGAATTACATCTAGGACCTGTGCTGTATATGGATCAGAATGTAAACAGAGGTATCTGTGCAAACAAGGGGGGTACACTTGTACCAGGCAGCAAAGAGCTCCAAAGAAGCTGTGTATCAGAGATGATTTTCTAGCAGCAGAAAGGGAAGTTTCCCTGACGCAGAACCCATGGAGAGCCCTGGGAATCAGAAGCAGGATACGTGCGAGCTCGGCAGTGAGACTCGGTGAATATTTGGAGGGGCAGAGGGATGGCACCCTGCTCCCCACCGCTTCGGCTGGCTCTGTGCAGACTAATGACGCCCTTGTTCTTGTACCTCTCTCTGCTGCATTGAGCCTGTGCTCTGGAAGCTGCTTGGAGAGATTGATTGGCACAATGGAGTGCTTTGCAAGGTGTAATTTTAAAGGCCATATTTCTCACTGTGCAACCATCAAAATGCAAAGGGTCAGAAGAAGCCTGTATTTTTTTGCAATTCAGCTTTTAAAGAGTACTGAAATACGCTTCATTTGTTGCAATTGCCAACAGCTTGCTGTTTCATACCGCTCTTAACAGGAGCTGAGAAACAGAGCAAGTCTGTTACACTTTATATGTTGTATAATGTATGTATGATTCTGGGGTGTGATGAGTTTATGCCAAATTTATCTTCGATTTCTGTATAAACAGTGCAGAAAAAATGATGGGCTGCATTCTCTGTGTAACTTAGATAAAATAGAGCTAGAGAGCTACTTCAGGATACCTTCTGTGTGCTATATATCTAAGGTTGCCCAAGCATATAATGAAAGAGAAGAGGATCTGGAAATAAATGCCCGTTCCTTTTCTCCCGCACCCCCGCTTTGGCACGTATGCTATTTATTCTTAGCCTGTGTTGCTTCTGCTGTTGCTCCTGTGAGCAGAACACAATCGCTCGGTGTTGCTGTAATAACGATGCTAAATAGCCAAATTCTCCCCAGGAGAAGAGGGACGGAGCTCATTTTCTTCCAGTAGACTCTCCCCTGCTTAAGTCAGTAGAGGTTGTGCTCCTCTACTCCTATTTACTGAGTGAGTGCAAGAAGAAACTTTGGATCATCTCAAAGGAAATGACCACCAGTGCTTTAAAATAAGTAAGTTAGAAACCCTTGTTCTGTGTCACGGAATTAATTGGGTAATTGTTTATAGTTATTTGTTCAAATTCTATTAGATTTAGATACATTGTGGGCAGGAAATAGGAAAAACACATCTATGCTTATTCTTCCTTTTCGTAAGGGGAATTTGGGAACAGGAAAAATTACTTTGTATTTTCAGTAGGTGCAGGAAGGAAACAAAAAGCGAAATGTTCGCTTTGTTGGTCTATCTCACTTTGACCATATGGGTATGCAAAATCAAGTGGGGCTTCATCTTCTGCTAGGGAGGTCAGAGTCCAGGGTGATGGCCTGCAGGCCCTGATCCTCAGCAGCTCACAATTTCTTGGAGTGTGTGCATTAGCTGTTGTAAGATTAAATATCAAGACATACGCAAAGAGTCTTTCCAAATGTTGTATCATGTAATAATATCTCTCAGGTAACACAGTTTTTCTTCCCTAATGTGAAAAATTGCTTCATATTAATATTGTTCAAAGTCCGCACACGGCATGAATTCCTTTTTCATTTTTACTGCTTAAACTTGCGTATTGTAAATATTCTTCTTCCTCCTTATCTCCCCTCTGATTTGCTTTCCTTGCACCATCACTCTGTTTAGCTCCTCAGACTGATGTCACGGTGGTGGACACAGCTTTGGTAGAAATGCAGCGTGAAGGTCTTGCTCCACACCCGTGGCTGCTGGAGAAAACCGCCGTTACAGCTTTTGCTACCACATATGCTGGATAAGCAGTATTTGTCTAACTTGTATCAGTAGCAAGATAGCTTTAAATGAAAGCATTTAAATGACAAATGTTAATCGTGATTTAATCACAAGTAACAAGCCTTGATTTATATTGTGGGGTTTTTTTCTTGTTATGCAATTCTACTTTTATTTGTTTTCATACAGCCAGATTTGTTCTCAGTCATTGATAAAACATGTTTTCTCGTCAATCAAATATACGGCCCTGCATTAAATTGGCTGTTGCTCTTTTCTGCCTAATGGAGTACGCTTCAAGCATCTGCGTTCCCTGGTGCAGGGCAGGGACCATCTTCCTAGGCTGTGCTTGCACAGTACTTCCAAAGTGGGAGTTTGTGTCCGCCGTAGCGGATCTATGTGCTGCGGTAGCAGGGACAAGACTGTAGTCCAGTGCCATTGTGATACGCCTGCAAAAGCTGAGTTCACCATAAAGGTTAAAGATGTTTTCCTCTTTATTCTAGCTACAATTTAAAAAGCAGCACCCTTTACCTGAACAATATTTAACTCATCACCCTTTAATCCACTGCCATTGTACTTCTAAAGTTTATAATCAATTGTTTTGTTGATTAGAATCGATTAAGCTTCAACGCGCGTTGTCCTAATTTCAACTGAAACAGTTACGAGAACTGGAAATGGAAAATGTGTTTAACTTAAATACAAAATAATGTGACAACACATGTTTTAATTCAGCGGTGGTTCCTCCATCCTGATGAGCATGTGGGGGTTAGTTGTCCCCCCTTTCCCCATCCCCGCCAGCGTGTGTCCTCGTCACCCAAAGTGTGCATCGCCCGACTGCAGGTCGGGTGGTTGGACCCGTCTGGACCTGTAGAGACTTTCTGAAGTTGGGAAGTATTGCGGATGGAGAGCATACAGGTCTGCCTTAGCCAGCGGATACCAAGCTAGAGAATATATTCACCCGGAGGTGGGTTGGATCACAAGAGTTTTGGCCTCTCTGGCCCTGGCAGAAGCTGTATAAATAAAGGATGATGGGCAGAACTGAAAGCCTGTTTCCACTCCCTGCCATTAGGTTATTCTATCCCCTGGGAAGCAGGTGTCCTCTTCCTCCGGGGCTCGGGTAAAAGCTTAGCTTGCTGGCTGTGCTGTAATAGGGAGAAGTGTTAGTATTCATAACTTTAAAGTATAATGTAGTGAAATAATCCTTTAATTCCATATGGTGTGGAAACTCAGGCGCCTCAAAACTATACCATAGCTTGGATTTACTGCTGCCAAAAGGTATTGGGTTTTAAACTTAAAAAAAAAAAAAAAAAAAAAGCTCAGAAGAGCAGCATTAGGGTGTTTTTGACGCAATACGTAAGCTCTGTGAAAAAGGCTTTTGCTAAACTCTCAGTAGGTTTATTTATTTTGCTTTTTGTTGCATGCTAACCAGGCATTGCTACTATGGAGTTATCTAACGTGGCTTAGGGAGTTCGCACAGCAAACTGGTGGCTTGATAGGATGATGCTCCCCGTAGTTCGGGGCTCAGCTGCCCTTTCATCTCCCTTTATGCTACTTAATGTGATCAGCTATCTCTGTTCTTCATTCTTTTGCTTTCTGAGACAAAAAGCAACACAGAGAGCGCCATGTTGCTGTGGGTTATCCATAGGTGTGTTTTATGGCTTATGTCCCCCATCCTTTCGTCATTTCATAGAAATGCCAAACTGATATAGTAATGATAGCACCGTTCCAGACCTGTCTTATTCCTAAGCCTGTATGTTTAGGCCTACTTTATGCTTGAACCTTGAATGCCAGTAGGAAACATGACAGGGCACTGCTTCCCCTTGGATATAACGGCATATTTAGTTTGCACTTTTACTAAGTACGGCTGGATACTTGACTAGTGCAAAAATAGTTCCGTTAGTTTTCAGGTCACCTGAGACTCCCTCCATGTCCTGAAAGACGACTGTTACTCATGGTTCTTCTAGTCCTTATTATTATAGCAATTTCATTTTGTGTTTCTGCATCTATTTTGGTTTATTCATAAACTTAGGAAATTCAGGCTGTTTTTTTGGTGACATTTATGTCTGTGCTAGCCTCTCTGTTTGTCCTTCGTCAAATGGTGACTGTTAGCTTCTGTAGTGGAGCTACCTTATCACTAGGAGCGGTTGCTGATGTCCCAGTGGCACCAAGAGCAGTGCGTGTGATCGGGTCCCGTTGCGTGCTGTGTGCTCTGCACTCGCGTGCTGGGAAACTGTCCCTGCTGCAAAACTCTGAATAGACCAGCTTTGGAGAACAGGGAAGACCTGTCATTATTCTCACTTTCTGGAGAGGGAATCAGGTATGATCAAGAATCAGAAGCAAAACCCTCTGCTGATTCCAGTCCAGCCCTTTAGCCAGCAACCATCCTTCCTAGTATCTTTTCTTTTTCTTTCTCACTTTTAACAGAAAAATGTAGTTACTCAGGTTTCTCTAATAGGTTTAAAGGCATAACAAAACAATAGCTACCCTGGTTTTGTAGTATGATGAAAGATTTCCAGAAGTATGATAAGATGATGCTGAGACTTCCCAAGAACTCAGATGAAAAGATATGGAAACATGTGGGGCCATTTTCCAGGGTCCTGTCCCGGTGCCATACAGGCTGGGCAAGCAGGCTTGGGTGTTGATTCTCACTTGCCACGTGTATCCCATCTCACACGCTTCGGGAGTCCTTGAGGCTGTGCAAGTTGTTTGTGAGCCAGCACGCTTCTGCATCTTCAGGCTTTAGCACTTTTTGATCCAGCAGAACATCTGTATTTCCTTTTTGTAGACATCCAGAGATGCATCCTGGCACGTTGTACACTGGGAGCAAGGAGTCAGATTTGCTTTCTGCAGACCCTTCTTTGGTCCTTGCTTAAGGTGAATTAGAAGAGTCTGCTGGCTCTGTTAATGTGTGACCAGCCTCAGTGAGACTCTTGGGGAGATATCATGGGAGTTTCGTGTTGGCTTTGCTTTTTTCGCTGGGTGCCGTGGCAAGAATGGTACAGCAGCAATGAATGTAGCACCTTAAACATCTCCTAAACAGGAGAATTCTCCTTTTCCAGGGGAAGCTGACTTCAGGGTTCCTGTGTGCCCCAGAGCAACACACCAAATGTGTGCGGTATAACGAAGGATCTGGTCTCCTCTTTGCAGACCCTTTTACTAGCACTATGTTATTTCAATGTCGCTTTAATTTTAAGTGACTGAATCTGTGTGAGTAGGTTGAAATGAACCATTGCCTTTCCACATTAAGTGTTCTCATGTGCGTTTGTGTGTAACTTTAGGCTCTTTAAAGAAGACGAGGGCACGTTTCCAAGCTTTATTTTTTTAATTTAGCGCAAATTGATGGGTTTTGGAATAGAATGGAAACCCTCAACAGTTTGGCACATGGAGAAAGGCAGCTTGGAAAAAAAAGAAAGGAAAATATGGAAAGCTTATAAATCTTAACTTGGACTTAATTCTGAGTTTGCTGTCTGGTCTACACAATTCGCTTTGTCCCTACAGAGTGTTAGGCTCAGATATCTTCGCCAGATTCATTTACTTACTGTATATTGTCTCTAGAAAAATGACAGCTGCAGGGTTTCTCTTCTCTTCCCTGCAAATAGCTGGAATTCGCAATGTAGAAGAAGTATAAAAACAAGCAGTGTCACTAATTAATGCTTGAAAGTTCTGTACAAAATAAATTGAGATTCCAGGAAAAAAAAAAAAAAAGAATTGAGACTGCAAAAAGTCCTTCAGGCCCCAGTTACAGTAAGAGTTTCTCTATCGTGGAGCAGTTCTTGACACAAGCCTGAGTCAGTGAAACTTGATCTGTTTTCCTTAAGTGGTTAATTTTTAAACGTGGGACCATAAAATTACAGTACATAGTGGTCGTAGATAAGATCTGTGGGTTTTATATGAAGTATTAGACTTCTTGAATTGGTTTTTCCCCTGCCGCCTCCAAAAGCTCCTACCTAGATCTGTTAGATCTAAATGATAAACCATTACATCTGAAATAAAAATCTTTTTACTCCAGATTTTCTGGCTGAGCTGTGGTGTATTTAGTTTGTTTATTATATTGTAAGCGTTTGGCAAGCGGCTTCAGTTCTTAGGTTACATTTTCTTTGAGCCCAGAGTGCACCTGTGCGCAGTTCTGCACGGGCATTGCAGCTCGATCGCGTGGCGGAGCCCTTAGCTTTACGTGCTTTCCCCTCTCTCTCGTTTGGCTGGCAAAGAGCACCCAAAAGTGCCTTTTTTCACCCAGTTGAACTGTTGGCCATACAGTGGATCCTCTCGCTCCTGAAGGAGAAGGTGGGGTTTTCCCGTGGGTTTGCCCAAATTTCCTGCAGCTTCTCTACTGTTTTCATTTGAGTATCTGTTGTGATTTTCCTGCTCTGCCCTAAGATCGTTGCTGATCTTCTGTGCCCACCTTGCTTATCTGTTGAATACGTACTCGTCCTGAAATGGAGATGAGTGTGATAATTTCTGTACGGTCTAAATAGAAATTATTAGGAGCTTATTAGAGTAAGTCGGGAGGAGCAGGTTAGTATTGGTTACCTGCAGGTTGGTGAGCGTGGTAGGTGTACCATGAAATACTTCATTAGGTGCATCACCAGAGGTTTTCTCTGCATCTGCCCCTGCTGCCAGTATTTAGGCATGCAGTTTTAAAACTGAATTTCTGAAAAAAGCATATGGTCTGGAAACCGACTTTTTGCCAACCTTTACCTTAGGAGTAGTCAGTGTTCACAGAAAATGATTTCGAAGGAGGCATCAACAAGGCTAAAGCAAAATTTTAATACATTCAAGCAAATATAGGGAAAGGTATATTAAAACAAATATATACATTTTCAGCATTCCAGTAGGTCTAGTTTGGATCTTTCTTTTGCCATACATATATATGTGTTTGTGTATTTGTGTGTGTGTGTGTGTATACAATGCATATACATGGTAGATATCCATTTCAGTATATTGTCATTTTAATGTGTTGAGCTGTATAGTCCACAGCTTAAGAAAAGGCTGGATGTGTTCTTGAATGTGTTGAAAATACAGAGTATATATATTTTTATTTACTACTACGCCTGTAAAGTTCGTTAAAACTTGTTTGAAAGGCAAAAGCAAGCTGCTGTCTGACAAATAGATCATGGCGTTTTATGAATGTCGAGGTTAGTCGAGAAGTCTATATGGTGCCACGCAACGTTATCTGGGGCTCGTCGAGCAGCGGCACCCCCAGAGTGAAGGTTGCTCCCTCCCCTGCGGAGGTTTCAGCGCGCAGTGGTGACAGGGGACCGGCAGATGAGGGGACTTAAAACCCCGGTCTAACCTTGTGCTTTCTCTGCGTTTCTTCTTTCCTGCAGCTCAAGCCAGGTCAAAACAGTTGCCGAGACAGTGACAGCGAAAGCGCCAGCGGGGAATCGAAAGGTTTCCATCGAAGTAGCTCTCGGGAAAGACTCAGCGACGTAAGTAAAACTCCTGGACTCCAATACTGCTTTGATTGACCCCCGGTGTAGGTTTTGGCGGGGCGTAAGTCAGGACGCGTTGGGGCTCTGGGACGGCTCATTGCCGAAATCCCCTTCCCTTGGGGCGGTGGGAGGGGAAGGGGTGACCTAGCGCTCCTGCCCCCGTTGAGTAAACTTCTTAAAGTTTGGTAAAACGTCCATCTGTGTGAAAACACTCCTATATTGGAAAGAGTTGAAGGCCATTTTATGAAGTTACAGTGCCCTGCATAGCTGAAAAGCGAGATGGCCTCTTTCCACCCCACGGGGGGGAAGGAAAAGAATACATCGCTTTGGGGTAAAGACTGTGTTTATGAAAAGTATTAGGGAGTCTAGGGAGACGCAAAGAATTTGTATCTAATGGGTTGATATAACATGGCCAGCAATCGCATAAGCTCTGCTTTTATTGCTCTGCCTGAAGTGCTGCGGAAGGGCCTAAGATGGCAGCTCTGCTTTTCTCTGGTGAAGAACCCTGGCCGTTCACTGAACGACACGTGCGTTGTGCCGACGTATGAACAAAAACAGCAATCTTTCTGCGGCTGCAATTAGATTATTATGTGTACCATCACAATCCTTGAGCGTTTTAGTCATGGCTCTGGGTCCTCTGCGCTACACGCTTTACAACAGCCCCTGTCCCAAAAGAGGAGCTGAAGTGGGGATTTTGTAGGTCGGATCCTGGCTGGTAGAATCCATCAGACCAGTTTACATCAGCTAGCGATCTGGGCCTACTTTTAACTCACCCATGCTTTGGAAATGAGGGTTTTTATCCATAGCATGTCCATGTAGATTTGGATGACGGATACCAGATGGTGTCCTCTGGAGGCCAATCCAATAAAACTGAATTGAGCAGATATTAAAAGAAATACCTTTGTAAAGGATACGTTTTTGTGTGCGTGTGAGCGTGTGTGTGTGGATTGAAGCCTGCAGGCACGCAGCTAGCAATTTGGGCTGAATTGGGCATATCCCTGGACTAGCACAGGGATGGTTTTTTCTGTGGAGGGGTGAAGTCTATAGCTCCCTCTTTTCTTATCCCTTCGTCACGTTGTTTTTGAGGTCCATTCCTCCCCCAGAGCCGATCTTTAGGGGCACCGTTGGTTAGACACTTCCTAGACATCGGGTGAGGGCGATCTCAGTGCTGTAAGATATCTTTGGTGGAGGAGAGGGAAGCTGGAGCAGGCAGTAAGGAAACGCTGCGTACAGGTAGCGGCGGGTGGCAGCTCACCCTCCGCCCTTCACCGTCGCTGCCGTCGCATGCGCTGTGCCCTGCGGCGGATGAGAAGTCGCTGGGATGAACTTTGCAATTACACGGCACCTCGCAGCACAAAATCTCTGATGTTTGGCTAGCACCTTCTCTTCGTCCTGCCACTGTAGCAAATTAAGAGGAAGCAGGGAGCAAATATAACTTCCCTAATGCACCCAAGAATGACGTAAGGATCCATAGGTTGCTCAAAAGTAACTTTATTCAAATATATGCAAAAATATATATTTTAAAAACAAGCTATGCATAATTTCTGTTTTGCTTAATAAGTTCCTTCATGCTTTGATTCCTTATTACAATATAACACATCTCTCTGCTGCCTGGTGTTGCCAGTTCAGCTGAGAATTGACAAACACGCACGAGATAACTGTCTTGTCACCTGGGTCTGCGGTGGCCTTCCCTGCTTTTCCCAGATTCTTTCAGTTAGGAAAAGTAAATGCCATTCTGCATTTCTCTCTATCCCGAAGAGAAACACCCTGCTTTTTTACACCATAGGGCCTTAAAAATGGTGGTGATACTTTCACTTCCAGCTGTGGGCAAGCCCACCTTGAACTGGGCTCTTGCAAACAAGAAAACATCCAGAGCTTAATAAGGTATTTTAACTAATATATTTTGAAGGAGTGAGGTGTCTGATGGTGTCTGGTAGTTACTATCTGGAAAAAACAACAGATAAAAGACTTGAGTTCTTTCTGAAGATGCTTTTCTGATTTGGACACTGTTCACCCAGGAAGAAATACACAGCAAGTTGTGTACTCACCAGAAGCCTGAGCAAAAATATGAAATATTCCAGGCAGATTAGCTCAGAGGTCAAAGCAGCAAGTCTTGGGCTTGAAGTATAATGAATCTCCACTGATGTAGCCCCACAGTGTTGTGAGAATAAGCATGGCTACTGCATGGAAATATGTATAATGAATGAAGTGCGTATACTCTAGGTGGATGATCAGTTTTCAAATCCCTGGTTGTAAGTAAGCTGTTGAAACAGAAATGTTAGCGTCACGAGCTTTAATGCGGTGCCTAAGTGATAGCTCAGTGACAGATGCAGAACGAGGGAGACGGTATAATGAATATCCAGTTGCAAACTGACATGTCAGTGGCTTCATTCCCTCTGCTGTCAGACATCTTTCAACTCTGCCTACTGCGAGCGTACCTGCAGTGCTCGGATAACACGGATTGATGCAGCGTGTGTTTACAAGGGGTGACTCCTTCCCAGGCTAATGAGATCCAAGCAGGTAATTTGCAGCCTTTGCGAGAGAGGTGGTCGAAAATGAAAAGAGGATAATGCAACGAAAAGACGGCGTTAAACAGGAGACTTTTCTCATAATGAGGCTTGAAATAGCATCAGATAGGGGGAAGAGGAATTGCCTGCGTTCGTGTCAGGTGCAATGCGGTGAGACGGATTTCCATCAGCTCCCTTCTGCCTCCTCGTCTTGCATCCCTCCCCCCAACACACATATACACCTCTGCGAGAAAATATAATTAGCGGAGAGCTTGACCTCTGCTAGATTAGGGGTGATGATTACCTGGATGCTCCATTGCAAGTGGTTGACAGTGCTCTAATAAATCTCCCCGTGTGACCTTCGTAAACCCATCTCTGCCTGCTTTTCACCCCTCTACGGGATTTTTTGGAATGACAACTTTTTTCCTTTATGGGCAGAGGTAGCTCCGGGCGCCTCAGAAAGAAATTGGAGAGCTGCTCCTCCTGTATATATAGGGTGCTGTAGTCAATTTAATCTCCTCAAAATCTTGCCAGCAGTAGAACTCATTTTGCTGAGGTTTTGCTGGGAGACAAGATGGCAGCGCTTTCTCTTTTGCTCAGCTTGGAGCTCAGTCACCGTCTTTCCCTTCCCTTTCTTTATGCATTTATTTTTAATTGAGCCTTCCCATTTCGGAATACGTGGGGTATCTGTGAGCCCTGATTTACAAAGCGGGCGAGAGATTGCTTGAGGGAAAAGTGAGCGTTACGGCAAACCTGGATGGTAAAGAGCGCTGAATATTCAGGGGTTCAGCACCAGAAAACCAACCAAAAAACCCCTCCGATTTCTTTGGTGCACACTGCTAAATTCCCAGTCTTTCACAGAACTGAAGCTCCCCATCTATCGCAGAACTGAAGCTCACGCTCAGCTGTAAACTCGTCGCTAGCCCTGTTAAAATCAGGCGTCTGTGCAGTCGGTGTTGCTGATGGTGCCTCGGGGCGGCTCTCGCGGAGGCGAGCAATAGCGAGAGCCTCTTGCGCCTGGGCGCTGGCGGGGAAGCTCTCGTCTCCGGCTCCCGGCAGAGCTCGCAGCCTCCTCCTCGGGTGCCTGGCGCTCCGCGGCGCGGCGCAGCTACGCCTTCCTGCGGCGCTGCGTGCTTGCGCTGGAGAACAGGTTGCGGGGAGGTATGGAAGCGGGAGAAGCGCCTTGGTGCGCTGCCATCTCCGTAGGGAGGAAAGGGCTCTCCAGCCCAGCACAGCCAGGGGCTCCAGCCTCGCCTACGGGACGTTGGCCATCCTCTGCCTTCCCTTCCTCCTGCCTAGGCGTTAAGCCCAACGAAAGACAAATTGAGAGACAGGCTTGTGTGCACCGAAACCTTAGTGCCGCTTCTCCTCCCGAGCATCCCTGCCATCCTTGGCCGTGTCTCACGCGGGGGAGCCCCGGCAAAGCCCTGCGTGTGCTCGCGCGTGCCTGCGAGGAGCCGATCGGCCGCCCTTGCTGCTGCTTTGCGCGTGCGAGGGTGTGTATGTGTGTGTTTGTGTGTCTAAGGTTGGGTGCTTAAATGCTTTGTTGCATTATGTTAATTCCTCGGCAGTGCAATCAAATTCATGTCGTAATTAAAGCTGTCAGTTGGAAGGCAAGCCAATCGCCAAGAAAACACAGCATAACAAATGAAGTGAAATGATTCTGCGTGTAGCTATACAATGCTTCGCCAGGCATGAAATTAAATAAGTAATTTGATGTTGACATCAGAAATTGAAATGATACCCACTGTTCCTTCATTCAGTCAGACCTGCATAAACAATAGCCAGAACAAATATGTACAACACAGCCTTTCTCCCCACCCAGCTCCCCAAGTAATGCACAATATATATGCAGAATGGGTATAACTGTGCCTTCCAAGACCTCAAGGATGTAATTTTCTCTGGTACACAACAAACTAATGCTTACATGAGGGTTACTATATTTTTTTGCCTCTGGGCCAAAAGTTCTTCTCTTTAAGAAAGAACAAAACCAATCATTGAAAAAGAAAAGGGTAGAAGGAAAACAACAAAACCAAAACCCTGCTAATTTTAAGCGAGCGACTTGCATTTTGCTGATGGGCACCTGATGCAGGCTTCTGCTGGTGGTTGTGTGGATATCAAATGGTGTATCTAATGTCGGATTTTGCAAAGGGGGAAAGTGAAACCGTTACCTCTATTATAGGCACACTTTATATAAGAGATGTAAAAGCATCCAGTGCAGGATCACGACTCAGCATGGGCTTGTACAGATGCTGCATACACAGTATCACTTTCAGCACTTGGTACCAAGGCTGGGCACTGGGTAGTAGGATCCTTTCGCTATTGGGAGTTATCAAAAAGGTGAGAAGCTGTCTTCTTGCATAGCCCTTGCTTCAGCCTATATGCTCTGTCAGCACACAGTTCACAACACAGCTGACTTAGTCATTCATGCATGTGCAATGTAGTCTTTCTTAGCTACTTCAGTTAAAAAAGAGTGTGCAAACCGTACTATCCATACGCAGCATGCAGTTTGTGAAGGGCTCTATTTCCATCAAGCAAAGCCAAATTCCCTGAAAGGGCACAGAGTTGTTTCTTTTCAGTGAAAGTCATTTGACTGCTATGTTTCAACTGTCTTCCCATAGCCATTGCAGCATTGCTTTTTCAAGGAATGGAAATATTCAGTGGGAAACGAGATGTGTGTTTTGCTTATTGTTTTGCTTTGTTTTGAGACTTGATCCTTCTGCAACTTCAAAGAAAAAGCAGACAAAGAAAGATCACACATAGATGCAGAATGCAAACTTTGAATGTTTCAGTCTGTAAAGCGAGTTTTAAAAATTGTGAGAGGGCGACTGGGATTCGGCTGGAACCCGCAGGCTGACAGTGGCTCGTGAAACCTTCCGAAGTGGCCCATGACAGGGACATTGTAGTTGTGACCGTCCTTGGCAGGGCCTGCTGATGACCGGGGCTGTGACAGGGACGTTGAGGAGAGCAGAGCAGCCTGGCTGAGCTCAGAGGGCCTCGCGGGTGCCCATTCCCAAATCCAGTGCCTCTTTCCCAAGGCCTCCCGTTGCTCTGCGCTGCTGCTGCAGTTGCGTTCGGGGACGTCGGTGCTGGGGCCGGTGGGTCTTACGGTGAATGGTGATGGCCCTAGAGCAGTGAGAGCTGGGCCAGAAGGACTCGGGAACTAACTGAAGATTACAGAGCGCCCCGTTGCACTCTGGTGACCACAGGTCTATCATCCTTCAGTAGCTGCAGCTGGTCAGATGGAGAGGAACAAGTGGCAGGAACCACATACCTTCAACATTTCCATAGCCCTCCTGTTCGTTCAGATAAGATGTCCCAGCAAAGTCTGTTGATGATATGGTGCTGGTACCCTTCAGACTACCAAGGAGGTTTCCTCTTGCCATGTCTTTAATTTTTAACGGCTTAAACCAGAAGGCTTTTTCCTCTACGTGCAGAACCTCTCTTATTAGTAGTACATTGGTGAGCAAACAGTAATATTCTGATTATTTGCAATGAATGTGGCTGTTAATTTAAAATTTCTTGGCACACGCTATTTCTGCCATGCTCAATTCAGTAAAAAGACACAGTAAGCCCCATTTGGAGGGTTATTTTCTTATCCGTTGGCGATACGCTGAACGATCAGGAATTGAGAGAATTTCCTATTAGCTTCCCTGCAATAGTGGCTCAGTGATTCCGGCGATGCAAATTCTGCCCATTTCCAATGATTTGCCAAGTCTGCTTGGGGCCCGTAAGCAGCTCCTGGTAATGGCAGAGCTACGTCGGTCCTGGAAGTGAGGTTGTGCCGAGGAACTGAAACACAGGTGGAGCTGGACAAGTTAAAACCTGGTCCCCTGGAGCACCCACTCTTCACTAGAAAATTGCTTCTTGCAGGTTGCTTCCTAGTCCTCTGTCCAGCCTGGCTCGAAATGCTTCGGTGCCAGGGCTGCTAGCACCTGGGTGCAGCTCACCCTTTAACGTAAGAGCCGCTGAACTAAATTGCGACCGAGATGTTTAGGGCTCTGCCAACGTCTGCAGGAGAACCTGCTGCGTAATCCCCCTTGTTTGGATTAAAACCTAATGATGCAAAACCCTTTATCTCCTCAAATCCTGTGGACGCGGCGGCCGTGATCGGGTCCGGCTCTAAACTGAATTTCAAGATGCCTATTTGAGAAGCGTTTCAAGCTTTTTTGATTATTTTCCCACGGTAGCGATAGGACTTTTAATTCTTTTTACGGGTTTCGGCTTTGAAACCTGCTTCACGTTGCAGGGGGTTTTGTCGCCTGGCTTTTATTTTCGTTTTATAATCCGTAGTCTGTCCGGCAGCGCGGCCGTCCAAATGGGAAAGCGTTTCTCCAGGAAACGGCGCATTGACTGCAGCGGCGTCTCCGTGCCCACGCGTCCTTTGCGTTTCAGACTACTAATTATGTTTACAAAATGTCTCATTTTAGAAAAGCGCTATGTGTGTACCGAGCAGGGCCTTGCGGGAATAAATTGGCAACCAGGTCATACACTGAAAAAGTCATCCAAACCCACCGGGCTTTCTGTTTTGAAGTCGGTCTCCGTTTTTTGGCGTTTTTTTTTCTCTTTTTTTCCCCTTTTCCCCCTCCCGCCTGCCCCTTTGTGGCCACAAAGCCGAGTAGCTGGAGTCCAGGGCATTGAATGTCAGCGTGTCAGGGAGGCTGGCTGATGAGTGTCTGTTTAGTCTCAGCGCAGGGCGAAATGCCATCATTAATTCATTACCCAGCTGCCTGTCAAATAAATTGGCAATTACGTCCACCGCGGAAGCTTGGAATTCAGTAAATAGCACGTTACCGTCTCGGAGTCGTTGAGAGATGTAAAGGGGAGAATTAAGCGACGCGGTGTTTGTTTCAGTAGCAGATGACAAGGGGCAGCGCGTTGGGGCTGTGATGTGGCGATGAAAAGCTTGGAGAGGGGCCGCTAATGAGCTGTGTGGATTGGAACGTGTTAAAAACCGGCGCTGACTTTCCACTTTGTCTTTGTGTTTTATTGCAGAGCTCAGCTCCTTCCAGCTTGGGAACAGGCTACTTTGTAAGTGTATCTCGACTTTCACACGTGTGCCTCCGAACAGCCTAGTGTTACTTCTGCAGCGAAAGTGCCTTCTTGTATGGAAACCAGCATAAATAACCAGTCGCGGTCTGCCTGATAGGTTAACTTGTCTTTCTCTATTTCTCCCTCCTCTAATACAGTATCAGTAGTATTTTGGACACGCGGTCAATGCTTTTCTGAACAAACCAGGTGTCACATTAATTACTACATAAATTCCAACAGTATTTAGGTTACACGGTTATAGCAAATAACAACAACCAAGGTCTTATCAGCTCTCTAATCCGAGATGCTAGGATCTTGATTTCCCCTTGTACCAATTTTCGTTGATTCATAGACTTTAAAGAGGCCATTATGGGAGTCTTGTCTCATCTCCTGTGTACCGCAGTCCAGAGAGCATCACATAGTGATTCCTAGCTGGTGGTTAGAAGCTCCATATCTCACAGATGAGCTAGGAAAACACAGCTGCCTTTATGCTAGTTTTCCGTTTTACATCGAGAGAAGAGGATCGGGCCACAACTGGTTTGATAATTGATCAATCCGTCTTTTTTGTTCCCATGCCCTTTATTGACTGGACAGTCTACGCTCGTACCTTTCTATCCGTTCGTTCCCATATCCATCAATCTATCGATCTATCTTTTACTTGCGCAGATAAGTTTGGGAATAAGAAGTGGTTTCCAGTCAATCCAATGCACTGTTTATTTTCCTCCAAGATTTGTATTTAAATTGCTCTTGCCCTCTGAATGTAACTTAGGCTATATTCTCCGAGCATTGCTTTTCTGCCTCCATGAAATCTGTAGGAGAAAAAAATCATTATGTATGTCCAAAAACAGGTGAGTAAAATGCAATGAGACTTGTTCTGTGGCATTGCTCTGTATAGTTAATAGCATAATCAAAGCCTGCTTCTATCTTTTCATCAAACTCTGGGGAAAAGAAAACTATATGGTATTTGGTTACACGATGGAGAAGCTCTGTGGCTCTCCTGTCAGATTTCCAGGCTGTAATTTTCTTTCATTAGTACATGGTGAAATTTAGTCTCTTTTCATAGAGGTCTGTGATCCTATAAGAAAGATACGGGATTAAACTGGGTATCGTGTGACCTCACATGTAAAGTGTAAAAATGCAAGCACAAACTGGAGAAGTGCCATGTCCTGCTGGATTTACGTTGGACTTCTGCAGACTGAATGTTAATGCTTCCGCCAGTGGGGAGGTCTGAAGAGAGAATTACCAATTGGAAAAGGTTTGCGGTAGGTTTTTTTTTTTAGAATTGTGGCAAAACCCAGATCTGTGGAAGGTAAGACAAGCTGTGAAACAAGAAAGAAATGGTTTCCTTTTTTTCAGCACTTCCCCTGTTCTGTATTGTATGTATTTTTAAGAGTGAGGGAGTGAAGGGAGGAAGAATGTCGAACAGCTCAACGTATATCTCGTATGAAGGTTGAAACTTGATTGTCTTTCCGAAGTTTAGGCAGAAATACTTTCCTTTGTCTGGGCACTTAAAATGCAGGTCACATGAGTGTACGCAGAGATGCTCCGGAATGGGACACATACAGCATGGGATGAAAGGCTTTAACATCCATAAATAAGCCGCCGCCTTCTTATAGCGGGAGCTGAATATGCATGGTTTAAGAACAATGTTCAGCTTCATATTTAGGAAGCAGAGGCAACAGAAGAAAAGCCATCTGCTGTTCTCTTGCACCATACTGTCTGTGGGTTGGTCCAGTAAAGCGAAAATCTGGAAGGTGTCAACATCCCCTATGCTCCAGCAAAAAGCTTTAAAGTTTCCAGTTCTCCCAAGTTAGGAGTTTAGTAACAAGAAGAAGCTTGACGTCTCCGAGTGCCAACATGTTGGCACTTTAAATCGTGCTAATTCAGATCCGAGTAGGTGGGGAGACATCCCTTATTAGGTTCCATTAATATGATATGCTTAGCTGCACTTTTTCTTATGTATAGTCATGGTAATCAGATTTTTTTTAAATATCTTTTTCCTTCTTCACTAATAGCCTAGTAGTTAGAAAAAAATTCCTTCCGTTCTAATCTTAGTCATTTTTACACTTAAAGAGTTTTGGATGAAACTCGGAGGCTTTTTTCTCTTCTTTTTACTTTGGAAATTTGTTTTTAGGATTATCTTGCTTATTGTTTTAAAAAACTTCGTACCCTTATTAACTTACATGGGGCAAATACAACCCAGATGTGTTTTGCAGTACCAGACAATGAGAAAAATGCTCCAGAATGATCCACATAGCATGTGTTTCCAATAAATGCAATTATTGTATTATCGAAGTGCAAAAGAATATGAACTTGAATTGACTTTTTTTTTAAACAAAGCTTTTAACTAGAAAAGACTGATAGTTTTTTCTGTGTTTAGTGTGATCCCAGAACATCAAAACAATGGTCGTTGGGGAAGAGTCTCAAGTAAAACAATGGCTTTTAGTTTAATAGATAATAATAAAGCTTTTGTCTGTGGGAAATGATTGATTGGTGTATGTTGGTAGTTCAGACTACAAAATACCCCATACTGTAGCACACCAAAAGCATCATAGGTACCAGGTAAGTTAAAATGGACTGATGGATTGATTCACTGTCCAAGCACATCTACTACAGAAAGCAGAAAAGCAGATGGAAGCAGGTTTTATTCAGAAATGATGAGCACTGAGGAATGGATAAAGTAGCTAATATTTGCTGTTTAAATCCAAGTATTAATGGAATCTTTTTTTTCGCCTCTGTCTGGATCTGTACTTTAATCATCAGGGTTCATTATTGCCTTTATCCCCCTTCCTTCTCCCTCCGCTTCTTCAGTAACGTTGGTTTCTTGATAGCGATACCTCTCCACCAACACATACCTGCCTGTCTTCACTGCTGGGGCAAGGTCACCTTCTCTGCAGAGCAGGTGCTCTATGCTTAGTGCTTGGGCAAGCAGGCTGAGATGATGCGTTTGTCATGGAACCTAGAGCAAGCGTGGATGGCGGAAGCAGATGCGTTCTGTACTAATGAAGCATTGCTATCTTTTCTGTCCTTAGCGTGTTTCCTTTTTAAAGCTTGGACGAACCAAGACTTGTACTTCTCTATCAGTTGCTCCTTGACTTTGGAGGAGTAAGTATCCTTTGCGTCAACTTAGTCTTGTTGCTTTGCAGCTTTCTTAGAAAAACACGAGCTTTACGTGGAAATTTCTATATAAGGAATCTAAAAATTGTTTACATGGAGCAAAAAACTGAACTAGCTGCGGTAAAAAATAGGATGGAAAGCCTCAGAGCTGATTTCATTTTCTGCAAGCTTTGGTGATCGCTTACGCCTAATATCTGAATTTGTTGATTTTGCTCTTGCTCATGTAAGCAGGAGTGACCTTGATAATTACAGCAAGAGACATGTTGGTATATGAACTAAGTGTCTGAAATATTTGTCAGGCCGTTCTGCTCTTCCGTTACTAGCACAAAGGACATTTTACTTTTCCATCCTGCATGTTTTCAGCTGAATAACCATATTTAACATGTAACTGGTGAGCAGCCAACATTATATCCACGCAGTTCTACGCGTAGTCACGGGTAACATGGGCCGTAATGGGAAAATTGTTCACTGCAGTCACTGTTCTTTTTCCCCCACTTTAGTATAAGAGCTAAGGATTTGTGTATTTAGGCGTGTCTCTTAGCATGTACGTAGCTCAATAGTTGTCAAACTTGGAATCTCCTTTAAGAACTATGCTTATGCCATGCGCTCCGGATTGATATCTGGTGGCTCGTGTATCTGCAATATTTGTGGATGCTGCCCGCGCTACAACAACACGGAAATTACTTTTGGATCCTTTTGTATTCTGGCAAGAGCTTCCCAAGACCACTGAGTGTTTAAGGAAATATTATAAAGCTGACACTTCCCCATAATACAAGACTCTTTTCCCAATATCTATATCATTATTCCATCTTAGCAATTCATTATGTGCTTCCGGTAGCGGCAAAGGCTAAAATCTTAGCTAGTTTTATGCTCTAACTAGGTAAATTTCTCAATGGGAAAGTGAGAGACTGGATTCTTATGTTTTTGTTGCTTCTCTGTTAACGCGTCTTGAAAACATCAGGGAAAGGAAGAATTCACATGCTCTGGGGAGGACGTTCGTCCCACCCAGCCTTAACCACCCGCCGTCACCGTAACGTCAGTGGAGAGGGCTGGGAATCGCTGTTAAGTGACTCAGCCTAGCTCATCCGTACCTGGATGATGAGAACTGCCTTTTAGATGCCGCTGATTAAACAGACTTACTAAACAGGCGCCTTCCGTGGGATATGTTTGAGTAACCACTGAATGACTGTTAATGATGCAAAGTTGTTGAGGAGTTTGTAGCTTCAGTTAGGAGCAGCACAACTTCTTTTGCAAGCGAGGATACGTTCAGTAGACCTTGTTGAAAAGCAATTCCCACCATCGCCCACCATCTGTTTCGCCTGACTTGGCACTGCTTGCCAGAGTGGGCACTATGCTTCCTACAGGTTATTAAATCTATAGTCAGAAAAGAGGAGATAAGAGAAAAGATCTGGCCTAATTCTCTTATAAAAGTTCTGCAGTGGCCTAACTTTGTTGTTTTCCGTGGAGATGGTCCAGTCTGTGGTTGGTGCGTATGAAGAGAGACTTGGGCATGCTGTTAATATTGGTGTGCTCTAAGAAATCATAACTAAACACTTCCTGAAAAAGCTCCCAGTTGTCTTTGACTTTT
The DNA here is from genome assembly GCF_003343035.1 of Apteryx rowi. Taxonomy (NCBI): domain Eukaryota; kingdom Metazoa; phylum Chordata; class Aves; order Apterygiformes; family Apterygidae; genus Apteryx; species Apteryx rowi. The sequence continues at coordinate 3,957,513 of NW_020448308.1, forward strand.
TTGCATTGCAAATCATCGTTGTCTCTCATCAAAGATAGATTATAAGGTAGATTACATCTCATCGAGAAGGCACATCAGATAATTGGAAAAGTAGTTAGGGTTTTAGGGAAAAAAATACTTTTTAGCTTTTAAAAAAGTTATTTGAATTTGAGTTATATGAATTTTTAACATCGTCTGGCTGTCTGTGACTTCAGCAGGTTGAGAGATGTTTTGGAGTATGGTTGGAATTTGAATAATAGTAAAAGCTTTTTCTCTTATCTAACTACAGAGAGTGATTTTTGCTATTTTTTTTTCTTTTATATCTCACTAAGCCAAATTCACATTAAAGGATAGAGGTGGGTTTGTGATTCGCAACACAAAATAGAACAGAAATCAAAACCTAAATAACTGAGCATTTTATTTTTAAATGACCACCCAAATTCTCAAGATTGTTGGATTCATTGGATAAATGTACAGTTTCTCTGTTTATGGCCACTTGTTTCCGTTTCTTGGAGTGGTCTGCTTATCACACCTTTATTTGTGGCAATTTCTGAGGGTTTCCTGATCTTTTTTTTAAATGTTTGTTTTTAGTAAGCAATTTTTTCTCTGTAAACACAGAGTTTGTGGATTTTCAGAACTGGATACAGTTTGGTAACAAGCCGGTGACAGAAATAATTTTGGTGAGCTGAAGGGAGGAAGAAGTACTTGGGTGCCTGGAACACTCTTTGCCAAACAGTGTTCTCTCTCCACCTTAAAAAAATACTAATAAAAAAAGGTTGTGATTTGCACATGGGCTGGTGACTCAGACAAACATAAATCATGAGGATATTTCCAAAGGCTCTAACGAATCAGTTGTGCTATCCAATTTGGCCCTGAGTGGGTTCAGTTCAGCAGATGTTTGCATCGTTGCAGCATGCCAGCGGGATACTATGTTGTGCAATGGTGCATTACATTACACAGAGCTCCAAAAACTCATCCCAAAGAGAGTAAGTGGAGCACCAGCAGTATTAGGATAGAGACCATATAAAACCAGTAGGTGCCCTAGATAAGGCCAGCTCTTCCCCTGTGCAGCAGGACTGGCTTTCACCCAAGATATAATCTACAGAAGAAATGCAGAATCCTTTATACCAGCAGATATTCCAGGCTCGTACTCTCAGATATAACCCTTGAAGCTAGTAGATTTTTCTTCCTTCCTTTCCTGGTCTATATGCAATGGCAGCAGTCCCAAGTAGAATCTATACCTATGTTTTATTCTTTGAGGTGATCAAATTTTGTGATGATGTTGACTCCTGTCAGGTGGGGAGAGTGTTAAGAGATCAAGAGGGTGCAGTAAGGCCCTTGAGTTTCCGTAGGAGAGGAACAAGCAGCTTAGATACCAAAAGCATCATTTGATGTAGGTTCAAAAACACAACTTGCAGCGGCTACAGAAGGAATATAATATTTTACTCCACTTTTTCCACATATGCAGTGATATTGGTAGATAAAAGATGTTATTGTTCTTGAAGGTAGGTTAAGCTGCTCAGTTTTCTTAAGTGCTTACCTTTAGAAACCAAATATTTAGATGTATTTTGCTCAGGTAAAAGTGTGTATCCATCTGAAATACTAGGAAGTCTACAAAAGCTCTACAGCAACGGACTGTTTGGATGCACCGCAGTCAATAAACCATCATGTCATCTGTGAACACAGTTGAAAAGACAATCCTTGTTATCCTGCATTTGGCACTATAAATCATTGTTAACAAATCCTAATTTGCTTAGTAGGGTAATGAATGATCTCCAATTTTCTCAGAGTAATTAGCTTTACCAACTATTATCGCAAAGGGTATACTGAAATGCATTTTAACTCTCTTAAAATCTCCGCGTGCCCATTCATTGCAGAAGGAAAGCTAACAAGAGAGGTTATGAATCTTCTGATAGTAAATTCGGATTTGAGAAAAGCGGGCAAGATTCCCAGTAGAAATCTTTCCACAGGTAATCGTTACCTGTTAGTATTTGCAGACTTCATGTATAGCAGAGTTTGTATGGAGCAGTGAGACTAGGAAATCGTGGCATTCTTTATCTGAAATCTTTTAGATGTTGTCTTCTATTTTCCAGGAGCCATTGAAAATGCAGTGTATCTTAACAGCTGATATGAGTGAGTCATCGTCATTGCCAAATAAGTACATTGCATGTAATAAAAGCAAACTTAGGTCTATTAATTTCAGTATTTATAAACTCTAGTGCTGTTCCTAGCATATACTAAGGACAATTGAGACTCATTAAAGAGTTTGCAAACAATATGATCATCAAAGCAGAAAGAACACCAAAAGCAAAGCAGGCATGTGTGGTTTTCCTCCATCCTAATAATTATGATGATCCTAGCTGGAACATAATAGCTGTATTTGGTGAATAAAACTACATATTTTTGTGGAGTTGAGAGAAGCTCATATTATCTGTTCAATATTTGAGGAATGTTTGGCAGGCAGAATAAATTGCCTGGGCTGGAATTTGGTCAGGACAGGTCTATATTCAGACCTGTGTTTAAAACATAAACAATGAAAGTTGGATTATTTTTGCAACCCTTCTGAATGGTATGTCCTCATACATCATTGAACAAAATGCTTTGCATTTACAAATAGTAATCCTCACAGTTCTTTTTTGAATTGGGTCAAGTGATACTATCCAAATCTTAAAAGAAAAGAAAGCAAGGCACAGCTGCAGTGACTTACCTAACTAAGCTTAACTGAGATCAGAATTTCATATCTTTCAGGTTTGCGCCCTCATTGCTGGAGCACAGATTTTCATCTTCTACCTGGACAGTGCAATGATTAATTTCTTAAGGACTGACCTGAAATGCATTTGGTGATTGAGGAGTTAATGTCCCCAGGGAGCATTTATGATTGAGCAGCGGTGAACTTAGTGTGCTTCTTTCTGATCCTCCGTTATCTGGGGAAACGTGGCTGTCTTGGGAGGCCTTATCTCTCCTTGTTGTCCAAGCCCGCTCCTGCTTTAGTTATTAGAATTAAGCACTTTTTGCCCAGTTAAATCTACATATAATATATCTTAGGCACAGTTTCACCCTTTTGTGTGGTTCCTGTGGCTTGCCTTTTCTCACATGTTGTTACTTTTGCTGCTGTTCCATTTCTTTGCCAAATGCTTTGCTCTTGCCAGCCCCTTTTCCTCCTGCTTCTGCTTACGGTTCTCCACTTACCTTGCTGGAACCCAGTTATATGCCCAAGGATAACAAATGTGATGAATGGAGATGGTCTAGGGAAAGGAGGAAGGAAATGAGAAATGTTATATGTTTGAATGGGTGATATGAAAATCTGCATTATTTGCTGGAAGGATCTCTGACTTTTGTCATCAGCAGTAGACAGGAGTGTTGCAAGTGGTTGATGGGTTTCATTTACAACGTCAAAACTTGGGGTCATACTCAATTCATATTTTTGATGCTGTTTCAGGTAAACTTCCTAAATCATTTTAGACAATCTTCATCAAACGTCAATTTACAAAAATGAAGACATGATCCATTATAAGCATTTTCTCTTCTGGAGATTACAAGATTTATATGAGGAGCAGAAAGACTTAAGATTTGCTGTCAGTCTAGGTTCAGTCTCTCTAATGCTCCATGTTACATGTAGTTTATCTGTATTAGTATTTGCCATTGGCCTAGAACAAGTATATTTTTTGCTCATCGGCTCTCGTGAAGCAGCAGAGTTATTATTTTGTGTTCCCCCCTTTCTCTTTCCCGTAACATGTGACACAAATTGCAAATGTGAACCTGAATAATAAAGAATTGCTTCACTGATTGCTAAACATGCATTATGGTGCTTTTAAACTCATTTCAGGTCATCGTACTGCAAATTAGTTTGATTGCAAGCAGTTAAGCTGTCATATACAAAGCCTCCATCTTCCAAGGGTCTCAGTTTCATGTCATTAAAAAAAGGGTGTTCAATAGCTTTGAATGTATTTATTGTATGTTTAATATTCTGGAGGAAAGGTAGTGTTGGGTCTCTAGAGGGGATTTACTCTCATTTCAGGGGAAAAAAGGGATATGCGATTCCTGTGTAGTGAGTGCTTCATTGATAGTCCTGGCTTTGTAGATTTTAACCCTGTATTTAAAGCTTGTTGACCACATTTTGCACAAAGCAAGAGCCAACTTTGCTCCTCACACTCAAGCTCATACTCAAGGTATGAACTCTGTGGAATTTTTTTGTAATCTAAGTGGATAGAGCAGCACTAGACTGCTTCTGGTGTGAATTATCCGCTGGTTGTGGTGAGTTTTTAATCAGGAAAATATAAAATGAGCAATTTCTTCCTTTTCCTTTTTTTTTTAAAGATTCAAAATTTGCAATATTTCTGCGTTCTTTAACTGGAGAATTTGCAGAATAGTTCACTCTTGTGCAAAAATAAGGGATTATGATGAAGAGCGTTACGACAGAAAGGACTTAGAAGGACAAAATCCAGTGACAGCCCTGCAAAGCGGGTTTGTGGTAGTGGTTGTTTTGGTTGGTGCTGTGCTGGAGACAGCAAAACTTCAAGTGCTGTGGTGGGATTACACGAGGGCTCATCCTATGACGGATGACAAGAGCGGCATGCCATTCAGGCCCTCTTTGGGGATATGAAATGCAGAGCAAAGCTGCTGACCTCAAAAAACACCAGTTGTGTCACTGGACTAACTAAAGGATTAATCTGGAGAAAGATGGTGGAAAAAGCTCTAGGAAAGCAGGTGTATGTATATGGATGGATTAATGATGTGGAGAAAGCCATGTGATGATGTTTTGGTGATGTGAGCTTCAACGGTGTTTTAGTTCTGCCATTTTCTGCAGGAATATTCTCTCCCCCTCTCTTTCTCATATTTTGGAAGAATACATTGGTTAATTTAGGCCACATCATATTATTTCATTTTTTAAACAATATGTGTTTTTTTTTCTTCTCCTGCCTAACCTGAACGTAAGAAAAAACAAATAGGGAAAGCCAAGTAGGAAAAACCTTCTCCTATTACTGTGTGCACTCAATCCCCAGAGTTGCCCAAAGAACAGATTGTTCCTATGTGAATGATTAGCGCTGTGGCAAGTGTTACTATATTCCCCTTTTGATTCGCTCGGGGGGGATGGTACGATTGCACCTGAAGCAGGGAACGCATGTCCTGATTGCAAGAATTAAGGCTGAATTTCATAGAAAAGAGTCCAATCCTCTTTCTCAGCCTTTTATGTCGGAACTCAAAATTGCTGTCTGATAAAATGTAGGACACCAGATTGAATTACTTCATTGAACCACTGCTGTCCCCTTTTAATGGTAATTGCACGGATATAGCGGTCTTTCTTGGCAACATCTCAGGTATTTACCTCCCACTGTTTTTCAATTCAAACCTTTGATGAAAATATTCCCAGTACTTCTTTAAAGCAGACACCCAACTGTCTTTCTTGACAAAGGCAAGGTCTTTAAATCAGATCCTGACAATTTGTGACACAGCAGTCTATCTAAATCACCTTTTACCTATGTCACTGTGTCATTTCCTGAAAAAAAGTGTCCATCAGCAGAAGGTTGCTGAAGGCTTGGTGCTCTGAGAGCCTGGGTGTGGTGGAGGGGAGCTGGAGGATTTGTGTGTTTGTTTTGGTGGAAGTAATTAGATGAAGGCTTGTAAAGTTGCGATGCGTGCTGTAATGGTTCATTATAAATATTTTGAGGTACTTTGTCCGTAAGAAAAAACATTATTAGGTTATTACTGCTCTCATACTATTAGGAAGGGAAGGGTTTTTGACGGCTTTTCCTTTAGCAATGGTAAGCCTGAAAAGAAAAGAAAAAAAAAATCAGGGCAAATGTTTTCTTCTTTACTGCACCTGAGGGTTAATGTGCATTCAGCTGAAGTAGCTTATTCACCTCCGGAAATCTCATCTCACTTGATGTTCTGAACTCTCCCTCCCACAGAGAGATGAGGATGCCACCTCCGCCGTTCAGTCTAACAAATGCTATTGTTTCAAGACATCTTGCATCATGATGAGGAGCCCTCAGCCTCATGCAATCAGATCAGTGCAGCCTTCATTACTGCAAATCTGATGTCGGGCTTTGCTAGAAGATGGCAACTGTTCACTCTGGAGCTAGAGGGGTTTCCAGCAGATCTCTTTGCATTACTGGGTTTGCTTTTGGTACAAGCTCAAGGCTGGCATTTACTAGCAGTGGAGTTGGCCGTAGTATGTAGCCTCACTTTAAAAAAATTTACTAGGAAAACTGAAATTCACTTTTTTTGTGAATGAAGAGAAAGTAATCCATATGAACATTTATTAGGAATTAGTTTTAGCTCTTCATTTTATTCAGCTACCTGTGTAACAGCACAGGGACCGTACCTAGCTGTGCGTTTCTGCAGTCCATTGGGCCAGTAGGTTTCTAGGTATTACTGTAGTAAAACTTCTTAATATTAGTAGTATTGACTAACTGTTTTACCTGAGTAGATGCAAAGAGATTGTCCTTGTCAAGCAGCACAATAGACACCAGCTAAAATAAAAGACCATAAGCTAACTTCCTTAGCAAAGTACATATGCTAATATTTGCTGAGAAAGAGGTGTCTGTCATGGACGGTGATGAGAGATGAACTTGGAGGCTAAAATTGGCTGTTCTACCCTGTGGACATGCGTGTACCAAAGTGGTTCAGACAGTGAAGTTCACGTTTGGAGTGGCGTCACTATAGCATGTGATGACACCATCACATGTGCCATTTGGAAACCAAAGAAACCTTGCAAACTTGACTGTATCGGCGAATGCAGGAGGAATATGTTGTAGTCCTAAAGAATCATTTTTGAAGGAAGAGGGAGGGGTTTTCTTGCTGCCCAGTTGAAAGAAAGGGTAGGAAGGAAAAGAGAGAGATTTAAGATTTTTAAAGCCCCTTTAAAAATTCCCTTAGACGAGCTACTCTTGGTATTTCCTCTTCCCTCTGCTGCAGTGCATATACCAATGAGAAAAGGAGAAAAAGAGAACTGCCTCCTCTTCCCTGGCCCCATTCTTATCATTTTTTTTTCTCAGATGGCTTCTGAAGATGGAAATCACTAAGTTCAGACAAACAGTTTAATAGCATTGCCACGCTTATGATGGTATCCAGACGCCGCTTTCTTTTCTTTGATGAAATATGGCATTAAATGTAATAATTGAAGTACTGCTGTGCTTTTCACAGCAGTAGCAGTAGCCCCAGATATTTTCCAACAACTGCAGCCTGCGTTTCCGTACGCACGCGCAGAGGCTGGAGAACTGGCAGCACCGATGCTGGAAGAGGAGTGTGTTATGGGGCTCTCTGAAAGGCTCTGATGCTAGCTGGTCCATCTGCAGAGAGATCACTTACACCTGGTGATAGCCCACATGCTTTTTTTCCTCTTCCTGCCTCCCCTGCAATATTAACATCTGGCTCGCAGGGTTGTTTCCACCTTGAAGTGGCAGCTGTGTCAGAGGCGATGTGCTTTTACAGCAGAGAACGGAAGCAAAAGCAAACCTGAACCCGGTGCTGGCAAGTCCACCCAGGCACCTTCTGAAAGCACTACGTCTTCTGCTGCCTGCTTAGAGCTGCCAGCTTGGAAGAGCCAGTCGTGAAGCTCGGGATGCTGTTAAACACCACCGAGGACTTGTTTTCTCCCTCCCCGTTCCCCCTTCCCCACTGAACACCAACTGTGAGAAGTCCAAGAACCGCTGCGGTGCCAACAAGAGCTAAATTACTTGCAGCTGGTGAATGCCACCTGCTCCCACCGAACTTCAGCCAAAGCACTTTCCTCCCCGGAGTGCCCTGAAGTGGGGAATCCAAAAGCTGTTCAGAGCAGGGCCATATTTAGTGTGGATGGGGAAAGGGAAGTTGCAATTCCTGCTTGAGAGCCGAGCCCGTGACGCGGGAGGTCTCTAGTACTGTCTCTCCCGTCCTTTTCCAAGCTGCCTCAAATCACCTCTTCTGCATGCTTGCAGTATGTTGCTTATGAATATTAATTCGGCTCGCTCTCCCTTTATACGCCTTCCTTTCCCCATCCAAGCTGATAAAAAATTAATGTTAAAAAAAAAAAAAGTCCTGCAAATAATAGCTAGAGCAGAGTCTCTCCCTTGAAGGCCCTCGGAGGTATTCTTACAGTGACACCTGATGACACTCTATTTTCTTCCGTGGTAGAAGCACTGCTTGACCCCGATGAAAGAAGAAACACTGTCTCTGTTCATGCCCCTTCCTTAGGATTCCCACTCTGCTGCTTAATAGCCTTCCTCATCCTTCCTAGAAGCATTTGTTTGCCCAGTGCTTCCTGATAGTTTGCAGATTATTTTACCTGTTTGGTTTGCCCACTGTGTTTTGTTTACTTAAACTACCTGTGCTATAGAGATGGCAAACAAAAAGACAGCATCGTGATGAATTAATAGCCGGAGGCCACTTGGCAGCCTTCTGATCACCCTGTTTTTCTTCCAGACTGCTTCATAGGTTCAAGGGACTGTCTTCTGATTAAATCAGTAGAAGTTTTGTTGTATTTAATAGGAAAACCATCAGTGTCCAAGTGTCTACATTCCTCTATTTAAAGGAAAGATTTAAGGAAAGAAAGGAAGGAACCCTGTTGTTGAGCTGACCCGCTAACAGTTTTATCGAGGTTGTTCCTGTCTTTAGGCAAAGGGAACTCAGTGGGATGACTTACATGATAGGCATTTGCTCAGGTAACTTTCAGAGTCAGAGCCCGTGTTTATTAATTTTGGTCCTGTAGTCGTCAGCCATTGCCTCTTGCTTTCATTTTTACAGTCAAGTTCCCAGCGTTTCTTCTTCTACCTGCTTTGCTGTTGTTGTTTGATTTTTATAAACCTGCTAGGAATTTTTTCATTCATTTCTCAGCCTGGTGCCCAATCATACAGTCCTTTTTTGCCTGTCTGCAGTCCAGATGCCTATAGTAGTCATAATTTAAGTCCGCTTTTTTATTTTTTGAAAACATCGCCTTGGCCGTATACCTGAATGTAAGTTTGAAGGGACTTCATTCCTGCTGCAACATGTTTAAAAAGATAAAGAAAGCTTTAAACAGCATATAAGACAGCTATGTTACTCATGCTGTCATTGACTCAGACAATGGCATGTGTTAATTTAACGTATGAACTTAATAACATTATTCTTTTGCTATTGGTAGCTTTGTTCCTTAAAACTTCTCTGGGGTCTCTCTAGGGACCTTCATGAACAAAGTCCTCCACCTGATGTTAAGGAGGGATATGTATGTGAACAATTAAAACGTAGAGGTTTTTGAGAAGTGATAATCTCCAGAATTTCCATTGACACCCCGTTCTGTTTCTTCCATCTTTCTCTCCCTCATTCCACATTGCCAGGAAATTTGTTCCTTCTGCTACAGGACACCGCTCTGGAGGAACTAATCATTTCCTTTCTGTGCATAGCCCAGGGGGAGTCAGCGCAGAGGAATGTGAAATGCTTGTTCCCTTTAAAAGGATGATTGTGCTGCCGAGAAGTGCTTGGAAAGGTAGCACAGTGAAAATATGTTGCAACCATTATCTAGAGGTCATTGCATCAAAACTCCCGTTTGCTGTTTTCCCTTGAAAACCAGCTTCCCTGACCCAGGAGGTCTGTTTCTCTCCTGTGCTTCTGTGTTCATGCTTTCCGCAATGCTTAGGGCCTCAGCGGGGATGTGCTTTTTCCTTCTTTCCTTTTTTGATTTTCCTATCAGCTGAGCGTGTTCATATAGCGAGAAAGCAGTAAAATATTTCATCTATTGACTGCTGCATCTAAAGTAGATTAAATTAGTGTTTATTTAAATTTTTAACTGCTGACTTACAAAATTACTTTTAGTCTGGTTTGGATATATAACTTTTTTTATTAATTTGTTGCTGTGCTCTGCTTTGATTGCTTTTTTGCAGTGTTATCAAATTGTATGCTATTTTAATATTTTCTCCAAGATGCTCTCTTGATTTATTTTATGTTGGATATTTGTACCACCAAGAGGGATACTAGTTAGAAATTCCGTTTCTTAATAAATACCTATTTTTAAAGCCTATCCTTCTCTGAATTAAGGTGACTTGATTTAATTTTAATTAGTCACATGCTGCGTTTCACAAAGCTTTTACATATATGCTGGAATATTTTCCTGCATCATGAATCGCACAGATGCCATAGCCAGAGCTTTGAGATTGTAACGAAACACAGAGGAGATGGTTTGGGCATGAAGCGCAAAACGTATTGGTTTAAATTTCCGTATAGAACCAGAATGACTTCTGTTTTGGTAGTGTGGAAGGATTGCAGTAAGAGACTTGAGAGCTTCTTTCATTACTTTCTGGTTATGTACATTGACGGTGTTTGCCTCAAAAAACTCATAGCAGAAGTTAACTCTAAAGTTTGGGATGGAAATATAAACTGCTGGAAAGGAAAAGATGTCACACCAAAAAAGTGTGTGAATAACTAAGTGATCTTAAAAATCAGAAGCCCTTTCACAGTCGCTGTCCCTAGCCATTAGTCATTGCGTTGATGGGTGGGAAGAGGCACAGGGTTCAAAGCAATAACCGTGCAGGTCCGGGATCCGACACCAAAGTGACGTTCATCAGTCTGGTTCTGTTGGCTTCGCCAGAACAGTGCCAGATGTTTCCAGCTGATGGTCTGGCCTGTCTTACTTAGCGAGTAGTGGACGTAGTTAGTAGATGAGGGAATATTTTAAAGGTCCTTTACTGACTGACGTACTTCATAAATCATATTTTCTGCCTATCTTGTTAGGGAAGTTTTTTTCTTTGTTTGTTTTGCTGTAGGAGTTTGTGCACAGCAGAACTGATGTTCTCATGTACTCTTAAATTTCTTTCTCAGCTGAGCCTATTACAGCTGACCTTTCTTTACATCAAAAAATGATCCACATAATTGTAGTCCTTCTTGAGGCATAATGTTTTTGCACTGGTCCTCTTTGACAGGTGCTGATTTTTGAAAGAGATCATGATATATGATATGATATATAATGTATCATATGATATATTGTAAGAACTATGGAGCTTGAAGGTATCTCTTACACACATCTCATGTCTTTTAGCTGTGTTGGCTGTAGGTATTTCCCCCCCCACCGCACTGGGTGCTCCATCAGCTGCTTCATCAGTCAGCACAGAAGAGATGCAATCACACTGTGGTCTTCAAGGGTTGTTTTTTACCTCGTCTGGTGGATTTGGGCTGTTGGGGCTGAAGGTGCTCTCGCACGCTCCCTTCTGCTGGCTGCGCTGTGCACGGGGGAACCTCCAGCAGGGGAGCAATAAGTGCCGGTGGGGAGTTTGCAATGTCTGCAACTGCAGCAGCTGTCTATAAAGTTAACATCTGTGCCAGCCTCCGTCTCAAGACTGCCAGTGTTTCCATATTGATGAATTGAGCATTTGTGCAGCTTATATATAAGCGTTCAATTTTTATGGCTTTTCTTTTGCTTTGTTCACTTTTTATTTCCTTTTGGGGGAAAAGAAAAGCACTCCTATGTAGATTTTTTTTCCCCGAAACACCTAGTCATAATGCTTTCCGTTGATGGAAAGGCCTTGTTGCTAAGTGATAAAAGCAGCGTTTCTCCCATCAGTTTAGATTTCACTCTCCTCTCTTTACAGTCTCATCTCAACAAAGCACAGGTTCAAGTTTAAACACATGCTTACATCCATTTTATTCAGGAGAGTGTGGAAGCACACATGCATAACTGAAGTCAATGGGCCTGAAGTGTGTGCTTCACTTTAGAGCATGTGCTCCACTGCTTTCCTGAAGACAGCGGGTTTTAATCTAAGTGGTTCGGAAATTACAGTGGCCTTGGACATACCAGTCCTTTTAATCTCTCTGGAGAAAAGGCTGCTGCGAAATTTAGTAAGTACTGTTCAGGCTTTGCAACTTTTGCGTAAAGCACGCTCGTTTCCGCCATCTGCATCTTCCTTGCGGGATGCTGAGTTTGCAGGGAAAGGCACGACACGAAGGCGGCTGGAATTTGTTAAGGCGCGTTGCAGAGGGCTGCACGCGTGGGTTCACGCCACGGCTCTGCACGGCTCTTCTGCCTAAAGAGCGACAGCACCCACGGCCGCAGTATTTCATCTCCTTGCTCCCTTGGAGCCTTTCCAGTTGCCGCTTGCGAGTACCGGACCCATCCAGGATGCTGCCATCTTTCCATATCCCGCGTTCGAATTAACAGCTCCGAGGCAGCCCCTCACGTCTGTCCGTCTAGATGTCTGTGTTGGTTGTATATCTGTATACGTGTGTAATTTTCTTTCAGATGTTCAACTGCGGCTCAGCAGCTGGGGCCCCGATGTTTTGAAAATCTTTGCGAACTAATTAGGCTCTCCTCAGAGTATGGCTCATCCAGGCAGTCTGAATAAACAAATGCCACCGTTTGTATTAGGAAGTCTCTACAAATGACTGATCCCTGTCATGGGGTAACATTAATCTTTTTAGTATAGATTTCCAATAGTTAACCATCTGGCTCCACGCAGTTTTCCAGAAAACATTCGCTACCGGGGCCAATGGAAAAGAAGAAGGTGGGATTAATAACCTGGGTTCATCAGATGAAGCATTAATCTTTAGGATTGGCCATTTGTTTTTATCAAAAGAACTCCCTAAAGATAATATTTCACAGCATGTGGTACTTGCATGGACTTCTTTAAAAATGAGAAAATGTTCCTGTATCTGCCGTAATCTACAGTTTGCAGTTTTAATGTGAATGATAAAGGCTGGAAGAGTGCTACGTTCTCTTCTGATTTGTTTTGCATTCACAGTGCGGTCCTGTTTAGTTGAAATGCCTGGTACTTTGCAATACTTGTTGATAAAGCCTTGCATTCAAAATAGCACCTTTATATGAAAATTTGAAACTGCTCAAGTAAACATTAATTAATGGTTAATATGCAGACTGGTATGGGCAGTACTATATTCATCTGATGGATGCATTTGGGCAACTGAGCGGTAAAGATAAGTCCGGCTTCTTGGTCTAGGTTAAATGGTCTCAATCCAGCTAAGCATTTAGGCACCTGCTTGACTTTAATCACCGGTTGCTGCACAGGTTTCATTGGTCCTAAGTGCTTTGTTGAAATCCAGCCATAGGACTTAGGTCCTTGCTGAGGTCCCTGACTTGCCAGCTGTGGCAAATTAAAGGCAAAAAACAGCTGAAGAGGTTACGGCCCTCAAGCTGTCTATCCTGCCCTCGTGATGGAGATTATCTCCTCTGCAAGACAGATGAATGAATGGCTTCTAAAGCATATTAAGTTAAGCTCAAATTGGTGACATAACACTCCAAGCTGAAAACTTCAGCACTCCGGGAGCTGCTTCATGAGCCGTTCAGTTGTCTCTGCTGTGGAGGGATGACAACTACCATCAGGGGAATGGAGCAGATAGCATAGGGATGGTAACTACTTCAGCTGTCTGATTTTCATCTATCGCTGCATGCAAATCAGAGCTCTTAGGCCCTTTCTTGACAGCCTGGCTTGTGAAGCTTATGCTGCTTGCAGAGCTGGCTGGCTCCTACGCGGCTTCCTGACCTCCCTCTAGTACTGTCCGGCCTTCGCCTGGCCTTATCTGTTGCCCACTACGAGAGAAGCAATTTAGACTGCAGCCTCCTTGAGAGGAAGAACTACATTTTCCGTGTGTTTGAGTGTAGCATATTGTGAACACTATCAGAACAGGACTAATAATTTTCCTAATCTGCATGTGACACTAGTACACTTGAGTAACGTACAGCGCTCTCTACATAAACCATGTTTATACCTTCTCACCCAATCATACCTCTTGCAATATTTCCAAATAAATGGTGGGTTTCTTACTGATTCTTCCTGATAGAGAGTGATCTGTAATAATCTTGTCATGCCAAACTCATAGTAATACTAAATGAAGACATTTGTTGAAGGAAGTGATTGTAAATTACATGCAAATTCAAGCCTTGCTGGAATTAATCAATACTGAAACACAACTTTTGCATTCCTGATATAATACTGCTGAATCTAATCCCATGGATTTTACATTTCCATGTGTATTAAGCTTTTATTTTGATTTAGAACTTTCTTCTCCTGGAAAATGCTGTGTTTTGAGTATTTAAACAATTTTGGAAGATCTGTACTTTGATATGCAAACCTGATAACTTGTGTGCATAATTAATTGATCAAACTATTACATAAAGTGGTTTGTATTCTCACCTAGTTGCGAATTTAATCTGGTCAACAGAGACCCATCTGACAGAAAAATCTCATTTCTTGTTGAAGAGACCAAAGTGAGTTGGCAGTGGGTTTTATCACAACCACCCGAATGTTTTTCTCCAAATCGTTTTTGTAATTTCAGTTGTATGTGGTCCTGCCTGTTTCTTTTCCTGAACAGTTATAGAGCATGGCTCGGTGGTATTGGACAGCTGTTGAATTATATCCTCAACAGCTCTTCTCCCTTTCATTCTTCTGGAGGAGCATGTGCGTATGAGGGAGTACTTAACATATAGCAAAACCCACAAAACGCGGGTGGGTAACAAATCAGCCCTGCACAGCTTTGTACGTGGGTTTACTCCACAGGATACATTACGTTAAGGACGTAGGTAAGTCTTTGCATAGTCAGGCTCCGTAAAAAGCATTATTTGACAGCATAAATGATGCGCTATCTTCATTCTGTGGCAATAACTGGGTTGGGAATCATCTCATGGTGGTTGTAATATGTATTTATTTTCTTCGCAGGAGCCCTGTACTCTCTAACTGAGACGGAAGGGCCACTGTTCTACATAGAGAACAGGCAATGTTAGACAGACCCTACTGGCAGTGGATGGAATCAAACTATCCTGTTAGATGGGTAATTTTTTCAAGGTTCAGTAGAACTGAAGCTTGAAATAAAGTGCAAAACCCATTTCAAGATTTTTGTGTTGGCAGGCGTTTCAATACAGTGTATTTGGTTTGGCAGCATCAATACTGCATATTAAGTAACACAGTTTTAATGATATTTTCCTATGAATTTCCATTAAAAATAAAGAACAGCTTCCGTATCTTCTGATCAGTTTTAATATACTCCGTATAATCTTTCCATTAGTATCATCTAGCTGTTTTTTTAATTGAACATGGAAACTGCCGTTGATTGTTTTTGATAACCACTAACACATTCTGCCAGTGACTTCTTTCCATTCATTATAATTATACAAGAAAATTAATTGTACTTGATTTTATTTTAAAATATTAGGCATCAGTAATACAAAGCTGGCACATTTGGGAATTTCCCCTACTAGATTATTTATGTCACAGACAAATTTTTTATGTAAGCAAATGATTCAGACTGAATGCAAAGAATGTCAACTACTTGCAGCCATGTGCATGTAGGTTGGTTTGCATGTGTTCTAGGGAGAGAACTATTATTGTGCTTTTTTGTGGTATTTTTCGTGGTATTGAACTCTAGTGCTTGAAATATGCAGAGGCTATCATACTTCAAGCCCACCTGTCTCTTTATTTTAGGCGTGATTTAAGGCATACTGAAGTCAATGTAAATTCTTTGTTGGATCTCAGTATTTATAATTCTCATTGACTTGAAGTTAATAGACCTGATCGTTCATCTTCTGCGATACACATAGCTGATATTTATATGTACATGCATGGATGGGTGGGCACACACACGCTTGCATAAAATTTTCCATACTGTCATAGACTGTTGTACTATGGAGTTCCTCATCTTTGAGTCCAATTTACGTTGGAGCTGCTAGCTTGATATAAAATGAGCGACAGTGGAAATAGCTGACGTGTTTTTCCTCAATTCAATTATTTTCAGCAACCACAGTTCAATGGTCAACCCATTTAGCAATGCAGGGCAATGCTGCTGTTGGCAACTTGCAGCATCCGCATTGCTGGTTCTATTAACTTTGGCTAAGGAGAGAGTAGAGGGTCTGATGAAAAAGTCACCGAGTTCAGTAGGCCTTGGTTGAAAACCTAAATACTGTTCTTATCTGCTAGATTGTTCAACTATTAGGTTTTACCAGCATATTTGTGTGTGCCTCGCTATGTCACTTTTGCATTAATTGCCTGAAGGAAGCAATATTTTCAAGAAAAAAAAGATAGGGTCTGATTTTCCATTTCTTTAACACTGATACCAGGGTGGCGTATCTCCTTTGAAATCAATGCAGTTGCACCAGAATGAAACTGGTGTTAATGGAGTGCAGAAATTGCTGTTAATGGAGTGGAGAAATCTGAGAACTTCTTTATATGAGACTCAATTGACTCTAATTTTGATGACATCCCTTGAACTGGAATTAGTAAACACTGAAATAGATAGAACTGCACTGGAGTGAAAGTAGTGTAATGGCATGGAGAATACACCCCATATTACTCAAAATAACTGCTACTACAGATTCATTCTAACTTGGATTTCTTTAGTGGAAATTATTCTTTAATCAATCCATTTAACTTGAATGGTTTCAGAAATCCAGCCAGTGTTTCAATCTCTGTTCAGATTGTGTTTTACAGAATAGTTTTTTACCTTGATAGGATATTCTTCACGTGTGTCGCTGCTCAGACTCAGCTTGCTTCAGTAGAAATATATGAAAGTAAATTTGGCACTATGGTGAAAGCCAGAAAACCGGACTCTGTAACGTGTAATATATCTTCCAAAACATATGCAGTACAGTTTTTCATTTAAAATAAAGCGGAATGGTTGCATTAGAGATCAGATAGTGAGATTCAAAGCACACATTAACACAAATGAAGGCAGTCTGCTTTCTTAGGCCTTCAGTGCTTTGTATTCAGATGTTTGCAATTACACATTTGTCTGTGATAACGATAAAACGTTAGACTCTCTGAGGAAGTTCTTATTTTTCACTGTCTCCCCGTCACTGGTATAGAGCCATGCTGTTGCACAAGGTCAAAGTCATGCAGTATAGATAAATAACAGTGAAATCCACTGGCTTTAGGAGAGGCTGTAAGTCATGAGCAGTATATTTTTGTTTTCTCCATCCCTTCTATCACTATTTTCAGAAAAATTGACTCTAAAGCAGAACAGCATCTAGAGCATCTTGTCATAGGAGTACACTGAATTATTAGTGCGTATAACATTCTGTGCCTCCAGCTGCCACCCTAAGAGATGTGGCTTATGTCAAAACTTCTGCCTATACTGCTAATCCCTGTCTGCTTTATTGGTCCTTTTATGCTGCTGATAAATAGTCAAATTAGATCAACCCATGAGCTGCTCTAGGGGAAATTTGGCTGGTCTTGAGGCACCCGGAGTCCAGGGGCTGAAGCATGCTTTAACATCACCCCTTCTTGGTTGTCTTGCAGTATTTTTACCAGACGTGGGCTAATATTCCACTGAACGGTTATTGCTGGAATTTTGGAAACTCTGACTTCCTCTTTGGACTGTGAATTTATGGTCAGTTTATACCCGTCTTTCAGAAAAGCACAGCAGAAAGATGCTGGGATTGCAATCAGTATGCTGCATAATGTCTTTCCCGTTGGCTTGTGTTGTAATTCTCAACATCAAAGCTTTCTTTGTAAGGACAGGCTTTAAAATTGTCTGAGATTAAATTCCTCCTATTCACAGAGCAATGTGAACTGTTGCTCTGAAAATGTGGCGGTGGTGGTGGGGAGACGGATGGATGGGGACCGTCTTTTTGTTGAGGGGAGCTGACATTTATGGTGCAAATCTCATTGTCATACAGACTTAATACATTGTTTTGAACAATAACAGTAGATTAAAGATCACATAAATGTCTCGAAATATTGTATTGAGCAGAGTTTAAGAGAAGAAAGCTATAACCCATGATTGGGCTCATATTTTTGAATAGGAAAAGGTGACTCCACCTAAAGAATTGCTTCTGAAGAGGAGTGGAGCGCCTGCTGGCCATTTTATCCCATTTCTCCTGGTATCTGACTACAAGTCACTGAAATAGAAGTCACATGAAACACTAGGAACACTGCAAGTATGACTCACAATCCCAGAACTGCAGTGAAGCCTAAAGGTAATGAAAAGAAAATGCTGAGCCACTGGCTTAAAAAAAATATATATATATATATATATTTATCATATCCAGTAGTCTAAAGGCCTCATCCATAGTACTCAACCAAAAGCCTGGAGGACTGGATTTTTTTTTGTTTTTATTTCCTTGACACAAATCAGTTCTTTGTGTTGCCTTGGGCATATCCCTTGTGGGGCTTCACTTTCAGTGCTTTGCCATCTGTGGATAAGAGATGGAAACGGTCCGCGCTAGAGCAAATTGCTGGGTGCGCTGCAAAGGCAGATATGGGAGCGAGTACAAGGTAGGTGTTATTAGCGCTTAACGACTAAAGCTGTGACGGGCTTTGATAGGAGTTTCCCACGAAGGAAATTTCCCCTCCTAAAAAGGCTAACCAGAAGGCTGCCCGTGTATTTCCAGGTCAGGCTTATGGGTGACACGGTGATTTCTAAACAAGGCATTGGTGTCTCTAAGCAAGGATGAATTTCCCTCCAAGGCTATAAACTCTGGCGGTTGCTCTGTTATTGCACTTAGCACCTGTCGTTAACCTCGCACTCTATATTGTGGTTTATTTGCTTTAGTATAGGTTTTGGAGGAACTTTTGTAGATTGCTTGGGTGTGGGCAATCTTAAACACGCCCAGCAAATAAAATCCCTTAAGTGCTGCGTAATGGCTTGTGGGGTCGACATCCTCCTCCCCCTTCATTTTGTAGCTTATTTTCAGCCCCTGAGAAATGTGAGCAATTAGGCAGGTGTAGTCTCCACCAAAAGTAAGAAAGATTGAATTTGCTATTTGTAGCACTATAAAGCAAATACAGAATTCAATAATGCGTATTTTCATTATCCTAATGGAAGATTTCAGTATGTTAAATGTGTTCAGATGTCCTTGGTAAAATTGGGGTCAGTCATGTGAAATGGAGACAAAACGTGTTTCATCATCTTGTGGTTATTATACTACAAGGATTTCACTGTAAAGTGCAACAGGTAATTGCAGCCACGTTTCTGATGCTATTGACTGCTTTATCTAATGGAAATTATTTCTTTCTTGATTATTTAAAATGAACCTTTTACCGTTGTCATGTAAAGTTGTAGAGTTTCTTGAAAAATACATTACGGTGCCACTCTTAACGAAAGAAAAGGGGAAAAAAGGGTGTACTTTGTAAATCCATTTTATCCAAAGATCTAAAGGTGCTTCAGAAAAATATTCGCAATTAAGCTTCTTGTGCATGGAAGGCAAATGGAGGAAATGATTAGTATAAAACAGCAGAACTATTATTCACGCTAAACCTCATTCAAAACTGCACAAGTCAATAATAAAGCGTTCGTTAATTGAGCTGAGCTTTGGCTTAGCGATGGCATCCCCGTGCTTGCTTAAGTCTGTGGGGGTTTTGGCGTTTCTTCAGCGGCTGTAGGATGGGGTGGACTCATCCGCCCGGAGAGACTCGGCACAGCGGTCGCCCTTGGCCAAAGTCTTTGAGCGATGGGCAAGAGTTATTCCTTGCTGAACAGGCACCCAAAAAAAGTGTGCTGGCTGCGGTCTGCGTTGCAAGTTCCCCCTGGTTTTCACAGTTCAAGAGGAGCTTCCTCACTGCCAATTTGCAGATTTAGGAGGGTACTGTAAAAATCTCCCTTACGGGATATTTGCCTGGCAGCGCACGCGCGTTGCCGCGTGCTCCGATGCACCTGAAACCCCATGTTCAAGTGTGTCAGTTGATGATCTCTGAGGTTGTCTCTGCCGGGCTTTTCCTTTGCAACCAATTCAACGTTTCTCGCTTGTTTTGCCTTTCTCAGTTGGGTATGAAAGAAACTAAAAATATTTTCATCGTCCCCCAAACGTCAGGGACCGAATTCCAACGCCCATGCGCTGCAGATGCGGAACAACTGTTGATCTAAGTGGGGTTTTTCCAGATTTGCACCCTGTGGAGCCCAGTGGAGCTTCACGTGGGGGAAGGCCCAAAACATATGGCGGTGCCCATTTTGTTTAGAGCACGTTTTTAATAGTTTCCGCCGTTTTGATCTGCTGCAGTGTAGATTTTATGGGTCAGTGTGGATGAAAAAAATAAAATAAAATAAACATCTGGTAAGGTACAGCTTTGTTTGTGTGGATTTATAGAAGCAGGAAGAGGATGCAGCTGGCGCGTGGCTGTGGATCCAATAAAGACACCGTGGTTATTTCTGCTTTTGGGGGAAGAGTCGATCGACCGCAAACATCCCCACTGCCGAGTTTGCTCAGCAAGCTGCTCGAGGGACCCCCGCCAATAATTAGGTTTTCCAGGCATTTGGTGTTTTATGGGCTTGTTTCTCATTCCTCCCCCTACGCAAACGGAGGGCGTCAGCCAGGCCGAGGCACCGGGAGCAAAGCGCTGATGTGGCGCTTTGGGCCGGGATTTGGCAGGGTCCCCCGAAGCCCTCGGTCTGGGGAGCTTTAGGGCTGTTACGCTGCTCGGCCACGGCGCCCTGGTGTTTCTGCTTGCCTCTCTCACGCCGCTAATTTGCTGCCAGTTGTGAATGGTCCTGTTTCCACAGGGGGAGTGAAAATAAACCTAT
The DNA here is from genome assembly GCF_003343035.1 of Apteryx rowi. NCBI lineage: Eukaryota > Metazoa > Chordata > Aves > Apterygiformes > Apterygidae > Apteryx > Apteryx rowi. The sequence goes on from NW_020448308.1 coordinate 3,977,895, forward strand.
GGAGCCGGGCGCCACGGCATCTTTTTTGCCATTGGGCATGGATTTTTTTTTTTTAATTTTATTTTATTTTTGTTGCTTTCAAAGGAGGCTCCCTTTTTATTATTATTATTATTATTTGCAACATGTTCACCAGACAAAATGATTATGTTAAGGCAGAGACATCGCATCACTTACATTTCATAGCTCAGTGCAATTTTCATAAAGTGCGAGGCAACATCCAAAAAAACATGACTCAGAATTAGAGTTTCAGAAGATTATTATATAGACATTATTTCCCTCAGGTCACGGGCTTTAGTCAAATTTGGAAGAGAATGAAATTGCCAACAGTGAAAAGCAGACAGAAAGGTATGAGTTCATGAGCAGAGAAATAACATTTTCATTTGTTCCTTCCCCATGGGAAAGATTCAACATTCCGGTAAATGGAGACGGTTATAAGAAATGAATTTTTGTCAGCAGGGATGTGATTTTAAGGCTCACTTATCCATTGGCAATCTAGATTTCTAACCCCAGGAATCTAGGAAATTGCTACAGAATGTAGTCTTTATTATAAACAAGTTTTTTTTTCTTTTTCTTTCTTTTTCTTTTTCTTTTTTTTTTTTTCCCTCTTCTCTCCACCCTGTCTTTTTTAGTAGTTGAGATTTTTAAGGTGCGGGTCTGTGCTTCTCTGAGCGTTTCAAGGGGTCACATTGCCGCAGAATTATTCTGGGTGGCTTGCTGTCCCTTTGAACCGCGTCTTCGGTGGTGCAGTGATCCCTCTCGCCCCAAATGTCCTCGGATCAGTGGAACAAGGATGTTTTTGAGAGCTAAAAGCCCCCCCCAGCAATGCGTCGTTTGCGGCAGACTTTGCTCCCAAGGATCTAAGTACCCTTCCTTGCTTTGTGCTTTTCTCTCTTCCCCCTTTTTTTTTTTAAGCTTTTCTATTTGCACAAGCAAGGAAGACCATGCAGCAAAGAGTTTTAGGGGATGGCTTTTGTTTTTCCTGTGTATAAATAGCAAGGATTTGCAGACTTTCCAGAGCACAATCCCAGGCAGGCTGCTTTGTAATTAAAGAATATTCTTCCAAGGGAAATGTTCTTCTTTTCCTTCAGTATCATCTGACATTTCTAACCTCACTGTGCATTTAGATTCTGCCAGGATGTTCGAATGCTGTTACTCTACCTCCTTGAGAGTAAAAGTGATTTTATATAACCTTAAACCCTTCATTTCTGAGGATGCAGATTGGTTCTCTAACATTATTATCTTCGTATTCTTTTTTTAAAAAAGTAATAACTTGAAAATATGTACATCTAAAACCTCCTTCCCTAGTGTGTTTTTGTCCATTTTAATATCTTTTCTTATGCCACAGACCTATTTGCCTTACTCTGTTATTATCAAGAAATGTTATTGCCATTGCCTGCCAACATCTTACTCACCGCAAATTGCATTAGTTCTGTTAGCTTCATTATTATTGTGTCTAAACTGTGGTCTAATGATTATGGAACATCATGATAGAGGCTGATTAATAAATAAGAATTGATTACCCTGACTTTGTCCATTGTATTAGGCCCAGGAGATTTATAACATTGATGGCTTTTTTTTTTTTTTTTAAAAACTGCAAATGCCTCAGAAGGGCAGAAAGAGGGGAATATCATTTCATCTTACAAATGCACAATCCGATTGCATTCCTTTGTCTCTCCTAGCGTACAAGGGCAATCAATACAGTCGCATCAAGAGCCTCTGAGTGGATCACTCACAGTATTTGAGTATGGAACTATTTCCAATTTGCTTTCCTTTCTTTTGAAGAGCGGGTGTCTTGTGGAGCACTTCCCAGTGCTGGCTGCGCTCATGGGAAGGGAGAGAGCTTTTCCTTCGTGCAGGCGTACGGCTTCTACTCGTTCAGAGATATAACTTAAGCATGGCTCCGTCGTCGTCGTGGTGTGTTCTGGAGGGATCGTATCTTCCTCTGGCGCCGGCTCATCTTCTCCACTCCCCTGAGCTTGGTTGCAACGGCACTGGGGAGGCACGTCCCAGCGCTCTCCAGCAGCCGCGGGATAGCCGAGTTGTAGGTGCAGCAGAAAGCGTCCCTACCTATCGGCGACTGACCGGTTGGTCCGTGAATGAGAAGTGCAGATGGGTCAGAAAAGAGTGAATCTTGGGTTTTCTGCAGACAGCTTTCAGAGTGACTGGAGCTGGTGGTGGGTTTTGCTCACTTGCCCCGAACGGTGCAAGGGTGCAAGCGCTGTTGCCTGGATCGGGCTTGTGGTTGTTTCTCTGAACAGTTTTGAGCGTGGAAGGGCATGGGGCAGGAAGAGGAACACGTGGCCCTCACACCTTTTGGTGTATCGCTGACCCATAAGTGAAAAAGGTAGCCAAGAACGTATCATTCGTCCTGTTCTGACAGTATCCATTTTTTGACAGTATCATGTTCTGACAGTATCATTTGTCCTGCTCTGTCTTTGCAAGAAAAGCATAATTTCTGCCTGGACTTGGCTTTGTTCTGACTTTTGTCTGTCCCGTGAGTGGTTAAATCGCACTGCAGCCAAGATGTTTTACAGTAGCGGGATTAATCCTTCTTATACTGCAAATTTGCTTTTTTCACTGTCGCCGTGGCCTTTATCACTGCCGAAGAGGCAGTCGGTGCATGAATAACATGGCAGAGCCCTCGGAGGCGTTGCAGGCAGCTTGCCCTCACCTTGGTGAGCAGAGATTTGGCAGGTATTGGAAGCACATGGACTTGTTGGGAGAGGTTTGGGTGGGCTGGCCGGGCAGGAAGGGGCAGCTCTCCGCGTTGGTCCTGATGGAGGGCCGCCACCCATTGTCACATCCTTGAGGGTCTGAGGTGACCTGTTGGAGGCAGCAAGTCGTCACCTCCGTGCTTGGCACGTGGGAACGTGCCTCCGGGTCGGTGCCGATCCTGTGTTAGTGACCGCAGCCATGGGCACATGGGAAGTGCCGTTGATGGGTGAGTGCTCCTCTTAAAACTCCTTTCTGCGAAGCAGCGTTCAATGGAGAGAGCGGCTGTTTCAGCTGTAAGCGAGCGCTCCGTTTGCCGTCAGACTCCTATGGAAGCACTGCTCGTGTTCCTGCGGAATTTATTGTAATTCCTCGAGCTGTCAGTCAGGGCTGGGGCCTTGTGCAGACAGTCTCGCATTGCTTGCAGTCTGTGAGAAATATAATGATCTGCACCCAGTGAAGGGAAGCATTTAATGAAATCTTCTTCAGACATGGGAAACTAAGGTTTTTACTGCTTGTTGATAAAGTCATTCTCTTCTTACTAAGTGTACTGCTGGGAATGGAGCAGAAAGCTCTCGTGTCTGATTGTTTCTTTTGCTGAAGTTAATGTTTTGAATACACGTTTGGCTCTGGAATAAGTGTTTTACGCTCTGCGCTATTTGTGCCTGCACAGAGAAGGGGAACGAGACCCGTGCCGCTGAAGAGATCTGAGAGTCATCAGTTCAGGGGCGGTGGAAACTATTAGGAAAAAAAAGTCCTGAGAATATGACTCCTGTTGCTAACAGCCTCATCTGACCCTGAGCAATTGCTGGACCAGTGATGTTTTTATGTAGGGTGATGCCCTCATGCACTTTATCTAGCTGTGGTGCTCTGCTGCCTTGGCAGGTTTAACTGGATTAAAGAGGAACCTGAGGGCGCCTTGGTCCCAGATCCTGCATGATGGGTCATGTTGAGAGGTTAGAGGAAGCCAATGGTTTTGCTGCTGCGTAGAGCATGCAAGTCTGGATGGCAGCTTAAAATGCCACTAGCATCCACCTGTGAACCTGGCCTTGGCGATTTCTTTCAATGCAGATAACACAGTAACCCTCGCAGGATTTTGTCCTTTACTAGTTGTCATGACGCTACAGGGTTTGCTCAGTCTATGGACATTCCCGACACACTTCTCCTCCCCTACCCTTCTTGCAGACACCACCCAGATCTTGGAAAAGGAAACGCCACCTCCTTCTCCTTTCCCCTGGCACAGCTCACGCTGTTCAACCTCCAATTGCTAAGGAAGAAGGAATTACGGCAATTATCTCAATGGTGCAGTATGAAGAACTGTCAGCTTCTCTCCTACGTGCTCCTCCAAGGAAATTGAAATTAAAAGTATTAAAAAAAAAGATGTTTAACAAACTACAGATTTTTGTAATTTAATCCCCCTACAGGGTTGCAAGGGGAAAACACGAGGTCCTGACTCATTTTATTTTGGCTACAGTCCCAGCTGTTCCTGCTTTCTATCCCATTCTGAGTGAGGGATGCCATATCCACCTTTGGCAGAAAGCATTTAATGGGAGGATTTTAATGTAGGGAACAACTATCTTTTCTTATCTTTTCCATAACTTCCACTGCCATTTTTATAATAGCGACTCTTGTAATGGTGGTGAAAATGCCTTTTGCAGCCTTGGAGACTGTAGTCCTTCGGGCATCCTCAAACCGGTTCCAGTATGGCAGTGAAAATCATGTTGTTCTGCCACTGTGGCTTTAATCTGGCCTGGAGGGACGGTCTCCGAAGGAGCAATGTGTCATTTTACATTCCCACTGCACCCTTAATCTGTCTGCAGGGGCAAGCAACTATCAGAGGTATTTTTTGAAACTGTGAGAGAAGAAGGCCTTAGGTTTTCTAAGGGGGCTTTTTGCTTTTTAGGGGGGATTTTTGGTGCGGAGTCCTATTCTCTTGGGAGTAGACTAGTGGCACCAATCTGTTTCTCTCTGAAATAAGATGATTTCCTCCCTCTCACCCATGTATATACCACAAAGTCTGTCTTTTCAGAGGTGTTTAGTGGTTTGGGGTATCTCTTTTCTGAGTGTCCAGTGACACTCAGTGACATATCACAGCTTGTTTATGCGATGATTGGTTTTATTTCCCATAGTCAGCTCTTTCCATAGCATCTCTGAAAATGTGCAACACCTAGTGCTGCCAGCCGATTGCCACAACTTTCTGTAATCTTGGAACAAAAGACGGGAAGGTTGGTTGTGGATGACGTATAACAGAACGTGCTCTGTCTATGTTTCCTGCTCCAAAAGAAATAGGAGAAATTAGGCCAGTGGTTTGGTAAATTGTATGAAAAATAGACCTTGCTTGCTAATGGAGTGTGAAGAAGCTGATGTACTGAAGAAGATCTGTAATATTTCGTATTTCTCTGAGGAGAAAAATGATAAACTTGATGGGGTGTGATTTATTCGTGTTTCTGTAGATAAGGACAAATCCTGAAGTCAACTGCCTGTTTCACACTCAGACCAATATCAGGGTTTACACTGGGACTTAGTGGCTGGGGTTTGTTATAAGTGCTGCAGAGGAGGGGAGCGTTGACTATTGCTGGAGCTGGCAATGTCTACAGATGGGATAGTTATGCAGAAATTGCAGCTTTTTCCACATATATATTTTACTACTTCTCAGAACAAATACGTTAGATTTGCTGGGTTTTGTTTTGTTTTGTTTTTGCTGCTGGGTGAACTGCTTTTTGAACAGGGTCATCAAAACCGTATGTAATTTAAAAATGTAGTCGAGAGCTTCCTCGGCCCGGGAGGGTTGCTCTTCTGCGTTCAGCTCCTGAAAGGGTTGATCTTCATCTGACTCTTGAGAGAGATCTTGCGGGTTCAGAAAAGAGCAAAACTTCTTTTCCGTTTTGGCCTCGGGACCAACTCCTGTGATACATGATCTTCAGGATGAAGCAGACCTTTGAAATCTGATATATCCCAAGGCAGAATATAAGGGAAAAAAAACAAAACAAAACATGGAGAGCAGCATACAAGGTGGGCCATACAGGAGCATGTCTGCTTTTCCAGGGGTGAATTGGGATATCGTAGGTAGGGGGAAAAATGTGGACCCAGAGGCTTTGAGGTTCTTACTTTGCATTGTACTTGTATCTACAAACTTTGACCTTCAAATTATATATTAAATTGTAATCACTATCTGAATGAGGATACAGTTGTAGAAGCAATAATCTTGTTGGATGAATGATAGGTAGAAGTAACAGTGAAGATTAGAGAAGAGAAAGGCCAGACCCAAACCATAGGCTGCAGTGGTCATTTTCAGTATACGCTACAGTAAACTCTGTTCTAGCATAAAGGAAAAGATTACAGGTTTTGACTAGACTTCCCTCAATTCGTGGAGAGAAAGCATGGAAGAAATTGCAAAGATGCTTGGGAGAGAAGCGGCCAAGCAGATGTTCGAAACTGCACTTTTGGGTGTCGACATAATGACAAGATGCAGCTCGGCGAGCAGTTGGAGCAGGGCTCAGTTGTACAGCGTTTGGAAGGTTATGAGAAGTGGGAGAAACCCAAACGCAGTGGTAACGCTGTCTGTGGATTTCTCAGCGCCTCCAGCGCTATTCTGAGTACCTTTGAAAAGGGCAAGTTCGCAGATGTTAGGGCCATAGAGCAAGCAACGGGCTCCAGAACCTTTCCCCTTTTGGGTCGCTAGATCAAAATTAGCCTGCTTCATCTAAAAGTCGTTGCCATCTGTTGGGTGGCTGCAGGCCAACATGGAATAAATGAATGGCATCAATCCGAGCACAGACAGCACCAAAGGTATTATCACACATTAGTACTTCTTTTGATAGTCTTGGAGTTAAAGGGGGTGAATAACCTGTCATGCCCCCAAAAAAGCGTTCGCTAGCTGAGCAGCGAGTGCGTGGGAGGCAGTTCTGACACTACCACGTTTTGCTTGTTTTGTACATAAAAGGAGCGATTCAGTGTCCTGGGCACATCCTTCTAGCACACTTCCACAGCCTTACATGAAAATACTTTTTAATATGCATGTGTGTTTTCAAAAATAAATACATAATTTAAATTGCCAAAATCAAGGAGAAGACAGAATGCTTAGAGTGCACAGCGGAGGTGTGCCTGCAAGAGTTAAGCGGCAGCAGGGTGTAGGGGTGCACGTATGTCTTTCACATGCAATGTGCGTACAGGTGTGCTGTTTAGGCAGGTAGATAAACATGTTTATTCCCCACACCTTCCAACAAGAACTTTTCTGCAGTGGGGTGCCCACTAAAGACGCCTGGTCCATAGCGCGTGTGCTGAAAGCCTCCTAAGTGACAGCCAGAAGACGTGCGGCGCGAGTTCATTTGTTTATTCTTATCTAGTAGCCTCAGAACAAACTGATGAACAGTTTGATTTGACAAGGTCGTCCTGAGGATTTGCGAGGATTAACCTATATGTGGCATTTATTGAGGAGATCAGACAGGTCATGAAGATTGGCATTAGGGAGTCTAAGAAGATCCTCTTTCCCTCCCCTCTCCCCTGAAAGCCTCAATCCAATTACTGTCTTATTTTCGACTCAATAAAAGCAAAATGAGCATGTACCGTCCTCCACATGAGAAGAAGACTTAAAAAGCATATCAGGGTAGACCTGTCTAATGATCTGTCTTTCTGGACTGCTTACCTGACGTTATGAGGTTAGTCACAGTGTTGGTCTAGTCGTGGCTGTTAATGGCCGTTTCAGCTCCTGCCCTGGTACCTCCTTTTGGGAAGGGGAAGAAGTTACCTTGACGTGTTGAACGAAGCATTGACATAACGGATGTTGTTATTTACACTCGTGTATTCAGAGATACGCTGGAGCTGGAGGAAATGCCTTTGGAACTTATTACGAAAACACACTGGCTAATTTTTTAAAACCCATCTTTCCTTCTGGGCAAATCAGTGTCTCTCCGTGCGCAGAGCGCATAGCTAAACCGCTCGGTGATGCTCTGTATATTCATTACCTTTGCCGACACGTGTTGCAAGGAAGGAACATGCTTTCTTTATCTATTTGTTCCCAAATATTCGATATCCAGACTATAAAGCAATGCTGAACAGCCATCTATTTTATGCCGTCACTTCTTTTTCTGTCAGGACGCTTCCTATTTACTGTTTCTTCTCCCTGCTTGGAAGATCACTGAAGCGCCTGAATTATGTTTAGTACAGGCTATTTGTATTTCAGCAGCACTACAAACGCTGACTGTTTTATTGTGCGAGATGCAGCATATATCCTCAGTCAGAGCGCGAGGTTCCTCCAAAGAGCTTCCAAAGAGCCAGTGAAAGGGAGCGATGCTTTTCCGCCTTCGTGGCAGCGGCCCGGAGGTGGGGAGACGTGACCCGACTCGCTCGGTGCGCGCCAGAAGGCCATAGCATGCCAGGGCCCCTATCGAAACAGGTCTGCGGTGCTGTGTCGCTGCTCGAGGGGCGATTTGCTCCCGAAGGGCTGCGTGGGAGCTGCTCCGGCAGCACCCGACACCAGCAGGCCCCGCGGTCGGGAGCGGGCTTGGCAGCAAGAGGTGCGATGGCCAGCGGAGGAGCACCGAACCGGGGGATCTGCCAGTGCTGCAAATCGCGCTATTGCTGCTTTTATTTTATTTTATTAATAAAATCACTAATTTATCCTTTAATCAAAGCTAATTTAAAATAATGTTGTGGAGTAGGAAGGCGTTCAGTAGGACACTGAGAAGGAAACGACTATGTAAACTGGGCCATGAGGCATCGTCCAAGCCAAGATGATTGCTTTGTCGGTGCTGTTGACTGAATAAACCCCTTCCAAGCTGTGGATCTGCTTTGAAGCGTGATGGCTTTGGGCCACTGGGCTCCAGCCTGAGTCCTGGGAGACTGGCCGGGGAGAGGCAGCTCTCCTAGGAGCGAGTCTAGTCTGCCTGCCTGGGCCTCACCAGCTTTGGCAGTCTCCGCTTACCCGTTTCATCTCCTTTTTGCCATTTATCACAGGGTCAGAGCTCAAGAAGCAGAAGCAGCCTGCTAATCTCTGCCTGCAGAGGAGATCTTGGCGTGCACGATTTCCTGGTGCGTCCCGTAGGACGTTGCAAGTTTATGCTGGAAGAAACCAGATCTTGGTTAGATTACTTTTTTACTTTTTTTTTTTTTTTTTTTTTGCTTTCTCAGAATGAAATCTGACAGCTTTTAACCTAGTTCCAAGGGGAGAGCTGCAGCACGGTTAGCCCGGAGCGTTCCCTGGCCCAGCTCATGTTGCGGTCTATGTTGAGGAGCTGCATGTTCCAGTTAACTTTTGATGATCCCACACAAGGCGGGGGAGATGAGTTGATCTGTACCAAACATGTGGGTAGCACCATGGTACCTGCTGCTTCTCGCAGGCAATCGAGATGACAGTGCCTTTGGCTCCTGAGGAAGGCGAGAGTTCAACTCAAGGCTATTCAGGAGGAACGTTGAAGTGGAGCATTTCAGACCGTTTCCAGTCTGAAAGAAATGCAGAACAGATACATGACCCAAACAGTCCTTTCAGGTTTTTGAGATGTATTCAGAAAATTTATTAAAGCCATGCAGCAGGTTTTTCCCCCAGAACTTCCTTCACCTCATGTGTCATCCCTCAGATTTGGAGCGCTTGTGCAGAGCCAGTTCGGGTGCGCAGGGCTCCTTGGCGTAAGAGCGCAGCAGAAAGATGTGTGGTCTCAAGAAAGGACTGGGCAGACCTTGACATTGGCCGGGGTACGAACTGGAGCATCCCGACTGTGACTGATGGTCGCAGTGCTTTGTGGTTTGTGCTTAATGTACTGAAAATGTTTACTCTTTCCCCAGTGTTGTGCTGGTTACTTCTGAAGGTAAGTGAATGCCTGGTGAAATGTTTATTTTCTACCTAATAAAAATTGCAAGGTGAAAAATAGTGTTGTTTCCTATCTGGCATCCAGCTCCTGCACTCACTTACCTCGCTGTTCTTTCTTGTATCTTCTTTTTTAATAGCCAAAGATACGGTAATAAATGGTGATTGGTCTTAAATCAAATTAGCAGAACTGCTAGGTAATGCACTGTCGTTTTCATTGAGCGAGAAAGCAGGTTTGAAAGAGAGGCATGGGATGAAATAGGGAGCAAATTACCTTCTGCTTTCTTGAGGATGCTGTGAAAACCAATATTGAAATGCCTGTTTATTCTCAGTCCCTACCCCCCACCCTGTGACAGCTGTTCTTAACTCTTCTAAAAAGTCGTAACTATCCTCTTTATGATCTATTCTTTTTTTATAACATCTCTGTTCCAGGCAAGGTTGTCTAGTTGGTTTAGTGATGCCTGGCTTCTCTTCCTGGCTCTGCTATTGTCTTTGGCCCTGATTCAGCAAAGCACTTAAGCACATGATTATCTTTACTTTTTATGGGATGGTACATGTGTTTACAGCTAAGCATGTGCTTAAGTGCTTTGCTGAATCAGAGATTTTGTCTGTAACCTTGGATTTATGAATCAACCTACTCACGAGTAAAGCGAGCTTAATAGCTACCTCCAGTGATATTACGAAATGCAAGGAAAATACGCAGCGACTTGAGTTTCTTTCTCAAGAGGCAAGACCCAGATGTACGATGTATTAGATGTTGCTTTGTTGCATCTTCCACAGGTCTGTAGCAGGTCTCTCTGGCTAGAGACATCTACTTCTGGACATTAGCTGTGGTCCGTTAGGTTTATTGTTCCCTCTAGCTTTGGCGGTTTTGTCCTTGCAGCTTATTTGTCGGAAAAGCACCCCCACATCTTTGATTGCGTCTGGGCACTGAGGTATAAGGGACTCTGTTTTCGGTGTCCGGTTTTAGAATTGCAGTGCCTTGAAATGAATAGAGCGGTGCCTCTGAATCCCTTTGGCGGCTTTGCAAATATCAGGCCCTGGATTTATAATAATCTGGTGGGATTGGATCCTAGTGCTTTGGCTGATACGGCAGGAGAAGACACTTCCAAATCCTCGCTAAAACATCACAGATTTCTTCGCTGGTTGATTCCCAGCGTGTTGAGGGATGTCTCGAGCGGTGCCTACCCATGGTTCGGTTTACGAGTGTTGGTTTCAAGGCTATTTCGGGACGGGGCACTTGGCTTCGTTGTCCACGCGATGCCGAGGAGGGGAAAAGGCCCTCGTGCTTTCGAGCAGGCAGGCAGCAATTGCACGGGTCGGTTTGACACCTTTGCTTTCAGAGGTTTCTGTGATTTCGACACCCACTTTTCTTAATAGCATTGCGGGTGCTGATCATTGGGTCGAATATAAGATACTGGCACTTTTGCACTGGTTAAGGTGTGAATAGAGCCAAGAGTTAATGGTTCTTTCCGCAAGATCAAACACAGCAGTATTTTTCTGTTTGCAGCATTTTCTGTTGCTTTTGAGGACAGCGTATTCTTTAGCATATTGAACTCGATTTTTCACTTAGGCATGATAACAAGGAAATGCCGTATCACATTTTATATAATGCCTACATACAATAGGACACGTTGCTAATGATACAGAAGCTTCTAAGAAAATGCAGAGGTTTTACTGGTATTTCATATTAGCACTTTCCCTATCTCATTGCAGGAATATGTCATTCTGAACACGTCACACAAAATACAATGTATTTTTTCTTATTTCTTAATACGTCGTTAAAGACATATGTACAACAAGAAGGGTTTGTTTTTGTTTTTTTTTTACTTTTTATATCCCGTGTGCTTAGACAGGCTTTGCTGCCAGGAGCCCTAGCAACTTTTAGTATTTTGTACTGTTACTTAAAACCTATTAAAATCATAATAATTCCCTTTGAGCAAGGGTATTACTTCACTCCCTTTTTCAAAGCCATAGAATAAAATTTTCCTTCCTGTTCCACATCCAAGATGTACAGTTGAAGATCTTTGTAGAAGGCTAGGTTTTGCATGACTGCTTTTTAGAGAAATAGTAATTTTAGTACTGAGCTTATGATCTTCGTATAGTCATTTGCATTTGGGCTTTGCAAATCACTGATTTTGTGCATATTTCTGTCTGAATAAAAATAGGTGATTAAGTTCTCTCTCTTGACTAGATCATAGGTGAACTATAATGGCATTTGGGAATATTTCTTAGGGATAACAAAATTAGTACCAACTGACAGTCTTATGTAAGGTAGATTTAACCATATATTTTTGGAATATTTGCAGAATAAATAAGCATTAAGAAATCATTCAAACTATATTGAGTCTTTTAAGAGGAACAGGTGTTCTGTGGAAAATTTTGGAAGTTCTGTGCGTTAAAAAATACGGTTTTAAATTCCTAAAATGTACAAATCGTATGAGAAACAGTAGTTTACAAGTTAGTGTTTCAGGGAAGTTTGACACTCGTACAGGCGCAAGGGCTGTTGTTACACCAGCATACCTAGGCTCAGCACTTCAATCTGCCTTGGGGACTTAAACCCTCACTTCAATAAAGTTAAATTATTTTGCAATAAATAGAGATGAAAAAAATGAGCATGCTTAATGCAGAGCTGCCATTCTAGCTCTCTGCTGTCTATCATGAGAAGTAAGATTAATTGAACAATATGCTAAAAATAAACTCTGTGGATCCATTGTTTGGATTTCAATAAACAGAGAAAGCAGGGGGCGGAAGCGGGACGTTCTGCATCAGAATCAGGCAAGTTTGAATTCTCAGCAGCTTCAAAACACGTACGATGCAGTTCAGTGTGCCCAACTTCAGCCCTTCCTACCTCATCATCCGATCACGTTGCCAAAAGAGAGTGCTGTGTACGTAGAGGGTGAGGAATTTCACTCCCATATTAGGAAGCGGATTTGGTAGATGCTCTGCATGGGTTTAAATGCTGAATCTTGAAAGCAACAAGTAAGGAGAGGAAAGAGTGAATGAGGTATAGTGGGGTATTAGGAAATACTCAAGCGGCTCAAGAAAAAAGGTCTAGTAAGTAGTGGTGAGGAACGGTAGTCTTCAGCAGCTGCCCATAACCGTGGTGTCCCACCATCCCACGCTTGCCAGTCCTCCTTGCCCTCTCCGTTTCGTTGTGCTGCAGCCCTAGGTGGCTCCTGAGTAACATGATGATGATTCCCGAGTCTGTGAGATGCTGATGGCGAAAGAGCAAGATTGTATTCAGGTTAGGGCTTGGCTGCAAAAAGGCTCTTAGGAAGTTAATTCAGATTAATTAGAAGTATGAACTGGAGTGGACTGGAAAAAAACACATTAAACTCCTTGGTGGCCTCTTACTCAATGTTAAAATAGTGTTAATTCAGTTGTGTTTACGTCCTAAATCACTTTTGAATTAGTCAGATGTTCTCTTGCAATTGAGTTGGGATCGTTTAAGAAATTGCGTATTCTCAGCTGGCAGTTGCCAACTACTAGGCCATTAAAAGTTGCTTCAGGTCCAAGAGCGAACCATCTCTTCCCCAACTTCCTGTGTGTCTCTCCCCCTGCTGATACTTCAAGAGACGTTGCTGCCCGGGAACGTGCAGAAAGAGAGGACAGTGATTTCCTAGTTTTGCTAGATCTTTTGGTTTTTTGACAGCCCCCGGGAGAGCTGCCTGGTCTACCCTTCCCTCTCGTGGCCCTGCTCACCCTGTCAGCTGAAATGCAGTGATGGACTGCACCAGCACAGCTAGTTGCTTCCCATGCAAAGTAAAACCAGTTAGCTTAAATTGCTGCTGAAGGTGATTAATGCTGACCTGTTTTATTTCCCATTGGCACAGACCAGTTGAAACAGTTGCATCAGATTGAATCCTGGGTTTCAGCTGCAAGAGCGTTACCCGCCGCTCGAATTGTGTGGCACCGATATATTTGTTACAGCCTTAAAAGACACCAAAGGGAAGTTTCTGCTCTTAATCATGGTGTCCGCGCAGAGGTTTAGTGCTGTTCGATTAGCACACTTGGCAAGTTTATTCAGATTAACTTCGCCGTTTGTGAACAGCAAGGCCTTAATGACTTTTGGCTGTGCAATTCAGCAGTTATTTTCTTAAAGCGAGTTCTTATGTAATTGATACGGTTGCACTTTCACTCCTCAGTAAGCATTCAGCTACAAGGATCGAGTTAGAATACATTTCTTTGTGCTTTCTAAAGTAAAAGAGAATTTTACACCTTTCTGAGTGTCATTCAGCCGTATATTATAGCTTTCTGGTGATGCCGGCTAGAACTAATTTTAATCTTACCACGCCTGCCAGAAGATGAGTATTTTGACATGGGAGTTCCAGGGCGCCTAAAAGAATTAGGTTCTTTTTAAAGATCTGATTTCATTTTATATGAACCTGTCTGCTTCAGGAACATTTTTATTTTAAGGGCCTCAGTTTGTTTATCAAATGCACAGAATGGCCCAGTCAAGCGTTGTTCAAAATAATCCATGTAGGAGTATCCCGGTATATAATAGTTTTTGTACTCTCAGAAGAGGTGCTAAAGAGGAGCCAAGGCGAAGAAGTTGCCTACAGTGGCGTATTAAGACCTACCACTCCCAGGTACCTGGGACATAAATGTTATTGAGACCTGAGCAGTCACCTAGTGGAGGGCCGACAGAATTATCTCAGGAGCTTAACAGAAGCATAAAACAGAACTGCCATTAAACTCACTTCCATGGTCTTTCACTATTTACCTTCATGTTTATTATTTCATATGCTTTTCCCCCACCATTCCTTAGAGAATATTATTAAATATAATGAATTCAGTTAGTTACAGGCCCCATATCCAGGCTTAGCCTTAGAAGCTCCAGCTTCCCTTTGATCTTCAACATACCAAAATGTGTGATTATGCTATAAAAAGATAATAGAGAGAACATCAAAGGAAAGTTGAAAAACGCCAATGTGGCTTAGTAACATAACAGCTTAAGAATAGCAGCATAACATGAAGACAACCCTAGTTATGTCTTAATGCATTTTAATATGTACTCTGCAAAAACACTGTAACACTAGTGTCTGCAAAATAGGAAGCTCTCACTTCTCGAGGAAATCTTTTCAAATAGAGGATATATTTGCAAGTTACATATTACAGTCATGATATGCTGGGTGGAAGAAATGAGGTTCATCCGGGCGATCACTCCAGAGGCTGTCCTAGTTCTTCACTGAGCTCCTGTCATTTTAGCTACCAGAGTTAGTCAGGGTTTTAACCTTTGAAGACAACAACTCTCTCCTGTGGGAACATCAAAGCCGGTTTTGGCCAAAAAAAGGTAATTTAGGTGTACTTACTGTACCTCAAGCTAAATGTCAAATGCAATTAAATGTTACTGCCTTGTCTTGCTCCAAGTAACGAAGTACTGAAACTTGGGAATGACTGCGAGCTGTTAAACTTCTCTGTTTTGATTTTGATATGTAGCGCTGTCACTCATTTTCCCAGAAGAACATTGAACGTCCAGCCAAATACTCCCTACCTGGGGGAAGTGGGATGCTGGCACAAAAGAGCGTTTTATTACCTTCTCTATAGAAGGAAGTTTTCTACAAAGAAAAAAAAAAAAGAGAGTGCTATCTTCAACACGTTTGCAGCACTCCATTTGCTTATAATAGTATCCATTTTTCATCCAAGGGTTTTACCTGCCCTTAAGAGACTATTCAGAGAGGCTCAGCGATGAGTGTACTTGAGCGTTCGCTCCGTGGTAAAATGCAAAACCTGAAAGACAGAAAGATAAAAGTGACGTTTTCGTGGCCTCACAGAAGGAGAAGAGCAGTGGCCCTGAGGCTGCACTCCTGCCCTGACCACTTCTCTGGGGCCACCGAGCCAGCCAAGTGTTTGCTTCTTCCAAAGCCCTTGAGTTGGTTAGCAGCTCCCTTGGCTTGTTGATCTCTCCATTGTTTATTTGTGGGCCCTAGGGCTTCCCTATTGTATCCTGAGCCTCTTGCAGAGATTTTCAGACAGAACTAGTGATTTAGAGTGTCTCAGTTTTAAGAAAAATGCCCCAAATACCAAATTGCAGGCTGAAGGTTTCTGTTTTGTAGCAAGCACTCGCCGCCTAAAAATTAAGTCCATTGATTGCTTTTGAAAATCCCCACGTTTACTGATGTGACCGTACCTAGAAATGATGTAATTCTTAGAGTTCTACCAGACTGAGACAACTGCAAGATTCAATTTTCACTAAAATGTTTCCCATCGTCATGACCAGTGTTCAGAAGTTCAGTGTACGGAGGACTGGACTAATGTACTTAACCCCTCCAACAGTATTAAGCAAATATTTCTTCAAGACACGCTGAATTATGTGGTTTTTGTGTATGCAGGAGGTAAAATCTTAATAAGCAAGGTCTTTTTCCTTGGGGAGGGGGAATTTATTTGGAATAAACGTTTGTCCGTATTCACTGCTTGTTTCTGTGGGTGCACACTGGATTTCATTAAGAACTAGCCGTGTATTATTTTCATTAGGAGGGTGTTATCCCTGTTCCTCTTTTTGATAGTCTCCTGAATGTTGCTGAATTCTAGTAATTCCTTAAAATCTGAAGGAACACAAGGCCCCACTGTGTTCAATGCTGTTTTAGGAAAGAGTGTTACTCTACCTAGAGAGTTTACAATCTAAATAAAATGTGATGTTCCTTTTTTTTTGTTACAAGGAAACACCAGTGGCCTAAGCTGCCTTGGGTACTGAGTAGTGTGATATCTCCTACTACCTGTTACCTCCAGCTCAACCCAGTCCCCTCTCACAGCTGAATTTTGTCTTTCCTTGAGGAGTAAAAGATGGAAAATAAATGTTGTAGGTTAAATTAATGGTTTAGATTTCTGCATTGTTTTAATTCCAGTTCTTGCATTTCCAGAATCTTATTTATTTGCTCAAATCTTGTATTGTGGAAGACAGCTGTTATTTAAGATACATCTCTGCTGGTTTTGAGTTTTCTGCCTGTATTTTAATTAGAGGGTGGGAAAATGGATTTCACTTCTTTTTTATAACAGATTATCGAGCTAAAAATTTTAATAGATAATCAGACAAGCAGTGACCTGGGATGAGTCTTCCACTTTTAATAAGAAAACATCATTTGTATTTCAGTCTACTTAGTTATACTTTTTAAAAATCAGTTATTTAATGGGCAAAAAATATGAGAAACCATCACCAAAGTTAAAGCATGAACATAAAACATACTCTATGCTTTCTTTTAAAAAGTTGGAGCTAGGCCTCCACTATTGCAGAGCAGCCAGCCAGCAGAAAGACAGCGGTGGGTGGGAGATCCTTAAAGTCTCTGGAGCTTCTGTCTTTGCCCTCAGAAGGACCAAGGCGTTCCCACAAGGTGGACCAGGGTGTTCCCGCAAGGTAGAACCTCTTGTGCCCACACATCGCTGCTGTCTCCTCTGAGGTAGCTTGGAAATGCAGCTAGGCGTTGTTTTTAAAAACGCTCAATGCGGTTCTAGTGGGTTGCTTTAATGAATCATAAAATCATCAAATAATTCAGGTTGGAAGGACCTCAGGAGGTCCCTAGTCCAACCTCCTGCTCAAAGCAGGGTCAGCTGTGAGATCAGAGCAGGTTTCTCAGGACTTTTGCACTTGGGGCTTGAGAACCATCACTGCCCTCCGTCTCCTGGCTCTGGCCCTGTCGATGGTCCTGGGGCTGCCACCGGTGCCTGTTGCTGCCGGCCGCGCTGCTGGCCCGCGGCAGCCAGTGTCCCCCTGGGCTTTTTCCAGTGTGTAGCAACAGAAGTGGTATTCCTTCCCGAAGGAACGTGAAGTCTTTGTCCTTCACCCAAAGACTGTACGTTCCAGATAACCTCAGGGTAGTTTCTTTCCCTTTAGATGCAAACCAGTACAAAATAAAAAGTTTATTATCTTTTGCTTCACGTGAATGCCTGTGCAAAGGACCCTGCACTGCGCCCTGCCTCAGAACAAGGTGATACCTGCCTTCCAGTGAAAAATGAAAAAGGCAGCCCAAATTCAGTGCTGACCAGACTTAGAGGGGATACTTCTCCATGAGCAGTACCCCAGACCTAACACAGCCGTGCACTAGCTTTTAAGTGATAGCGATATTCCCTAACTCTCCCCAAAATCCTTCATGCCTTTTGAACCTCAATTCCTACCAGTGCAGTGCTGCTTCTTTTGCTCTGGGTTCAGAAGTTTGGTAGATGTTGAAAGAAACTCATGTATACCTTGCCGAGGAGCAGATATGGGATTTCCTAAGCACGAGTGTGGGTGTGCGGGGTGGCTGGTTGGGGTGATCACCATCGCTTCAGTGTTGTCTCATCATCTGTTGCACCCTGTCATGGCAATTCGAGTATTTTGCTTGATGCATTTCTATCTTCTGTGCAAGACAGCTTGTCCGGAAGGGGCACCGTAACCTGACGTTGGCCGGCTGAGGCGTGATCACTGAAAGCAATATGGAGAAGAAAAAGAAAAGCAATGGGGTTTAGAAGGAAGGGGAGGAGGAAGACGGCATTCTGAACAATTCCCATCATTTCTTCTTTTCTGTAATTGCAGTTTTCTTTTGACTGCTGGATCGCTTCTCCCCCGTCTCTTCTGTCTGCCGTCCTTCTCCTGCGCTCAGTGCTCTCTCCTCCCTGTTGAGTAATGGGGAAGCTTTTTCTCGTGGATGCATATCATCATGTTTGAGTGAGACCCGGCCTGTTACATACAAAAAGGAACAATAGCTTGAGACTGGGGGAAAAAAAAGTGAAAATAGGCCAGATTATATTAAAATTGCCAACATCTTGAGAGAGAGACGGAGCGTTTTTTATTAAACCTTCCACCTAAAGGGGGCTAATAGCATTCAGGGCAACCCGCAGCAGCTCGCAGGCTCCGTTTGCTCCTGCCGGCTGTTTTGTTTGCGGGAAGCGGGAGGCTGCGAGGG
Organism: Apteryx rowi; assembly: GCF_003343035.1. Classification (NCBI taxonomy): domain Eukaryota; kingdom Metazoa; phylum Chordata; class Aves; order Apterygiformes; family Apterygidae; genus Apteryx; species Apteryx rowi. The sequence continues at coordinate 3,996,288 of NW_020448308.1, forward strand.
GGCCGGGGGGACCCGGCGGCCGCCTTGCCGGGGCTTTGAGGCGCGCAGGCGGTAGGCGGTGGTGCGGAGGCGCGGGGGGAGGCGGGCAGGCAGTCTCCTAATGCCTCGTTAGCCACTTTGATTTTCGGCGGAGGGGCGGGCGAGGGGAGCGCGAAGAGCTGTGGTCTATTTGGGGAAAAGAATATCACAGCCTATTAGTTAGAAGCAATGAAATGGAGACAACTTCAGGGACTCCATTAAGTGCGGTGTGTTTAGGCAGACAGAGTCCCCAGGTGAGGAGCGCTATTCCAGAGGATTGTGTACTGCAAAATAATTGGACTTGGGAAATCAACTGGGCTTCAGTGGCCTCATGTAGCCTGATACCGGGGAAAGAGCAGGGGGGGCCGAAACGTTTCCTTTTTCTTCTGCTTTCTTTATGGTTAGGTTTTTTTTCTTCTTTTTTTTTCCCCCGTCTAAAGGCTGCAATGAATATGAGGAGGAAACGTCATGCTAGATAGATTTACTGTCAATAGTCGTTTGAATAATACAAACAATGGCTATAATTAAATTTCCTTTTGGCAGGGGAGCATTCGGAGCATGTCATCATAACACCAGCTTGTAGTATATTATTCTCTTGGCATCCTGGACTTTTCCTGTTGCTTTCGCTGAATAAAAATGATCCCGAATTCAATCAGCAAAGGGGGAATCTGCAGGGATGTGTGTTAATGCATTGATACGTCTAGAATCAGATTCTTAAATAAAACATTCCTGCCTCTTTATTTATTTATTTATTAAAGGAGATAAATTGGAAATGGCAGAACAAGTTGAACCGGAGCAACTTTTTGCACCCAGGGCAATTGCTAGATGAAATTACATTGACAATGTTCCTGAAAGGCTCCAGTGCGTACATGAATCGCAAATAATGGCCCTGTCGTTTCTTTCAGGTGAGCAAGTCACAGTTTAATATGGTGAAAGTCACACTAAAGTGAGCCCCGCCACTTCTGTGTGTGCCCGGGCTTGCGTTTAGGAAGGTTACAACATATTCAGACCATGTCCCGGTGGCACCCTGGCCAGACAGTGGTATTTCATACAGTGTCGTGGGGCTAAAATGCAGGTTTTTGTCTTGTCTGATGTATTTTAAGAAGTGTTGCAAGACATCAGTGTTACGCAGTAAGCATAAGTCATAAGAATTACATGTCAGGTCTGGTTCTCGTTGACGCTGGGTGTGAATGAGGCTCAGGCTGCAGTGATTGCGGGTTTGTAGATGTGTGGGAGCCGGTTTTAACAACTGCAAAGGTGAAAAGAAAAGTAGATTTGTGGTAACAATGCCCCAGCCCCTCAGCACTCTTATTAAACATATTTCTGCACCTTTCCCGACAGGTGCAGAACCTCAGGTATTAATTTGTTCAACCAAGGCAAGGCTTCAGAAAATAATGCGTTATTGAGTTAAAAGACGCATGATAAGATGCTATTGGATTAAGAATCTGTATGCAGGCGTGTAAGTTAATGGAACAGTAATAGTGAGAAGTGACCTTCATCCCCTCTAGAAATGGAAAAAAAGCAACACTTAGTAGCAGAAAATAAGATGTGAACCTATGAGAGTAAGGTCACTGCAACTCCCAGCATATGTGGCCCTGCAGTAATAAAATGCTGTCTGTGGCAAACCAGTGCATCACTCATTACTATTAGTGGGTAAACAGGATCGTATCGTGTTGCCCTATTTCTCCAGTAGTAGCTAAACACTTTACTATGTGTCTCTTCCTTAAAATATCAGTCGCAAATTAAGAAAACAATTGTACAGAGTAAAAAAAGGGAAGATGTTATCTTGCTCTGCAGTAATCTTCCTTCTTGCTCTTAGATGAAGCCATTTGTATGGTATTCCTGTTTATGCCCGTCCGTTTCACCAGGAGTAAGAACAAAACCCACCAATCCAACGCAAGCAATAAAAGCAAAACTGCAGAAAAATGTGACCCAAGTTTACGTTTCCTGGGTGCAGGTTTTTTTTTCTTTTAGGCCAGCTAGAAGACAGCAGTAATTAGCGTATGCATTTCCTCATTAAAATATCATTAGCGAAGACTTTGTTCCTTCAAGATGTTGCAAACAAGGTTTATTGCATTGTGTTATGTCGTTGTAGTTTCCCAGTAGCCAGATGTTATCCGTGAGTTTAAAGACGCATAAGCAGACTTGTCCGAACAAAGTCTAGCCTTTATTATGGAAAGAGACAGGCTGTCATTCAGATTACCATGTATGTTTAAATAGTGTTGATCACTGACAGGTGGACACTTGGCTATAGCTTCTCTTGGAAGACACTTGCTATCATTGCTGGAAATAAATTCGTGATCCCGTAATCAGCAGAAAAATATTACAAGCAGTCACACTGCAAGCGGAAAAATACTACGAGTAGCATTTGGCTACTTTTTTACCGTGTAGTAGCTTTAATTGCCTTGTGTATATATAAACACCAATCTTTGCAAAGTTAGCAAAAGCCATGTTTTCGTGATTATTAAAGAAAATAAACCAAAATTTAAGGAAATGTAACATGACATACCTGTCATAACTGATATTTAAATTCTGCATGTGGATGACAAGCATATTCTCAGAGTAAACTACCACTTTATTCGCAGTTTATATCGTCAGAGCACCTACCCCATGTTGTTCAAGGCGTGCTTGAAAGGCGTGCTTTTCTGGAATAACCTTTAGCTGGCATCACCTTTTACTCTAGGATACTTGTATCTAAGAAGGTATTTTAAAAAAGGAAAAAAAATATGACATCTGGGATTTGGAGGGTGGAAAATACATTGCCGTGCTCAAAAATGAAAGCAACTATTCCGACACGAATCCCCGAGTTTTCCGAGATTTGTGTTTGTGGTTAATGCAAGGTTTTGGGTTGGGCCAGGCGGTGTCAAAGACTCTCGAGAAACGCGTCGAGACGAGGTTCTCCAGCCACCGCACGTGTGTGTTCGGGAGGAGGAGGCTTCCCGACATACGTAGTTGTTCTTTCCCGTTTGCGGCGGAAGACAGCTCCCAGGAATCTCAGCGTGGGCATGTCGGCTGTGCAAAGTATCGAATGCGTTCGGCCCTCCCTTTCGCCCTCCCCGCCGGCTCTTCTCGCTGATGCAGCGATCTTCCGAGCAAACTTTGCGAGCTACCTTGTTACTCGAGTGAAAGCACTCTCCTCCTGTGATGAGCATCTGTTTATGGGGCGGTTTCTGGTTTTCATAATTAGATCCCGAGCAGAAATGCAAAGTCTGCCGTGTAAAAGGATAATGAATCTTTATTGCACCGGCGCAAATCAGATTTGTGCAAAAGGCTCTTTGGAAACAGTAATAAGCGGAGACGTGTATTAAGTCACCAAGATAAGGTTCTTGCTTTTATATTTGCCTTTGATAAATGGAAATTAGAACCACCCAGTGGCTTTCATGTGACATTTCCTGCCACTGAGAAACATTTTAGCCTTGACCCTAAGTTTGGCAAATTCTAACCTCCCTCCACCACGTTCAAGCCTCGAAAAACGTGTATTTTTGAGGAGCACAAGTAGGGGATGGGCTTTGTCTGCTTTCTTTGTGCGTCTTCAGTAGCGGTGACAAGCGGGGAGGAAAGGAGCCACTTGAAGCCTCCGAGATAGGATCTAATCGGCCGTCGCGATGTCCGTTTAGCACGCGCCGCAACATTTGAAGCATCTCCTGGCCACTCTCTCAGAAGGGAAGGCTCATGTCATCCCTTGTATTTTCCCATTGTACACATCATTTCCTGGCGAATGCAGGATTTATTCCCCAGCTAAACCCTTCTTGACAGGTTTGTTATCTGCTCACCCGGTCGGCGAGCCCCTGAGAGGCAGAGCAGAGCTGTTAGCGAGCGCGGGAGAAGGCGAGGGGGAGGGAGGAAGAAAGAGGACTGGGAAGCAGGGCAAGTAAATGTCAAGCGAGCTGCCAAGGATGGATATTATAGCTGCTGGGGACCTCAGAGAGTATCATGTGTCTTTTGTGTCTATTTTACAGTCAGTGCTTCATGTAAGATGGCAGTCTCGCCTGGACTGTGCTTAGTATTGATTTACTCCCAGGCAATGCACAGACCATTTTAGGAGTACATGGGAGACCAGGAAAAAAAATCCCCCTGCCCCCCCTCAACCTTCAATTTTTTTTCTATAAACAAACACATCTGAAGCGGTTTTTATTAACTTCACTCCCCCTCTCACTTCATCTGTTTTGGGTTTGCTTTTTATTTTTTATTTTTTAATCCAAATTAGCAGATTGTAGTACGGGAAGCAAATTGATGAGACGTTTCTCAGTGAACTATAGAGGCCTAAGGAATCAGCACAGCTTCTTGTCCGATAGATGGAACCTCAGATCTGTGTCCTTCCTCGGCTTCTAGAGAAAGAGATAGACCTCCTGCAAACCAGCACCTTTTCCTGGGGAAGAACCAGGAAAGGTGCAAGCAAAAAGGTGCAAGTGTGCTGAATTGGAGGACCTTTTTTTTTTTTAATGCACACATAATATATTGTCCCTATTATTTCCCTTCTGTTGTTTTCTGCTTTCCTTCAGTGTGCTCGATGGAAAAGGCAGCCGTATGGCTGTCTGAACAGCCAGCATCTGCTCAGCTCTTTGAATAAGCTTAGGCTGGATGTGCTTCCCTCTGGCAGACTCCGCTTGCCCTCCTGGTTGCTGGGCTCATGCAAAATGAGTTTTTGGATCCAAAATACCCCACATCGGTCACACTGTGGTCCTGCACCTTGCACCCACGCGGTGCCGGGGGCCGGCACGTTTGCTGGAGGTAGGGCTGCTCCTGGGCTTGAAGCACGTAGGTCCTGCAAAGCCGTCCTTGCAGCATCAAAGCCTGAAGTCACTTCTCCAAGCCGGCTTGCGGCATAGGCGCACCAATACTGTCCACCCCAGGGCGGCTACTGATGTGTTCATACCAAAAAACAGAAGTATTAGTGCCCATATATCTATATCTGTGAGTCTGTTTGCGTTTTTGCTCTTTTGATATGTGGAGACAAAAATAAGTTAGCGGCTGTCAGTTTAAAGGGTTACCAAGATTGTCATGTTTGTCTCAGTTCTGAATATAAGCATGATTTTTTTCATTTTTTTATTGAATTGGGCCTCGTGTGCCAAGTTTTTTTTTAATGAAACCATGCAACAAGTTGGGGGCAAAACCTAGGAAAAAAGAGAGTCCTGAGCTTTTTTTCTGAGTTTTGTTCCTTTGGCACCAAACTTTTCTCCACTCAAAATGCCTTTCGCCACATACAGGAAGAGGGTAGAGTAGAAGGACGGTCCCGAAGCGTTCCTCTTGCGCCGTGTTAGACAACCCCGCATCTTTTCTCTCTCCCCTTGCAGAATTGAGAACAATTTGTTTGAAAGTCTCATTATTTCTAGCTGGCTGCCTCATTAAGCGAGTACTGTGACGGCAGCAGAGTCTGTGATTATAAACACCAGGACAATATGTTACTGTGTTTGTAACTCCACAGATAGAGGAAAAAGAAATGTTTTTCCGCCCTTCTGTGTCTAGTCAGTTTTTTTTTTTTTTCCTCCTCCCTTCCCTCAATCCCTCCCAAGCTAGTTCTAATACTAAAGCGTGTCACTTATAATCTGCTAATTAAATCATTTCACTCCATTTTATATAATTTTTAATTTAGCATTCATTTTCAACTTAGCTTTTGGCTTCATTTGCTGATAATAAACAGCATTGCACACAACACATGTTCCTCAAAACAGTCATTCACACACATACAGATGCCAGTAATTTTGCCAGTATGCCATGCGTATAAATATTAAATATAACATCCCACCCTCATTTTGCCCGCGATTGAATGCGCATGTTGCTGCTTCGGCGCACGACATCCTGCAGCAAGGCAAAACGTGACGCGCGGGGACGAGGAGGCTGCAGCTCGCTGCTGCTCGCTGGGCTCGGAGCCGCGTTCACCGCGCTACGCTGGCGCTGCGGCAGCGCTGCCCGCTCCGAATCCTTGGGTCTGACCTCGCCGTGGGGTTGCTCCGTTAGCTGTTTTTAACGCGTCCGTCTGCCGGTCTTTTTTTGACCCTTAGGATTGGTGACCCGGAGGGAAAGGCTGGTGCTCATGGCAGGAGCCTCTGCTGGGAGCGAGAGGGGAGCCGTCGGCCGCGGGCCGGGCAGCGCCGAAGCACGCGGTTCCTGCGTCTCCTACGGCCCGATCTCACCCATTTCATCCCAAATCGAGCGTAGATTTTTAGGTCGTTCTGGAAAGAAAGAAAAAAAAAGATGGTTGCAAATTTTGCATGCCGTCGTTTGGTGCCTTTCTTGCGACACGCCAGGCGTGATGTTCTCCTAACGGAGTGCGTTTCGGTTCCTTTGAAGGTGCGAACGTTCAGCGTGTCTGAAAGTCGAGCCCTGTTATCCAAAGATTAGCAACCAGCACTGGAAAACCGGACTTCCTTTTCCTTTCCTTTCCTTTCGAGAGTCACAGAAGTTCTCCTGACGTCCTCAGCGCGCTTCCGGCTGCTTTATCCAGCGCGGGCTCGCGCGCTTTAGATGCGCCGAAGCGAGCGCGCCCTCGCTCGTGCCGCGCTTCGGTACCGCCGCGCGTTCAGCCGCCTGGGTCGCCCCGTGTCTCGCGGGCCGCCGAGAGGTGCTGCCGGGGCTCGTTGCATGCCGGGTGACGCGCAGCTGCGGGAACAGCCTTTCCCCGTGCAGCGGCGGACGAGTAACGTCGCGGACAAGACGCGCGCCTGGTACTTGCTGTTCTGTTAATTAATCGCCAAGCCGCTTTCCGTTATTTCCTTTTAATTATAACATTATTTGACCGTTCAGATTTGTCCTGATTAAAGCATCGCTTAATTGACAAAGCGTACCGTAACGCTAATGTTCCCTGTCAGCTGGAATTACACACGCGGCACCTCGTTTTCCGCTGCCGCCGGTTAACGGGAAAGTGGCCTTCACGCCAGGCGGCACGGGCGCCGTCCGCGGAGCGCCGCTGTGCCCCGGCGAGGGCCGTGCCCCGGCGTGGGAGTAATAACGATAGGTGCAATTAGAAAGTATGGAAAAAAGAAAAGGGTGCCGTACCTGACAGTAAAATAGACCTGAATGTCATCGTCGGTTATGTCAAAATAGCATCTGCCGCAGAGATTTCCTCTGGAAATCGGGGGGGAGAAAAACCCATTAAGGTTTCCAGGAGTATTTGGTACCATGTTTCCTTGTTATTTTGCTCATCATATTATTTTTAACAGAGTGAAACATTAGCCCGTCTGTGTCCCCCCCCCCCTTTTTTCATTTTTTTTAACAGATTTGTTTTCCGCTCAATTAGACTTGTGATCACAAGAACACCAAGTAGTATTTTTCTCCTTCTGGAAAGCCTCTTATAGTGCGATGGACAAATTGTCAGGAGTAATTATACCAAATGGCAGAAAGAAAAAAAAAAACTCGATGGCAAAGATCTCTCCCTGCTAGCGCTATGTTTTATTTAAGGCACGGCGAACATCACGCGCGGTTGCGACAAGGCGAAACCGGCAAGTGGAGCTCCTCCATGGTTTTATTTTTAATTGCTAGTAAACTAATTAGAGGGCACCAAACATGGTTTAAACCACACATACTTGCATGCAAAACCTAACTGCGTGGGTTGTGTTTTCCAGTAGAAGTAAAGAACATGGCGTGAATTGGATCTGAAGGAAAGAGATGCTACAGAGACGCTTGAACTTATGCCCTGGCCTGCCAGAAGGGCTGGAGGTTTTGGTCAGTGTTGCTGCTGGGTTGGTATTTTGAGGGGATTTCAAGTTATTCAGAGGTATTCATTCTGCTAATCAAGCAGTTCCCTTCAGGACCAGGGAACTTTTAAGACCTCCTAACTCTGTTTCCCCGTTTATGGTTCTAGGTGAACCTTGGTACAATATAATACAGCGTACGGTTTGTGCGAGTGGGCATTTGCAGCTGGAGAAAAGTATTATAAGACCGAATTTTGTCTTCAACCTTCGCTATTAGACTATGGCTCTTATCTGTAAAACCAGAAACACTGGAGTCTAAGTCTTTTATTGAAAGATAGCTACTCTCTTGCAGTCCTGAATTTTAGCAGAAGACCACAAAGGTCAGGCTCCTCAGTGGCTGGCATGATGTAGGAAAAAGGAAGCCAGGTTCTAGTTCGCTAACGTGCATTTGAACTTTTTCCATGTAGTTTGACTTTTCAGAGAACCCCAGCGTGAAGTACCAATGAGTTAGTATAGTTTTAATCTTCCCAAGTTTTTTTCTTTTTTTTAACATTTGCATAGTTTTTGATTTGAGAGTCTAAGAAAGTAATGTGTTTTGATGCCAGTCCATTTAAATCGGTGCAGTTAACTCGAATTTCTTGGAGTGATGGAGTAGAATTTATTCTACCTTCTCCTCCAAACATAGCAGACCAGATGTTTGTCCATCATAAGTGAGTATAGACCTATTGAATTCAGAGGAACTACGTTACTTTTCACCATCTTGGATTTACAAAAATAGCAGCATCTTCCCTGTGCAGTTTCAATGATCAAAACATGAGTTTTATCAGTTATATCTGCATCTCCTGTTTTTAAATGATATTTGAATGAGATTAGAAGTCTGAACTTAAAGAGTAAATATTTCCCCTGCTTGGACTGTCCGACAGAGTAACCACACATTCATGTAACGTGGTTACTTCTGGCCATGAAAATACCCTATACATAGACATTTTGCATACCTTGTGCAAATATGAGCAGCCTGTCTGCCTATGCATTAGGAATATGGTGTGATACTGAACATGTTTTGGTTTTTTTTTTTGTTTGTTTTTTTAAGGTATATTATATGTAGGAAGTTTGACAGTATAGACCTCTATACCAGCTCAGCACTGAGGCTGTGAATGACTTTAATCTGTAAAAACAAGGGAAACCTGCCAGCCTTATGTGGAAATCTATAAATTGGTTCTGTTTATATATTCCATTTCTCTTCTATTTACTAATTGGGATGTATTTATTATGAATAGGATCCTTATTTATTTTACAGCTTCTCCTCCCATGTCTATCAATCACTTGGCTTGTTTATAGAGACACACAGTAGAGTTCAGGTTAAGTAGTTAAAAAGAGTAAACCGGATGGGTGTGTTTTGAATTCCTGCATGCAGGCCACCACTGAGGAGCGAGAAGTCATCAGACTGGTCAAGTTTTGCATCTTGACTTCCCACCATGAGCTGGTTAACCTGAGCATCCCCGTTAGGGTGAGGCAGCGTCCTTACCCATTTAGTATAGAGCCACGTGGGGTGTTTATCCTTGTACCATCCTTGTGTGGATGGAAAAGCAAAACACACTGGGAATTAAGAGTCTGACTTTGGCTGAGGCAGACGAAGCTTCCTGGGCTTCCTGTAGAGCCCCTGGGGAAACGCAGGCACCAAATAACGTCCCGGTAATTGTCTCCTGGAGGAGCCCTGTCCCCTCTGGCTGCAGCGCAAGCCTACGAGCAGCTGGGCTAAGTTTGCATTTGGGAGCGCTGTCCTTGGAGACCACCTCCAATTTGTAAAGGCAATCGTTGGTGCAGGAGGAAATCAGACCCCTAGGACTGGATCGTCCTTTGTCATCTGTGCTTTCAGAGCTTGATTCATCCCTGCTTCTGATGAGAGGGCATGCAGCAACGCGTGTCGTGTAGCAGGAGGGGAAAGAGCTTTGTGCTTTTCCTTTTGAGCTGTGAGGGCCAGGATGGGAATATTTGGGATGGAGCGGGGACCGCTGGCTGCAAGGACAGCTGAGACACAGAAATGCCACCTCCTCCCTGCCTGGCCCTAACGTACAGTTGGATTTTCTTGGAGTTGTCTGTGACGGAGGGCAAGGGAGGCTTAGCCTGTCCTGCAACAACATTCGTTGGCTCTATGTTTCTTATTTCACATTAATTTGTGTCATGCCAGAGAAGCCCAAAGTTTTCCCATGCATTTCCCTAACAAAATACTGCCTTGCATGATCTGCATCAGATCAACAGCAGGAACAGTGTAGGTCTAAATGCTTTTGACCAGATTCAGTAAAGGCGATTACATCTCCAAACAAAACTTGTTTTATTTTTAGAAAATTAAGTGGACATAGCCACAGGTTACTTCTACTCTGTGTCTTTGTTTATGTAGGTGCGTACGTATTTATTTCTGAGCAATTGAAGATTCTTCAAGCTACCAAGAAAATAACTGCATGAGTAGACAACCTTATAATCTGTTCAGCAGGGCTGTGTTCATACAGTCCAATGCAGTTAAGGGCTTGTGTCTTGGATATAACACTGTAAAAGATGAAAACGCTGCCTGATGGTCACAAGCCCCTGCTTGCACAATTATAGTGGGTTGTAAGATTCCCACCGTCTCCCGCAGAATAGGATCAGGGCCTTCAGCATCTCCATGAAAACCAAGAAAGGGGAGGGACCGAGAGCAGTTTGAAGAGCTCTATGGAAAAAATGAATATGTAGAACTGTACTTGCCTTATGGGAAAAGAAAACAGAACTGAGAGCAGAGAAGTACAGAAACCATTGTAAACCAGGCTAATTCAGAATGGAAAGTATTTAATATTTTCAATGGAAAATGGACTTTCCGTATAGTTTCTGCTGCCAGAATTTTAACTGTTGCAACACGAGCAGACAAATTTGAAGCGTATGAATTTTGTATTTGGTCTGTTACAGCTGCCGTTCCCCAAAGGGCTTGGAATTGCGTGTAATTTCTTTTGCTTACCAGCTCTGCTGTAGACGAAGGTAGTTGTTAAGTATGGGTGACTTATTAACATTGTGAGAAAACGATACTGTAGATTCCCAGGAAAAAATAATACTTATTGCCAGAAACCACATGAAAAAATATATATTAAATCTTAAGCATTTGCATTGAAATTAAACCAGGAAGTTGTCTACCATAAAAGAGATCACGAAAGAGTTCAACTCACCACGTTATATCTTACGTGACACTGTGGGAGAGATCACCCCAAAGCTGAAGACCCTAGGGCCTAAAAAAGCAGGAGGTAAGAGCAGACTTCAGACTGCGTCGTTGGTGGAAACTGCTATAGCTGCCTTGATAGACACTATCTGAGAGGCTGGTTAAAGAAAAATGCTATATTTTGTTTTTTAGACAGATCCTTAAGATCATTTCATGACTATTGCTGTTCTTGGGTTTGTTTGTTTTTTAGGTAGTGCCTGGGTTGGCTTTTTACTTTATTTCTCTGTATACTTTCTGGCAATAATGTTTATGGTCTCATCTTTATTGTCTGGAAGTTTGTCATCATTGCTTTGTCATGATCTTAATATGTCACCCATATTGAGTGCCGCATATATGTACCATCTGCAGAGGAAATGATAGACCATTTAAAGTCAATTGGGTAAGCTGCAGTGTGGATGGGTTGAATGTAAACTCCATGTGCTCGGTACTTTAGCCATGTCTGCTAGTGTTAAAGTCCTGGCAGTATTTTCATTACTTTATAAAACCTGTTTTGAGGAGTTTGTAAGTTGGCCGTAAAAACACTTCCAGCAATGAAAGTTGGCTTAGAATGTCTCTCTCTGGGTTATTTTTAAATTATTTTTTGAAACAAACTTAAAAGGGACCTTTTTCCCTTAAATGAAAGAAAAGAGTGTCACATTTTCAGGAGCTTGGTTTTGTGTCATACCTACAGCTGTGTTTTTAACTGGAAAGTTTTAAGATTGCTCCATTTTTCTCACTAAATATTTTATATAAATCTGTTCTGCCTTTAGTCAGATATCTTCACTGGGTACTGTAGACAACTTTGTGTGTTTAGTTTTTATACATTATCACTGACTTCTTTCATGCCTGTTCTGTTTATTTTAACTGATACATTAAAATAAATCTGGTGTATTAGAAAATAAGCAAAATACAGGAATGGAATTTACAGTTATTTAGAAAAAAAAAGGGTGGAAATCCATTGAGATGAGTCTTGGTAACAGGGCCCCATATTCAGAACTTACTAGTAATTGCTCTTTTCAGCGTGGGAAGAGGTTGGAAGACATACAAAATAAATACATAAAAATAAGTGTATTAAGCATTGTTTTGATTCTGATGCTTAATCAGATGTGTTGCAGGGGATGATAAATTAGGAATGAAAAATACACATTGCAGGTACCAGATAAACGACCTCACCAGCATTTGGGTAGTAGCTAGCTGGAACTTCATTTTCCCTGGGGGTTTGGTGCGTTGGTCCCACTTTGAGACCAGGCCCTGACTTACATTGCTACGTGTATCAGCTATGATAACCTCTGCAGCACAAAGTTAGGCTTAATATCTTCAATTTTCTTAATATTTTGATTTTTCTTCTTCTGGAGCCTATGAGCAGAAGTCCCTTCCATGACCAGACACCTTTTTGAAGCAGAGTATTATTTATTAAGAGCAAACTATTGCTAAAAAAAAAAAAAGGGGGGGGGGAGGATTTTTAAGCAATGTGAAGACTAGCATATTTCTTTTCTCACTTGTCTTCCCATCTTCTACATCAATGTCCCTCCACACATTGATGTCCAACAGTCTTCTGAGACTCTACAGAGCCATTTGCTCCCTCAAGCTCCAAACTATTTCTGTTCCCCCAGAGGCACTTCTACATGTGCCGTGCATTGGCCCGTAGATATTTCGGTCGCTAGCGGGTTCTGAATGTTGGGAAGGAGCTGGATAAGGTCAGGCTGGAGCGTGGAAGTAGACCGTCATCCTGGAGTTGTCCCCCAAGGGTCTGTTTGGAAGTCGTGTGGTCACACTGGCGTTCTCCTGCTTGTTTTTCCGACAGGCTCCTCCTCGCCCCTGTTAAGTTAGACTAGCGTATTCCTGCAGGAAATTCTAATGGTTCAATGTAATTATAGAGCAATTTTACCTTCCTGACAAGGTCACACAGAGTGCTAACACAATTATCGAATGTCGGTATTCCTAGATTACATAATGGCACCACACCTATCAAAAGACACTTTGATCCTTTGGTGGTTTTTTGTTCTTTCTTTTGTCAGATTGTGCCTTAGATTAAGTCGTTTTTTGATGTTACAGCTCAGGAACAAGGCAACGGCCGTTTATCTTAATATACGTCTTATACTTTTGATCAGCGCTCTTTGAGGCTAGAAATATTAGGTATAAACTTCATCCTTTTCTTGAATGGAATCAGCTGTGCTGTACTAATTTTAACATGTTAATGAGTACCCAACCATGAGAGGGCAGAATATTCATGACATCTATTAAGTATCTAATAATAACTGTGTTAAATATTGTTCCCTGACTGGGGCCTGGAAGGGCTTGGGTTTTGCCTTCCCGCTGTCTCGCTTTCTTAAGGCGGCTGCCTGGGCCGTGCTGTCCCTCGGTCGCCTTCCAGGGCCTGACGCTGCTGCTGCGAAGTGTTTGCTGCCGTCGGACGCGTTTATGAGCTCCAGCTGATCATAAATTCAAGAGCACAGTGGCGTTCGGAGAAACGAAAAGTTGCAAAATTGGCTGTGGGTAAGGGGTATGTGTTAGGTTAATTTCTAAGCTCAGAGCAGCTGGTTGCTCGGGTCAGGCTCGAGAAGGATTCGGCATTGATTCAAAGGAACAAGAAGAATGTCTCTGGCTGTTACAGTAAATACTAAAAATAAAGAGCTTTAGGAGGAGACTATCGATGACCCAGACCTAAGTGAACCTATAAATCTTGTGTGATAGGAGGAAACTCTTCTTGCTGGAGGTTTGTCCTGCAACTTTGTGATATTTCAGTTTTTTCCTCTGAAGGGGATTGGAGGCAGGAAGCTAGGCTAGAGGACCCGTTATCCTGACCTGTTTGGGCTCTTCTGCTGACCCGGAGAATCTTGAACACATAATTTCATCTGCCTGGGATGATATCAGTCAGGCACAGAGAGTGTTAAATAGGAAAGTTGGCGCTTAAGTGTCATCACTGGCATCGTACAGATAAGTGTTTCTGCAAAGAGGTTTTTTAATCTGCTGATAAGAATAATATGTCATCTGATCACTGGGGCAGCAGAAGGACAGGGAGAGAAAGAAATGTGTAAATATTCCAGGGTAATTGAAGCCTGGCCTTCAAATGTCTGAACTCTGCACCGGCCAGCTTTGGGGATGGAACTGCAATCTGATAACCTTGCAGGCTTTGACGTAATCTTCGCTTCTACATCAAACGTTTGTTTTTCCATTCACAAAATAGTTCTTCCTTTTCTGCCTGCAAGCAGAGAGATTAGTTATGCTTGCACCCGAGTTTTTGCTTGTTCGTTTTCAAGGGGGATGCGAACAAAGCTATATTGCAGCCTTCCATTTCTTTCATTGTGAAGGACTCTCCACAGTCATGAGACTGTGTTTTAGCTTGGGTAGCAGAGGTATTCAAGACATATTAAGCTCTCACTAATAAAACCATGTGTGAAATGCAGTTGGAGACCTATACGAGTATCAAAATTGACAACTGCATTTTGTCTGTTCCATAGATTTGATACCTGCCTTGTATCAGTCCTTTGTCAGGTCATTTTTTGATGGTTTTGAGGTAAATAATATACACAAAAATCAAAGTTCTGGCCTTTCCCCCCAAAACTCAGTGACCAAAGTATTACAAAAGTAGATTTGGATGTAGAATTTCAAGCATGAAGAAATGGAATTTTTGCTGTCATTGAGATGATTTATTTAATATTTCTACTGAAATAATAATTAAAAGTCTCCAACAGAATGGACCACACTGTTCTAGATACTGGGCAACTTGTTAAGAAGTTGCTGACTGTTTAAAAAATTGCTTGCAATGAAAATGTTTATTATTCAAGTCATAATACTTCAGGAGTCTCAAAGATCTTTTCAGACATAAATTGATTCTGTCAGCATCTCAGAGAAATAACAAAGTAAGAATTCAATAAAAGCCAGAGTTGGCCTAACGCTTCATCCACTAAATGGGGAAACTTTCATTAATTTCGGAAGCAGAGATGGGTGAGTGATAAATGCTTTTAAAAATCTCCAAACCTGCGCAGGTTCACACAGGAAATCTGTGAAGACATTTACTAAGAGGAATTAAAACGTCATCCCTACAGTCAACATGGTGCCTCAAAGGAAAGTTAGTCTTTCCCCTATGAAATAAAAGAGGTGAACATGTTGAAAATGGGTAATGTTGAAGCTAGAGGCTGTGTGTCACTTCAGCATCTTAAGTGTTGAGAAATTCATTTCTTGAAGTTAGGAGAGCCATTAGCCTAAAGGGGAATGGGGGGAGTTCTTTAAATTATAGCAGAGTTTAACCTGGCTCAAGTATTCCTAAGAAACTAAAACACTTAGTACATCATGAAAATCTACTTATTTTTACGTATTTTTCTAACGTTATCTCAGAGGGATTCAAAGAAAAGAAATGGAAGAGAGTTTCTATTTTTCATTTTCCTTTTAAATCTCTGGGATAATTCTCTGAGAAAAGACAGGAATTTAGATTTCTCAGACTCTTCTCATGTGTCCCTTGCCTCCGAGACCAAAAAACTGAACAGGGTCTGGCCGTGGAGCCCAGCACTGTCACCAGTCCCCCAGACCGTTCACCTGTTATCATACTTTTTGGCATAGCTCAGGTTTGGGCCCTCTCCCTGATAATGCCATCCACAGCCTGAGGAGCAGCAGGCACCAGAGACTGTCCCTAACAGCCAGCATGGACAAGAGTCCCTAGTTTGGGGCAGAAAGAGTTTTTCACCATCTGAACCTAGGCTGTCCCATGTCGCTTGTATTCAGTGCTAGAGAAAAGGCTGTTGTCCATTTTATCTACAGGAGTAAACCTCAGAAAGACGTGACCGCAGGCGGTCAGGTCAGATGGGTAGAAGCCACAGGCACTGCAACGTCAAACTGGTGCAAGGAAGTAGAGGAGCAAAGGGGCGCAGCATCCCAAGAGCAAGGCAACAGCACAGGGCTCAGAGGCAGGTTGGGAAGCCCGTCGCAAAAGGCAGAGTCTGGGAGGAGGAGAAGAGAGCGAGACTGAGGTCAGGAAGGCTGGGCAAGAGCAAGAGCTGAGAATCAGGGACAAACAGCCAAGGAAGAGAAGCAGAAACTTGGACTGCATGCAGACAGCCACAGCATGTATGAACATGTATGAGGCAGCACTGGGTACCAGAAGTAGGAACAGGAAAAAAAACTGTACCAAGAACAAGAATCTGAAATACCTATGTAAACTAGGTTTCCAGATCTCTCTGTAACCAGTGCACAGAGAGAAGCACCTCCAAAGGATGACCCATCCTACCTGAAGCTAGGTATCTATGAAAGGTGAATCGAATTATCCTCTGATGACATGTAGCTCTTTCTGTTGTCTATAGAGAAAGCTCAGGTGACCAGTTTGGATTAGACACTCAAATTTTGAATGGCTAAAGTTAGGTGAAGTGAATCATGCTGTTAAGGTTGGGTGGGCACATGTTCATTTGGATTTGAATCGTACTGTGATAATATATGAAAACAACTATTATTCTTGAGGAAAAGACAGCAGCTAGAACAGAAAGGCTGAAGAAATCCCTGTTCTTTTGGAAATAAATTATAGACATACCCTGCTGAAAATCAATAGTTTCACATGTACTTCCCTTTTAAGTTCTCGTGTACATTTAAGTTTCATTCATGGCAGGCATAGGAAGAGCATTGCAACACAGCATCACAGTGCTATGTTGTCACTGGAGAGCACGGTGAATTTTAAGATCAGACACCATTTCAGTGTATGGTCAGGATACAATATAAAAAAGAGAAAAAAAGCAGTCATAGCATACTAATAGCATGTATTGTTGATAAATGCAGTGTGCTTTTGCTGCCAAACCTTTCTTTATTACGGAATTTGTCAGCCAGTTGCTTACAGCCAACTCATCATCAACATGTAGCACCATATTCATAGCAGTTTTCCCTGTGAGGGTCACAGCTTCTAGATTTCTTTAGAACTAGCTGGAACTCCATAATCTTCTTTCCTGATTTTGTTTGTAGAAGAAGTAGCAATCAAGGTCAAAGTAGCAAAATATTAATAGTAAAAAAATAGTAAGAGTAGCAGTAAAAATAGTAATCAAGACCAAATACTCTGTGACGAAGGCAAGTGGTTCTCTTACTCGTACAGTAATTTCTGTATGTATTTTCCCTGACTCTGATAATGAGGTATTTTTTATTCTGGTTTAGAGCTGAGCAAAACTGCCGCAGCCCAACAGGGACATTTAATCTAAGAAAATCTACCTTGTCCATTGTCACCCACAATTATACTGATCCTCTGGAGGTTTGACTGCGTTCCTACTGCTTCTTGTAAATGTACACTCACGCTTATGATTTGCATGTCAAACTGAATCTGTATGACTTCGGACTGCATCTATCTGCGTGCTTACATATAAACTAAAATTTAACAGAGCTGATGATTCTTAGTCCACGGGCAATTATGTTAGAAGTAGTTTTTGATAGGTAAGAACAGTTCCATCGTTTAGAAGGACGGTCTCCTTTACAAAGCCCCCTCCTTGTAGCTCAGCTTGAGGAGAAAGAAGTTGTCCCTGGTTGACATCCCCAACAACTCAAACATTCGGCAGTTCTTGAAACCGACACTGCTAACTGCGCTGCTAAAAAGAGGACCCTTGTCTTCTGCTCGCATGATACACTGCCTGTGTCCAAAGTGTAATATTTAATTGCATTTTCTTAATCTTTACCACTGTATTGCTAAGCTTTCTAATACCTTCAAAATACCAAATCTCAGGCTTATCCTAATTAAAGAATCTCAATTTAATCCATATTGCATGACAATTCAATTTGTTGATTGCTTTTTCTCCCCCCTCTTTGTGAAATTCCCGTCAAATGTATTAATTCAACATGATGAATCCTGTATTCAACCCACTGGAGTGAATAATTAAAATTAGCTGATAAAACTTTCAGCAGAATTACTTTGTGAAATTGCTGAACAGATGTGTCATTTTAATGAAAATCCACAGACAAGCGCCTTCCCCCCTCGGCAGGATAAAAATATTATCCCCACGGCACATACTTAATTTGGTGGTAAATACACTCCGAGCGATTGCTGGAAGGGAAGAAAAAGCAACTTGTCACACTTAGTAACTTGATTTTTCCCCAGCATGCAGTAACAGCTATCTACAGTAATTCATAGTGCTCTATTGTTGCTGCAAGTCCCAAAGAGAACTTATTAAAATGCAATAATCTCCTATTTAAACAGAAACAATAACCATTAAATTTCCTGTGGATCCAAAATTGAGCACAAGCCCCATCTGGTAAGAGTGATTAGAGGCCTGATGAGGGAATTTAATTTGCAACATTCAAAGACTAAATCTGAGCAGATCTTGTCACCTGGGACTGGAGTGCTGCTTGCTGTCTTCTTAAAAATCTCGACCTAAACTGAAAATGGAATGTAGAAGTGAAAATGTTACCCAGGGGCCAAGCTTGACAGGATTGTATTTCATTATGTGTCTCCATCAGGCTTAGAGAGCTGCATGGAAGTTCGGCTTTGGCTTGGTTGGGATATCTCCTCTACAGGGCACGCGCTAATGCTGTCGCTTCCCGCGATGCTGGATGAATCATTAAAGGCGGCTCCGTCCTGCACTTGGACCTCCTACTACCCAATTCTCCTCACTTGCCCAAATCGCACCAGCCTTTCTATCCTGTTAGTCGGAGCCAAGATAATTTTAGCATTGCCCACAACATGCGGCATCTCTCAGATGTGCTTGTTTCTGCTCCTGTCGAAGCGGCACTGGCATTAGACCGTGTTACTGCGTCCACTTAACGGCATGCAACAGATCTCCTGTCATTTGGAGCTCGCTTTCTGCACGGGCTGGCTGAGATGCAGAACATGCAGGTGTATGGTGCAGAAATTCAGGACCAAAATCTGGTGCCTGACTTTTTTTTTTTTCTTCTCTGTTTCCTTGGCAGGCTTTTTGGGCAAGGTTTTTATTTGTTTTAATCTTTAGATTTTGGTCAGCTAGTTTTGTGCCACAGCTGTCAGTTTATAAATTATTATAAGCTCCTAATTAAGAACCTGTTTCTAATGGCAAAGCTCTAGTTCACTGAAACATATGTTGCTAGGGAGATAGCTGTAGCCAGTAGAATAAGGAAAATAGAAGCATAATGCATTTCAGATTCAAGATTCCTTCTCAGTCTCATTCATAGTCTGAATTCCATAGGGTTGTTTTGTTTTCTTGTTTTTGGTTAGTATTGTCCAATACAGGGTTGGGTTTGGGTTTTTTGTTTTTTGTTGTTTTTGGAAGGCTGCAGTACTGGTGGTGCTACTAAAGGGAGTGTGTTTTTCATTTAGTAAATGCAGCAGGGCAAATATGATGGGCTATTCACGGTGCTGTCCATACTCTTTCACCAGTCTTCCCTCAGTCTTGAGGTTGCATAGGATTGCGTTGGCTCAAGGCTTTCTCAGCCTCTGGGTGCTTTCAGCCACCGAAGCTGCCTCTTTGCTGGAAGTTCTGGTTGTAGTTATAGAGATGCATATGCTTGCCCATTAGAAAATCTGAAAGTGTAATTTGGAGAGTAGCTGTCAAATAGTAATAACTATTGACCTTGGTCAGATACAGACCACTGACCACTGAGGTCATCGTCAGCCTTCTGAGCAATGCAGTCCACAAGCCATTAGTTACCTTAACTATTGCAGATTACTTTTCTCTTTTGTTCTGGTATAGTAGAAACTATGCAGTTGTTCAAAAATTGCCTTTTTTTCTTTCTTTTTTTTTCTTTTTTGACTACTCAGCTCTTAAGGACTACAGTATATATGTGAGCTCGGTATTGTGAAGGGAGGAGTCATGCAGGAGGTAATAAAAAAACGAAAACAAACATGAACTGCTAAGTTAGCAATCCATTTGCACCTCTTCCACAGCAAGTCATTGAATCCAAAATTTTCATGTCTCCAGCTGATCAGAAGGCGCTATATGACAGCATCACCAGGTGACCCACTGTGCCACTACATGCACATCAACTACTGAGTTCTGACGTGTGGGGAAATGGAGAGATCTTTGCAATTGGTGATAGTATTGCTCCTATTCTAAAGCCATTTTATAATGCAGGATGTCTGGGCCCTAGGAATATTTTTCAGCTCCAGTATGGGTTCTTTCTCCCTCTCAGTCCTGGATGCCTCTAAAGGGGAAAGAAAAACTTTTTTTTTTTTAATAATAATTAGATAAATTAATAAAAATAAATAAATACAATAAGAATTTCTTAATTTGGTGACTATCACGTTTACATGGAAATGGGATTACCAAAAGTCAAAACTGGGTTTCTAGTTTCTCTGGAATAGTAAATTGTTAAATTGCCTTTGATGGTACCTAATTTCTTCCTACTACCCAAGGAGGTATAGATAACCCTTTGTCTGCAAGCAGAGTTTTCCTCTGTTGAAGAACAAGCAGATTTTCCATTGCTGCCTTTTCTGAAGGTCCCTGATAGTGACTCCAGGTATGTCCTTTTCCTGGTCAGAAATGTTCACTCCTCAAACTGTTCCCATGTAGCCTTGTGCCTCAACCTTTGAAAACCAGCCTACACCTCTGGTGAAGTTGGCCCATAGTCACCTCTTATTTTGGAGCCAGTTTTTCTTTTCCAGAATATAAGGTTGCCAGTGAGACAAAACTTTCCATTTGTGTACTTTACTTACCCGTAATTGCTCCAAAGTGGAGAGGAGAGGAATGGCCCCTAGATAAAAGCGCTTGCTACTTTCCTTGAAACTGTTTTCTGTAAATAAAACTCTTTCATCTTCAAACTTAAATGTTTTTCAGCCCCAATTTAGCTTCTTTTTCCCTCTTAGTCCTGGACCACTCTAGGTTCAAAACAAAACAAAACAAAAAAAAGATCAGGAGAGAGAGAGAAAAAAAAAAAGAAGAATTTCTTAATAAGCCCCAAAGGTAATCAGAAAGAAGACAGCAAAATGAAACAACTCGTAAAATATTCCTTAACATCTTTAGGGAATACTTAATGCACACAAGGTCAGGGCTTTGTAATGGTAATTTAAGAGTTGTAGGAAGTGATCCATCATTTTAAAGAGCAACATTGCCATCCTTGACAAAAAGTTTATGTTTCGGAATCAACTTAAGTCCCTGCTCACCGCAGGAAAACAAATGCTGGCAGATCTTCTTGTAGGACATAATGAAGGAGATTTTCTATAATGTTATGCAAATGTGCTAAATTGTGTGTAGGCATTGAGAAGTGACAGGCAATTGTGGCTGTCCAGTTTTCTGGAAAGTACTAATGCTGTTCTGGATGAATTTTTCTTTCTGGAGCAGACATTATATGGAAATTACCCTTGACTATACTCCATCGTTTGAAAGGTCACAGTGGTAGATACAAAATCCATAGGCAGTCGATTGCCTTCCACGTATTCAGCATTACTGCTCTTGCCTATTTTACCCTTAGGCATCTTTTATTTCTTGCACAGATGGTCTCACTCAGCCCTAACAAAATGTTTTAAGCTGTTGCATAAATTAAAATAAGAGGTCCCGAAGTACAAAAGTGCAACTCTTTGGTAAGAAGTTGTTGAGGGAGGGGAATAGGCAAGGAGAGAAAACACAATGCAGGGCTCTGCTTCCCTCTCTGGGACCTTCTTGGGGTTCAGCCACAGCCCATGGGTTATTTATGGGTGGTTCCAACAGGGCTGGCTGAAGTTCATGCCACAGGGAGGAACAAATGTGTAAGGTTGCAGAGGAGTGGATGTATTTGCCGTTTGCACAGTACATCATATATGTGAACCAAAGCAGTGAGCAGAGCTGGTCAAAAATTTTCTGACATATTTTCTCTCTTGGAAAAGGTGATTTGATCAAGCTGAGTGGATTGGGAAGGGAACTGGAAGGAATCGATTTAACCTACGCTTTTATTGAAAGATTATATAAATGTTAATCAGCCTTCAACCTTGTCATTTGCCTTTATTAAAACAAAGCTCTTCAGAAGCCTTTCACAGATAATTTTGAAATACTGATTTTTATATCCAACATGGGAAGGAAAGAGAGAGTGAAATGTCAGAACGTCCTGCTAAGCAGAAATTGCAAGTGCTGACCTACTTTGGTAACAACTGGAAGTTTTAGCACTGATGGCCAAACTGCATCCGAAAGATGCTGAGTCTTTCACCCATTGAAATGGGGCTGCTTGTGGGCAACCTCACAATGGGATGCTGAAAACAATGAAACCCCAAATTACTATTTGCATTTGAAAGTCTTAGGACTGAACCTGTAGCATAAAAAGCTGCATATCAGGAAGCAAGCCAAAGGTTATTTGTTTGTTTTGTTCCTCACTGGATGCATCTTTTTTTTCTTTTTGAATTCAGCTCAATGGTAAAATACTTCTATTGCAGTTTGCAGCATGTGTGCAAGTAGGTTAGGCTGACTGGCATAAAAGTGAAGCTTGGAGCCTCAAAGCTTCCTCCTGGCTACAGAGCCTGTTGTCTTGCAAAAACAGCTATAGAGCCTTCTGCCTCCGCTCCTGAGAGCTGCAACGCCCAGTGCAGCTGCCTCTCCCTGCCGTTCAGTCTTGATGCCTCAGGCTTCCACCAAAGCTTATCCCCACTGTTTTCTTAGGATCTCACAGAAGGTGTGAGCCTTCTGATTTACAGTTAAACTCTTCAGAAGATTCTTGATATATCATAACAAACTGAGATGAAAATGCACATGGATTTTATATGGT
This sequence comes from Apteryx rowi, assembly GCF_003343035.1. Lineage (NCBI taxonomy): Eukaryota > Metazoa > Chordata > Aves > Apterygiformes > Apterygidae > Apteryx > Apteryx rowi. The sequence goes on from NW_020448308.1 coordinate 4,018,758, forward strand.
CTTTATGATCACAATGATATCTTATGCTGAAGGTGAACCCGAGAGTTTGCAAATCCTTAGCAGGGAACCCCCCCCCAAAACAATACAGGACTTCTGAAATGCTGTGCCTTAGCCTTACATGTCACCTTCTGTTGGAGGTGTGAGTTGGAGGGTCACCCTGAATTTAGGAAAGGAGGGATCTTCTGCTTCCCTGAACTTCAGGTTTATCTGTGATGCTCAAATTCTGCCTCATTCCCATTGCAATATGAGTTTCTAATCAGCCATTAGCAGATTCGAGCCAAGTGACATTGATTAGGTGACTTCCACAATGCATGAGGGCCTTCCTTTAATGAAAGTTAGCAGCAGATAATATTTCAGTGGTACAGCTATTAGCTCAGTGATCTTTTTGTGAGGACTCTGCCAATGCCTTGAGAATTTCATTTGAAAGACCAACTTGACAATCCAAATGCAGTCTGATGTGCAAGAAATTCATCATCTCAAACACGGTCCATGAGTTGTTCATAGATTTCCCAACCTGTCTTAGCCGTTGGGTGGGATAATAGGATGCTGTAGTTGGTGGTACTGAACAGCACCAGAAAATGCAATACAGAAAATGAGATGTTTTTCTTCTGTCAGTGCTCTAACCATCAATGCGACTTATGCTGACTTTATGCCTGACTGCTGGAGCACCCAGTGTGCAGCTGTGCTCAGGAGTGTGGCAGCTGAGTATGGGGTATGCTGGGCAGATGTACTTGTCTCCCTCCCCGCAGACCCCTTTCTTCTTTTTTGGTTTCCAGTGCTTCTCACCCCATGAAGAACTAGGACTGAAGGCAGTTTGTAGTAGCTTCCTGCACTAGGGATAGAAATTGGGGAAGCAGATGGTGCCAAGGTTGGCACCATCCTTCTGTGCCTGAGGCGCAGAACACAATTTACAAACCCAGGAGAGAAGGAGGAGCTAAGATGTTTAGACCTTTCCAGTCTGTAAAGAAGCAGCCCCTTAAGCACAGCAAACATTTTGTTCTACGTTAGAAAAACAGCAACGTGCCCAGAAATCTCAACACGTGCTGGGGAGTTGCCTAGCTCTTGCAAACCCCATCTAGCTCCAGCGCCTGTGCTCATCTTTCCCATCCATACCCTCAGCACTTCTTCAAACAGGGCTTATGAAAAACTCTCTGAAGATAGCCTTCAGCAGTCCTCTTTCAGCTCTATCTAGGACTTTTATGCTATTGTGAACTTTCTGTTTGCCGTAAAAGTACCAGAAAAGGTATGATCATCTCATATCTAAAGCAGTCCGGCCCAATTAGTTGCCCACTGTTTAGATACGCTGAGAAGAAGGGGTTAGCCTGCCGTGTGTGTGGCAGAGCTGGCAGGTAGAGAGGGCCTGGAAAAGGTCGTGTGAAATTGTTCTCAGCCGGATTGTGATTTTGTCTGTCCAAGTATCCAGAGTTGTAGTGCACAAAGTACTGCGGAGTCCCTTTTCTCCCCCAGGAGAAGAGCCGTGCGGTGGGCATAACCTCCAGCTCAGCTCACAGCCGGGTGGGAAAAGGCTCTTCGTCTCCAGCCTGCGGACTGGCCTAGCAGCAACAAATAAATAGTTACTGAGGGCATGACAATGCCTGGTCACCGGGGTGAAAGCGAAAGTTAGGGGTGAGAACGTGGCTTTTTGTCGCGATCGGGGCCTGAGCTAATCCTGGGATGAACTGCACGCTCTCCCTGACTCATAGCTCTTGTGTCATGCTGACTGTAGAACTAATGCACAATACCATTTATATTCCCCAGTTAATGGATTCACCCAAAAATATAATTTAGCAAATTAGTGGGCTGGGTCCTATGGGAGATCTGGTGGTTTTGACTCCCATTTGTTATCAAATCTCATTCCCTTGACCGAGAAATGAGAGATGAGCTCTGGTATTCCAGGTTATTGCCTTTGGCTTCCTGCTCTGGTGCTGGTTGGGATGACTATCCTGACATCTCACTCTATCATGGTTTCTGTGTCAGTTGAAGTGTATAGATAGGAAGCAGTATGGAAGCACTAGGTGTTACGCGTTAATCACTGTCACTATTACCCCTGACAGTGAAACCTAATAAATGAGAACACAGATTTTTATAAGTGGTAGAGCGCTGCAAGGTGGATTCTGAAATAAATACAGTATAGCATGGTTGAGATGTTAACTCCTTCCTCCATTCCCATCTCGCAGAGATACCTCTGTTTGCTCAGTAGCCCTTTTCTCCTCAGCATTGCACAGTAAAGAGAGAAAAATGCTAGTTGCACCTGGAGTGCTTATTGTTTATTGGGTAGACTTCGGTTTTGACAATGTTGTAAGCCTGTGCTTCTGTAACCAGATTTTGTCGTCAGGGGTATATTTTTTCCTTGCATATTTTGGTTTCTGTTTTCTTCAACTTCTTTTAACCATGAGCATATTTCTATACTGTACAGGATGTAAAACTCAAGGTGACTATTTCATTTCAGTTTTCATGTCTGCTCTCCCTCTAGGCTGGAGCTTCCCTGTCTTCCTTTCGGCCAGTTAACACGGAAACGAGATAGTGTTCTTCTTCACCTAATTAGATGATGTGTTTCAGAGTAGTCAGTTATGTTTAGCCACTTAATGAATTATGTTTTGCCAGTTGACAGAGGGATTGATCAGTGAGGAAAGAATACAAATCCGAAAGAGAAGAAAACAACCTTGGCTGTATTATTATAGAAGTATTTTGCAGACAAAATCTGGAGTTAGAATAACGTAATAGCTTTATTACTAGGCTACAGTAGTTTTAGAAAAGGGCTACTCCAATTTTTAGAGGCATCCAGTGATGTTTCCTAGTATTTTGTTTAAATCTTGAGCAGGCTTAAATCATACAGAACAAAAAAATCTGATCTTCCTTGTGTATCGGTGGGGCTTTTTGTTGCAGGTTTTCCAGCTGTGGGGTAATGCATGTGTAAGAAGCTAATGATGTGGTCTCTAGGTGTTGTTTTACTACACGGAGTACCGATAATGAGCTTCGAGTAATAGCGTATGAGTCCCAGAAGATGAATTCTGATTACCTTTGTGGTATCGTCCCCTGTATGCCCCTTCTTCCTTGATGTTTCTGTAAAGAACATTTGGATTTTGATGAGGGTATTGCGCATTTGACTTTTAATTAGATTTGCAGTATGTTGTGTTAATAAACCGTGACTCTGTGTTTGGTTGTTTTGTTTTGTTTTCATTTTCTTAAAGTGTATGTTCATGAAGTCATATGATGCCAAGCAGTAGTCGAAATCTCTTGCTACTCTGTGGATAAAGCTTATATTTATGGGTCCAGAGAGGGTGAATTTTGTCCTGTACTCAATAATGATCAGTAAACAGTACTTAAATTGTATAGAGACTAGCAAACTGCAGCATACTGTGAAAGTGCAGAGAGATATCCTCCAAGGAAATAGCATGATAGATCTTAAATAATACCTTATAGTCATGGGCTATGCCATTATAGGTACTAAAATTAAATATACAGCTTCCCTAAACAGCAGGTTTCTCCTCCCCACTGCCCCCTTTTAATAAAAACTCTGGGACTTGCTCGTGTTGACAGGTCAGATACAGCCTTTTTATAATCTCCATGTTTTATCACATTTGGGGTTCTTTGGGAGATTTGTTTTTCTTCTGCTTAGTCATTTTCTACTAAATCCTTTTTTTTTGCTATTGAGTACCTTTAATTGAAGTTAAAAAAAAAAAAGAACAAAAATAAAATCCAATCTTTTTACAAACCTCCTCTAAAATGAAGGCATTAAAATTGTTGCTGGTCTGTAGCTCTGACTCGTGCGTTGCCGGCGTCCTCGCTTTTGTTTTGTTTTGTGCAGCAGACCGCTATGCCCATCTAGTAAACACGCCGTTATATGTTCGGTTGTAATTTAGCTGCCATTTTGCTTCAGCGAGACAGTGATTGGGTATGGCAGGGCTGTAATGCGTTGTCAGCACGGGTTACTCGCTACTCGTTGGCGGTGGCCGAGCATTGTCTGAGACAGAGTGTCATTGCAAAATTGTTTGACAACGTTGATGCTGTAGTTAGGCTGCGCCAGAACAACTGCAGAGGTTGAGGAAGGCCAAGCGGGAGAAGCCGCTCGGAGGACAGCGATGAAGAGCGAATGCTAAGCAGAGCAGCAGGAAATGTCATCAGGAAGAATGTTTGTTTGTCCCTTGTTTTTATTCTGTGTCGTTCCCATGAGCGTGTTTGGTTTTTTTCCCCCCCTTAATTAGTCGCTCAAAGAAAGGTACCGTATTGGTTGTCCTGAGGACACGAGTCCCCAGAACAGTTGGCAATGGATGCGCAGGGTCCGCTCCTTGGCCCGGTAGGTGTCTTGCAAGGGCTGTTTTGGGAGGAGAGTTCAGGCTTGACATCTCCTTTCACTGCTTGGCCTCTTGCCTGATATTGCTGGGTTTGGTGGCAACGTTTGTGATGCACAAACTCTGCTCCATCGGGAACCGGCTTGAGACCGTCAAACTTTTGTCACATTTGGCATGTCGTACGTTATCAGCTGGTTTTGCCTTTCAAACATTATCAGCCTGGGATGAGTTTTAATACATAATGAAGAGGCAAAAGGCTCAATTTTCCATTGCTGATCATTTAAGCCATCCAGTCCTTTCATAATAAGCTTAGGTTCACTTAAGCTTCTCTAGTAGACCATAGTGTTTTCTAAGACAGAAGTGGTTTGCCTCTGAAATTCTGAATCTTGTACTATTTTATTCTTTTTAGGGGTTTTGTTTCATTTTAGAGAGGAGTTAAAAGTTTCAGAAATGGAACTTCCAAAATCTGCACACGTCTTTTGAGGAGATGGGAAAAGGAAAGAGATTATTTGGGAGTCCTCCATTGCAGTTAAACAAATTGCACATTTTTATCCTCCTGCTAGGTTAAATTATAGTAAAATAAGCAAGGGAAAGCTCAGTTTGGGTAGAATCACTGTCACCAAGCTCTTGAGTTAAATATTCTTGTCTGTAAAAAGCGTAAATGACTACAAGATTTGGGACTTCATGCAGCATGCTTTGGCATTTTATTAATAGATGATATTTTGTTATTGAAGGGATTTTTTGCATTTGTTTGTGTTTAACACATCCCAAAGCAGCCTCATATATTAGAGTCATTTCTGTCTGGTGTCATTTGCTTTATCTGTACATTTATCTCTACATTTATTTGCCTCATAGACGTAACAAGATGAAGTATAGTCCCACTTGCTTTCCGTACAGCCCAGGTGTGTCTACCATTTAATTTTGTTTTGAGGCAACCATCAGCCTTTCCCTGGCCTTCGATGTAAAGTTTTGGGGCCTAATATTGAAAGTAATGTCTTGATTTCCTCTGGGCGTGCTCTGTCTGGCAGTGCTGGTGGCAGGTTTGGGGGTGTCCTGGTACAAGGCGTTGGCCAAGTGAGGACAGCCATGACTCCGCCATGGCGCAAAGAAAGCTGGCCTTCGGGGGGTTTCCTCAAAAGAGGACGGAGGTAAATCAAATGATTTCAGCTGGCTTTTGGAGATTAAATTTATCGCTGCCACTTCGAAGTGTTGAAAGATGGGCTGAGCGGTCGGTTGCTGGCTGTGAGGCACGCGGCGTCCCGTCGTGCGAGTCAGGCTCGCCGGGGGGCCGGGCCGGGCCGGGCCGGGCCAGGGGCGCCCGGGCGCAGGATGAGGGGGAGCCCGGCAGCCCCATCCTGCGGGGCCAAGCCGGGCTGTGGCCGGCAGAAACGCCTTGCTCTCTCTCCTGCCCCACAAAGAGCACCCCGGAAGCACAATTTTTCCCTTCCCTATTGCAAATCGACGTGGTTTTGCTCTGGCCCCCGGCGCGTCTTCATCCTGCCCCCCCCCAAAACCCGCAGCAAAGGTCCCTGATGAACTCCGGATCCCGCTGCCGGTTGATGGCATCAGAAAAGAGATGTGCAATTGAAGTGACAATCGGTGATTGGCATCATGCATCACTCATTACTGTGTCAAGGAGCTGGCATGTCCACCGAGAGGAAGCCATGTGCGCTCTGTTGACACTGAGCTTAATTCATATCCTACCGGCGGCTATGCCAGATCCTTATCTCATCGGCTCTCGTGCCAGATCGCGGGCGCCGCTGCCAAATTCTTGTCAGGATAATGAGTTATGCCTAATACCAATCACTCTGTGGCAGATGCCGCCTTGCGCAGCCATTTTGTACAGTCGGGAGCCTGAGCAAAATGGCGGGGGCCTCGCGCGGCGCCTGGGCGGCCCGGTGGGTGCTCTCGCCAGGGTCGTGTGACGTGAAGCGACTTCAAGTGGCGTCCGAGCGCTATCCCAGATTTTTTGGCGGCTTCTCTGAAAAACCTCTTTGTGTCCTTCCCCACCCCCCCCAAAATAGGTATTCCTCCCCAAAACGCATTCATTGCCTTTCTGCTCTTAAGATCTTCAAAATTACATTTGCAGATGTGTCATTTAAGTCCTAAGCAAATTTCACCCTTATTAACACAACAAAATCTTGGAGACGGCTCCGACTATTTCCCTTACTGGCAAGGGATTTGTCTGCCTTCCTAGGCGGGCCCCGGTCTCGGTATCAGCCTACCACACCGCATGGGTTTAGCAGGAGCTCTTGCCAGGAGATCATCAAGGGAGACGTGCTATCTCCCCCGTGAAAATAACCCATTATCTCGCTTACATTGTAAAACGTAAGGGGAACTCGCGAGGAAAAGAGAACCGGCACGCATTTTTGACTTTTCCCTATGGGAGGAATCCAGGGTGCCAAAGCTGGGAAGAACATTTGAGCTGATACTTAACCTATAATTGAGTTCTTTGTTGAGAGAACTGAATACGATGAGAAAGGAAAGTGAAGACTTCCACAGGGTACTGTGGTCATGGGGATCTGCAAGGGGGGAGGGTGTAGAGTATCTCCTGTTTACCTCTTTGACTCGGGTTGGTAATTTGCTGAAATAAAGAGAGCAAGAAAAGGCTGAATGTTCAGTAGTTCACATTTGCTTCGAAATCAAAAGGCTCCAAGAACAGCTCGGTATCCCATGTTACAGGGATATAGCAGTTTATACCCAGGTGCTTTCAAGCACGGATTAAAAAAAAAAAATCACGTCGCACTTCCCCTTAGCCTGGCCATCATTTGTTCTCAAGCCATGTTCAAACGACAATGCTTGAAAATGGGTTATTCATAATCGTGTTGTTGTTTAAGCTGCATTACTATTTCGTATCCAGCCTATTGATTTTTCGGGATTCTTCTACATGAGGCTTTTTCATTAGTGTGTTTTATGGAACACAAAACCCGTAGTGGAATCATAAAATATTGTACTCGCAAAAGCTCCTTCATTTTCTTTTTTGATAGAAAAATAAATGCACCTGGGCTGAAAATTAGGATGCCAAGATTTTCCTTAATTTTATTTGAAACAGCTCAGGAGCTTTACTTTGGATATCAGCAGAAATGAGGGCCAAATTCAGGTATAATTTAATTGGGTACAAATCATTTGGCTTTCCTGTAATTACCTGAGCTTATATAAGATCCACAATAATTGGACATTTTAAATATACACACACTTGCATTTTTTTAATATATCAATTGCTTCCAAAATCCTTGTATACAGACGCTTCCTGGGGTAGACTACCTGGTCTACTAAGCCTGAGAAAGAGTTCCTGCAATGTGAGGGTGCTTTTCATTAGCGTACAAAGCTCCTGCACCCTGGCAGTAATACCAAGAGTCAAAGGACAGTGACTGAACAGCTCTCTGCTGAAAAAAAAATGTTAAAAATCACAGATGAAAATATGACCTTGGTGTGAACTGGAGCTTCTCTCCTGCAAATCTACCTCGTGATGATCTGGTCGATCAGCATCAGGGCCGTAATGGGCTCCTTGCGTGCAACTCCCTCATTGCTGGTACATTCACACCTAATCTGAAATATTTTCAGTGGGAAATCCAAGTGGACGTGGTACATCTGTAAAGTTAGTACTGCTTCCTAGGGGCTGTGCTATCCAGCTAGCCCTCAATTCTAATGAATATTTATATAACAGAAGTGGAGAAATCGGTGGGTTCCCTTGGTAGAAATGTGATATTGGTATTTTTTAAAATAAACTTAAATAAGGTCAGAATTTTTTATCCTCTAGAGAAAATTTCACGTCTGATTAAATAGTTTACATAAACTTAATCTTTTTCTGCTAGATGCATTATAATCTCAGATATTATTCATGTAGCTATTCCTCTGTGAACCATAAAATGTTCATTTCTTCAAAATGAATATGAAGCTCAAAGCATTAGTGGTCTTAAGAGCATAAAAAGTTTATTGCTTTGTGCTTAACATTTTTCAAGTAACTTTGGAAAGCTGAACAAATTTTGCATTTAGATTAATGGAAGATGTTTTCCATCTGAAGGAACTAGCAAGGGAGCAGCAATAACAAAAATCCCCCAAGGTTAAAAATGTAGTGCTTTTGATTTTTACCAGAACTGTGTTAGCAGAACAATCATTTCTCAGCATGGAAAGGTAACATAATTGGTCTATACAGTGGCAATATAGAAAACGAGTATGCTTCAGAGAAAGCTAATATGGCTCTACTTAATAATTTCCTTCAAGAGCCTGAATTTGAATGTATATTTCACCCAGCTTGAGGCAAACAATTTGTACCCATAAGTTCTAGTGGAAGTTACCGGGGGGTCATGCAATTTATTTTAGTTCGTGAAGTTTTCCGAACTGCAGACCTGAACGCACATTCACTTGCATTGTTTCACCAGTAATTTGATCCAATTGGGCACCATTTTCCTTCTGCTCTATTATGTTAGCTCTAGTGAAAAAAATATTGTGAAAGGAAAGTTTTCTCCAAGGAGAAACTGCTTCTCAAATTTATACTGCTAGCCTCTTTCTGAATTTCTCAGCTCCTCTCATTCCCCCGTACCTGGAACCTGGTGTGTTCATTTCTTAAAAAATGATGTTAAAGTGTGAATCCACTTTCGTTTCCAGGGTTTTTTTAGAGACTCGGTTTGGGGAAAATAGCTTTCTTCAGAATAGACTACATCGTGTATTTACCTTTAAACATTGGATTTTCTTTAGCATTCCCATGGGTGAAGTTGCACCATCTGCATGCCCAGTACTTCCTGCTAGCACTGACTGCAGGCTGGTTTCTGTACTCATAAATCCTCCACTTGAGCTCCCTTTACAGCCTGGTGCCTGCTTAACCTCTAGGCTTTTGGACAGGTACCCGTTTGTAAGATAAACCATACTGTCCTATAAATCTCAGGACAGGACCTTTGGTGGTATGGTGGCTCTGGGATCCTTTTTCTGTGGAAGTGCTGTTGAGTAGAAGGAAAGGACCGTGTTATCCAGTCTAATTTAGAGCCTGTTCTCTGGGCTGCAGATGGCATTAACAAGCCGATCAGGCACAGGGAAGGATTTTTGTTTCCCCCATCAGGTGTACTGAGTGTACAGATTGCATCTTGTTACAGCCCAGGAGGAGGGAATTTAGAAGGGGATGGACAGATAGTTAGGAGCGCCACTAAGTATATCAGAACAGGAAAATCAGTGGTATATCTAAAATGTTTTCTGAAGGATGCATCAGGACAAGCAAATATTAGGGATAGCAATTGCTCTACTAGAACAGGTCAGATCTCGCTCTGTATTAGCTTCTCTAGGTTGTGTGAACAACTGGGATTGGAGGGAAGATGCAAATTTCTTGGAGGAGGGACACGATGGTTCTGGGAGATTCACTATGCATTTCCAGTTGCTCCTTCAGGAGTTAATATATTTCTTAAAATATGGCCATTTCTTATACCTTTGCTTTATAATACAGCTAGGTACATTCGTGATGTTTATGCAGACATTTATTATTTTAACCATAGTCCTTGTTCCGTGTGCTTTCTCAGGTGAATTCGTGTCTGTCTTCCTTAAATATTAACTTATCTTTCCACTTGTGCCTAAAGTACCAATTTTTATTTTATTTTTATTTTTATTTTTTTAGTGTGAGTGGGATGGCTGCTTTGATTTCTAGAAAAGAATTTCTGGCCTTCTTTAACATGCCCATGTGCTTATAGCAGAAGATGTCTTTTGAAACAGTTTTGATAGACCACTTACATTCCCCCTAGCCAAGATTACAGCAAATGCTGTACTGTTAATTTTATGAAACTCTTCCTCATCTGTTGCACTTTTAGAAATCCGTCCTGTTCTGTTGAAGCCAATAGAAGTTTGACCATCAGCTTTATTGAAAGTCACTCTACTTTTCTTCCTTAGATACCAAGTGTACCTGGACAGGTCTTACAGACCCAAGATAGACTACCAAATAAACCCGGCCCTGTAGTAATAACCATCAAAAACTAACATTTATTATTTATGAAGCCAGGGACAGTCTTACTGGGAACCTACCTTCGGGAAATGCTGTTTCTTCCTTTCCTGGTTCTACAGGGGTTTATGATCTTTCCTAACTAACTAACTTTGGTCAGTTTACTCCGATGAGGGCAGGGGATCCTTTTCCCTTTAAGAGGCCACGATCGGAAAAACATGGCCTGAATTTCGTTAGCCGTGTGACAATGAGAGCGATAAGTAGATGTGACAGTTATGAATGACGTACTGTCATGCACTTCTGCGTTCTGACTCAGATAAATTGACACTGCTGTCAAACACAAGCTATGGAGAGTAGAGGCCTCTGATGAACCTTCTAATATGGTAAATGGGAGTCTTAATTCTTCATTAACTGGAAAAAGGAGATTTGGCCATGTAATTTTCTCCTTGCTGCCTGTTTTAAAGATTCCAATAACCCAGCATTTACAGTTGACTAGGCAGGGATTGCTTTTTCCTATGCTAGCGACATGCAGGCTGTGAAATCTAAGGAAGCGCCGCTTAAACACAGACTTATTGCCTTGGTTATCTTTAATGACTTTGAAATGTATTGGCCTCATTATGGAACAGTGCAGTTATCAATTCCTCTAATTAGGTGATGTGGTCCCATAAGAAATTTAACATTAAAGTGCAAAAATGAGTTAGTGGCATCAATTGCTGGCAACCTGGGTGTTGGCACTGAATTTAAAGCAACAGTGCTCTTTTTCTGTGTAGTTATTTTGCATCAACCTCATTCATTCGAATATAAATGATGGTTTTTTTCAATCCATTCGTTTGTGCCTGTGTGAAGAGCTATTTATTTGTCTGAGAATTTCCTTGCTCACTGAAGCTGTGTTCTGTGGCGTGTGGTGGTGTAAATACTAGCAAACGATGATTTCTAGTCTGCGTTTACAGGTCGGACTAGTCAGTGAAATTGCCAGCCCAACTTTTCATTTTTAGAGGGCCTTTCAATCTGAAGGTCTTGCAGTAATTTGTAAGAGTTAAATAAAAGTGTCTTGCCCACGGTCATACCACGCAACAGCAGAGCTGGAAACAAAGCACGGTGCCCCCTGTTCTGTCACCTTCCCAGATTTTGTAATGCTGTTCCCACCTGCTATTTTCTGTTTGAGCTTCCATTTCTCTTTTCCACCAGATGGAAGGGGTTACCGGAGGACAATTTAGAATAGACATTAGCCTATCATGTTGGGAGGAAGAGGAAAGCCTGAGAAAGCTTTTTTTAATGTCTTCTGGTTTCTGCAAGTTCTTGGGCATGTCTGAACACAAAAGCAAGTAGACAATAGTTTCTCTCTTGTAGATCCTGCTCCTTACATCAGACAACACAATCCCGTTGCTTGTTTCCATATGAAGATTATTGCTCATGTATACGAGTTTACAAAGCTTGGTGGTGGTAATGTATGGCAGAGCAGCGTGTGCTTCTGTTAACATGCGGAGGATATCTGTGTGAATCCATGGGGGACCATACTGCTTTAAAGGAGAGTTTTTCTTTACTCTTGAATAAGCACTTCCAAAGAGATCTAAAATCATAAGCCATGAATGGTCATAATTGGAGCAGGATTTCTGTCTGGTTAGACAAGCAATAATCCAGTGCTGAAAATATCAACCTGTGCTTTCCACATAGACATGAATTTCATGTTTTACTGGCCTTACTTAACTGTACTGTATCTGTGTCACTATTTTTTCTCCCCTCCTTCAGGGGGAAAGCACTAGTGGATCACAAAATTACTAATTTACCCCTCAAAAAATTTACAAAAAACTGTTATTTGTCCCACTAGTATTGGAGATGGGAGTAGAAAATGGATGGGGTACTTTAATCTAGGATCTTGAAACTCAGAGATGTTCTGCTAGACACCTACCTGCATCTTTAGAAACCTCAGAAAAATTTTTTTAAATAGGGTCCTCAGCTCCTCTATGCCTCAGCTCTTCATCCACAAATGGAGGATAATAGTATTTTCTTTTTTGACAAAGATGTTTGAATACATTAATGTTTTTATGATATTCAGAAGCTGTAGAGATGTGAGGATATACATCAGATGTACATCTGTACATCAGGTATACAGAGATGTGCAGATGCTCCTTGGCATCTGCTTAGGCTAAATGTGCTAAGAATCACAGGCCCTGCAGGTCAGGCAGAACCGAAGATAAACAGCAGCAGAGGGTAGAGGAGTGAAACACGGAGCATTGCTGTAAGTCAGGGTGGCTTATTCATTCTGGGTCCTCTCTCTCCCAAAGTTCATGTCCAGGGTGACTATCACACACCAGGCACCTATGTCAGGACCTCCAAATGCCTGTGCACGCCTCCTTCTCCTTGAGAGCTTGAAGCCCAAAGCACCACAGCTCAGGAGGTGCAGCTGTGGCTTCATTTGGTTCCCACCCTGACTGCAGCAGCCATGGGGCACTGCTCTTCCCATGTCACCCAGAGCACTGGCCCTGCACTTCAGCCCGAGAGACAGCAAGGTCCCCACCTCAGAGGGCGATGGGGCAGACGGCTTGTATTTGCTGTCAGGCTTGCTGCTTGGCTTTTGGTTTGCATTCAGAGAGTTGGGAGGAGGTAAGATAGACCAGGGGGAGATTGCAGGCTTGGATGAGCGTGCCAGCACTGTTGGCAGTGCCCCTCCTTGAGCCTAGCAGCCCAGATGTGGACCTTAGGTCTCCAGAAGCCTGATGCAGCGCTGCATAAGTATGAGAAGGATCCAGCGTCAAATCTTTTTCAAGTCAGAAGGATAAACGATTATGAAAACATGAAGAAGTGTAATGTATGTGTTAGTTAGGGATTTTATTTCCTCTCTGTAAGATTCTAGGAGGAAAAGAGGATAAGACAAATTGCACTGAACAGTGAAGATCTTTTCTGGAGTTGGCCATAAACAGGAAAGCCCTTGTATTGGCAACACAGTGAGATATAGGCCTAGATTATGGTCAGATCCTTAACTGATTCATTGGTTTTATTCAAGTCCATTCCCCTTCTCCTAGTACAGAAACTATCAGGAGGTCTTGAATTATCTTCACACTGTTCATCCTGTCTTTGGTTGGAGGACAGGGTATTTGTAAAGACTCAAGGCAGAGAGGAAGGAGAATGGAAAAATTCACTGTGTCTGCTTAGATATCTAACTAAGATGTTCTGAGTTGCACCTCAGGTCCTCTCCTTTTGCTGTGTACTGATTTGTTCTAGATATTTCAATATTTGGGGAGTTAATGCAGGGGTTCTTTTCCGCTCAGCCATGTCACCATGTCTCTGACTATTGGAGATTGCAAACGCCCCTCATAGATATAATGATTGTTTCTAAGTCCTTGTGATGCCCTCCTCTGCAATGCATCCAAACATCTCCCAGCAGTGTGGTAAGTGCCGTGACTGACATCTAATACATGTAATACATAGTTTATTCTCTCATCTTCCATTCAGAAGGGAGAAAGTATGTGTAATGTAGTGTTTTGTTTTAAATAAACAAACACTCATGCACACGCGCATTCCCACCACAAAGTGTTTGTTGCTGCCAGTGCATGTTGTACTTGCTGTCAGGAGATGTGTTGAAGAAGTGCTCCTTTTCCTTGGATGGGAAGGAGGGAGGTATGGGATAATTCTGGCTCCCGAAGGAGCCAATTCTGCTATCTCGCATTAGCTTTCAAGGTTTTGTCTCACACGTTGACAGGCCCTGTTCTAGCAATGGAGATCCTCATAGTATCTGAGAAGCAGAGTAGTCAACTACACCTGAATGAGGAAGAAAAAAAAATCTAGTCCTTCTCCTAGGTTTTTTTTTCCCTTCCTTTATGTATTCTTACTGGAGATTGCCATTTACCTTCTCTAATGAAAATGGTTTTTTTCAGTCATGAAATTTCATACTTGACTGTACTTACATAGTCAATGCAAGAAGAAAAGCAACAGTGGCAGGAGAAAGACTGCCTGTTAATTCTGTATGGTGTTCAGGAGTCAAAAAGTTTACAGAAAAAAATTGGACCATGGGTAACATTTGTTTAAGTGTAGACTGCATGTTTTAGCCTTAGTCCCAGGAGACAGCCCTCATTTGCTGTGTACAAACCACACGTCTTGTCCTCATCTCATGTTAAATATTCCTGCATTGTTCTTATGGTCATTTTGAAATTACCTAAATTATCTAAAAAAAATTATAAATTAAGCATAGGTTAAGGAAAAAGAGACAATTTGTGCTTTACGGTTCAACAAGCCCTGAAACAAAACGTCTCTTTCAAAACAGACGCTGTAGCTTTAATATTGGCTGCTGTTTCCTTGAATGGAGTTACCCAATCTTTCATCAAAGAAACATATCTCCCATATCCCTGTCTTTAAAAACAGCAATTATGTGTAAATGCCTTCTGATTTATTTGAGCCAGGGCCACCGGCCAGTGTGAGTCACCACAATTTATTGCTAACCGTCACTTTTACATGATAGGTTTGTAACAAATATCTGCCGCATATTGTTAAATTAATCTTCCATTTAAAATTAATGGAGTTAGACTCCCCAGGTTCAATGTAATTTCGTGTTCACGGGCAGGGAGTGATGTGAGCTGCATGCGAAATGAGCTGAGGCCAAACGCCCTAATCTTTCATCACCTTGAACCTAGTGACTAGGACGCCTTCTCAGCACCAACTAATGAGATTGAGCTTGCTTCTCTCCTGAGGACGCCAGCTCAAAGAAGCTTTTCTGCTCAGATACAGCAGGCTCCGTCTTATTTTAATAATTCCTCAGATATGACAAGCCTGATGTTATGTATGAAAGAGTCAGGCTTGAAAAAGAGATGAAATGAATTTTATATCATTACTTCAAAACTGGAACCGGCTAAAGGAAGTATGTCACCGTTAAAAATGCAGTAAGCATTTTAGCTATGAAATATTTTGAAAGTAAACAGGAGTCATTCTTTCATTTATTATTATAATGCAGCCTCACCTTAGACTCATCTTCTGTAATTCTAGACCCATTCATAAATTAATAACAATAATGTAGATGAAAGCAGCAGACTGTCCAATAAGCATGTGGATGGGACCATCAGAGAGAAGAGATTTAATTCCTAATGGAATATGCCATGCTATATTGCTGAGCTCTATCATTTCTCTTTGTGGGCATTTGTAGAAAATGAGCCTCTTTTATGCAATGCCGGACTGCAAATCCATCACATATTGTTTAAAAATAATTGTGCTGAATTATATCAGTGTACCGTCCTCTCTTCCCTTTATTGCAGCTTTAAAAAAAGGAGTAGTTTTGGTTATATTTTAATATTTATCACTGCAAGAGACTAATAGCACTAGTTGTGTCTATACAAGGGTCTGTGAAATTGTATGCTGCCTTCAGCGTACCTTCATCTTCAGTAATACCCCTGCTGCCCTTGTCACCCCAACTGACTCCCCAGTGTCCCTGGCTGCTTTTGTACCAAGCACGCAAGAACTTACTCCTCCATCCTCCTCATGGAGACGTGGCCTTCCCAAGCATGCAAGTCATGCAGTGGGGATAGGGTTCGACCAGCCCTCTTCCTTTGGCATAGAGTCCCGACTTCAAGGACCACGTGCCAAGCAGAGCGGGAGGATGAATTTATCTGCTCTGCCTTGTGTGTGCTCTCTGGAAACTGGAAAGTACCTGTGGTGCATCAGCAGGTAGGAGCAACGTAGTGTATTGGAACCATTAAAATGACTGCTTCGTAGAATGTGGTTTGTCTATATACTTCTTTAGTGTTAATTATATTATTTTTAATATCTTAGTCTGGTTTTGAGTGTCATTCTTCAAGAAAAATGTGAACCAATCAGAGAGATTATAGGAAAGAGTGATGACCTCTATAAAGCAAGACATAGGAGGGAAGATTAAAGCATGTTGTTTTTTTTAATGTAGAGAAGAGTGTCTAAGGAGAGACCCAAGGTCTTTCCACAAGCAACTGTTGAAAAGAGAAGAGCGTAATTTGTTCTAGGGCATACGGTGGACAGTAGAATGTGAAGGTTGCCAAATCTTCCTCTTATTTTCGTGTTCATACATCTCTATATACTGGAAACAATATCTTCTGAAAAAGTGCTTGAACCATATGGACAGCTGAAGAGAGTATCAGCAGTGATTTCTTTTCCATTGTGCCACTTTGACTTAAAATCTTTATCCATCTTCCTGTATATTTTACCTTGGGCACTTTTCCATAGCTCTCTTATTAGACCTCAGTCTGCTTCTTTTATTTCTTGTACCACTTTGTATCAGTTGCAGCTATTGGATTCCTACTCCAGTTAAACCAGCATATATGGTATCAGTATCAGACCCCTTCTTTTTCTGTGGTGTTCAGTGGCTGAAAAGTCATCTCTATTTTAGTGGTTTGGTAGATCTGCTGATTTTGACTCTTCTAATTTTTGTTCACTTACTTAAAGTCAGCTTTGAGGAGTTGATCATGGTCCTCTAAACGATCCCAGCTGAGGGTTAATCCCATTTAGGTTTTCAACAGCTCTTTTAATTGCAGGTCTGTTTAAGCCTCCAAAATTTGTCTAGTTTTTTTCAGATGAAGTATATGTATGTAAACCCTTCAGTATAGTACTGTATGTCCTTTTCCAAAACATAGGAAACCCAATGCTCCACACCGTGTGTTCGATGATCCTGACATCTAAATGTCTCTGCACTCCTCTTCACCTGCTTTATTTCTGCCAGTGGCCCAATTTTTTTTTTTTTCTCCAAGAAACCTGGACACATCTTTTGGCCTGTTTATCAATCCACACTCACCCAAAGTAATAGGGAGTACTGATGAGAGTACAAAATTTAAAAGCGTGGCTACAATACCTTACATCAGTCGAGGATCCATCCCTCGTGTCTGGTCTTGAAAGAATCTCCTAAGGGATCTCTGAGTCCAACTGAACCTGGAGCAATGGTGGAGATAGGCTATGACCTTTGCAGAGCTGAAAAGCAGGTCCACATGACGAGAGGCCACGCGAGTCTGTGCAGCGCGAGTGCTCCAGTATGCGGAAGGCGCTTTCTTGCATTACCTTTTGTAGCAAGTTGCCTAGTTTGTAAAAAACATGGTGCCCGTTAGGATCGACTCTGTTGCCTTCCAGTAGAAAGAAAAATAAATCAAGTTCCTTTTCTGCTTTATTTACTGGCTATTCATTTTTATACCAGGCTTTGCTGCAGACAGCAATGAAACTTCTAGATATTCATAAACAAAAATCTGGTCTTCTGTCCTCTGATATACATCAGGGAGGCCAGAGTGTATGTTGAGAAAGAAAAGAGCTGTAAAAAACCATTGAAATAGATTTATTGGAAACTTCAATATCTGATGAAGTCAGCAAAGCTGGAATAAGCTTTAAGTAAACACTATCAATTTCGATGATAAGATTTAGATAGTGGCTTCTATTTTTTTTAGCTAGACGAAACAATATCACAAAGCTTGTCTTCATGGAAATGTGATCAAGATGTAAGCAGCTCTATCATTAGCTCCTTTACATTAGGTTTAGTTACAATCAGTTCTCTTTGAATAGCAGAAGATGTGTCTCTTAGCATTGGAATTTTTCATTATGTGGGCTTTTCTTTGCATCTTAATGTTTTTCCTGTCTCCTTATATTATGGATTGTTGCCATTTTGCAAGGTGAAAAGGTTACCAGTTCCAGCTCTTGCATCAGTTCTGTGCTGGACCTTCTGGATGCCCTTGGAAGCCTTATGTCTTACTTTTTATTAAGAAAAAAACGATATTCAGGTAAAATGAGGTTCTTAGTTTCAGCATCCAGAAATATAAAAAAAGTTCCCTTCTCTGCAGTGCATTTGATTGGGAATAAAAATGACTGATGGCAGCCCATACCGGACCCTTTTGTTCAATTCAGCTATGATTATGGAGCCTATTAGCTGGAGTTACAACCTCTTTAAGAGCAGTGCTTACTAGTAATGGGGGCCAAATGATTTTGGAAAGTTCAGATTTACTGGGCTCCCTGCAGAAATGAATTCAGCACTGAACATATTGATGCAGAGCCTGAATGAGGCTGCTCCAGTGGGACTCAGAATTGTGTGCTTAGCAAGAAATGAGCGGGTAGTAGAATTAAAGATCAGATAGATGTGAGGCTCAAGGGCAGTCTAAACTCTGAAGTTCATCACAGCGACTTAATCAGACTAAAATGAGTGTTGCACTGACAGGAATCAAGCCTGTGTGTGACAGGAAATTTAGCTTGTTAAAAATGGTGCTGTGTTTCTTGTAAGCCCCTGTTTTGTAAGGTCTTGAAGTGTTTTAAAATAATTGTGAGATGTCAGTGATCAGTGGCCACCGAGGCAGCTGGGTTTTTCTTAATGTAGATGTTGACGCTTTGCTTGATATTCCCCTTTGATATAATCCATCGGCGGCTTTAGTGCTAAGGAAAAGCCAGCCCCTTGCATCTGTACGGAGGCAAGAGAAGGCTGTAGGGTTCCATCAGTATTTTTAGGCACGTTCTTAAATTTCATGCTGGGCAGAGGAGAAGTTGCGTCACTGTGACCTACAGCCTTCGCCTGCACAAGGCCCACGTGAACCCGATTTCTCGAGGTGCGGGCGGTCGGGTGCAGTGCAGTCCCCCGCTGCTCAGAGGAGCCCCCAAAAGAGGAAATACGGCTTACGCCCCCCTCCCCAACACCATGGCGAACTGCACGGGAACAGGAGACCGGTAGGACTGTTTGGTCACTCAGAGTTGGCTGTTTAACAGGGCACATCTTGATGCTTTTCCGGAGACAGACCAGGTAATTTTGGCGGCATAGATTGCATAAAATTTTAAT
This sequence comes from Apteryx rowi, assembly GCF_003343035.1. Lineage (NCBI taxonomy): Eukaryota > Metazoa > Chordata > Aves > Apterygiformes > Apterygidae > Apteryx > Apteryx rowi. The sequence goes on from NW_020448308.1 coordinate 4,037,722, forward strand.
TTTCTTTGGCCTAGTCTATTCTTTGATTTTTTGATGTTCTTTCTTTTGTACTGGCTCCAGTTTAATCCATCCACACCATCTAAAGCTTCCACCCAGTTTTGTTCAGATGTCTTCTTAGCTCCCGTCAGCCACAGCTTTGCCTTTCCCGTCCGTGTGCAGCTCTCCCCAGGTCTTCAGAGCTGTCCAGGTCTACGGTTCCTGTGCTTATGGAAACTCGACTTGGCCATCCTTCATTACATCTCCCCTTTCCGTAATTCCCCACAAATGTAACACTTCTTAGTGAGTATCCAGCTTCTCTAGCCTTGTTCCTCTATCCTGCACAGGAGATATCGTCCTCCTTCCTGTGTCCGTCTGCACAGAGAAGCCATCTATTTCCAAAACGCAGTTCAGTAACGGCACACTCGGCTGACAAATCTTGTGCAGTTCTGTTTTCTGACCCTGCTTTGGAACAGGACGTTCATTCATTTTAAACCAAAATTTGTTGTTATACACAAATTGGTCCTTAATTGGAAAGCCCTCTTTCCACAGATCATGGGAATGTGCTGCTTTGTTGTCCCTGAATGGTGCTGTGAATATTCAGGGTTCGTCCTGTTCTCTGTGGTTCTGCACCTGGCAAAAAGCCATAGTTTGTTTGTGAAAACAATCTGGAAGAAAAGGGTGTTCGTAAT
>NW_020448308.1:4038438-4090938 GCF_003343035.1 Apteryx rowi
TCAAAAAAAAAAAAAAAAAAAAGGAAGCATATAGGGTTTTTTTATATTTTAAATACTTTTTATATTTATATATATATATATATATATGTTTTAAGTACTAATTTTGACTTTGAAAATTGCATTGTATTCATCAGGACATGCTTTTACAACGGCGTATTGGCCTACTGCAGGACCTGGATCCGTGCTGACTTGCGCTGCAACCAGTGGAAGTCTTCTCCCACGGATTTAACTGCTGTGTCGCAGTCTCTGGCTGCACAAGGTCAGGCATCCAGTAAAGGACTGGAAATGCTTTACAGAGGTAGCAAGAGTGGAAAGACGGGGCAGTTTCTGGGTCACCGTTCGGACCAACTGTTCACGTAATTGTTACATGAGATGTTGCTTGTGGGAGCCCTATTTTCAATCATACGAGCATGTCCCAGATTTTTATAAACCATCTGTTCAAGTGAGGAACTTCCAGGTTGGGGGTTTTAGGATGACGGGAGGGAAAGACAGGAGGAAAATTTCAAGCAGGAGTTAGAAGTCATGTGTCAGCTGGGGTCTGGTAGGAAGCTTTTTAAAGCTGGAATGGAAGATCGCGGTAGAAATGGTTGCAATTTGACACAGAGATGATAAAGCAAGCCTTTAAGAGAAGCTGTGGGTGCACAGCAGGTAAAGAAATTCTGCTCAGATTAAAAATAAATATTTTATGCTGCCTGCATGCAAGGCTTTTTGTATATATATAGCTTCAAGCCCTAAACAATTGGCAGCAAGTAGAAAAAATTGCAAGACTGGGTTTGCTTTATTTTGTGTTGTTTTGTTTTGTTAAGGGAAGAACCCCTCAAAGAGCAAGTTGAGGTTTTTTATGATAAAGAGAAGATAGTAATGAGTAGGGTGACCTACTCATTAGAATTCCTAAGCACAAAAGCATTTGCAAGTTTTCTGTATCTGTTCCTAGCACAGAGCAAAACCAACCCTCATAAACTCAAATGGCAAATAATTTTGGGAGGAGGGCATCAAAGTGCGCGGTACAAGAGAGCTGGGTTGTAATATGCATGAGATGGTTCTCCCTGCTCAGAGGGGCAACCGCGAGGTAAGGAACAACATCTTCTGCTCCCCTTCCTTTGCCATCCATTTGGAGCATTTTAATGACTGAAGCAGGGTAAACATTTGCAAGGATAAACATTGTTTTCCTGCTGAGCAACAACGTCTCCAGTACGAGAACAGGATTGTTTTGGCATATGTCGGCTCTAAATATCCCCGCAGATATTTTACAGGAATTGCTACCTCTTTAAACATTTATGCTATTAAAAATCAGGCCGATTGTTGACATAAACCTGTGATAGCAGCTGCCTTGTAGACAGAGTATGAATTTTTTATGTTATTGATGAGAAGTTTATACCATTTATGTACTGTAGTAAGGAAGGCGTATGAGTGCCGAATGCAGAAACTTATGTGATTGAAACCATTTGGTGTATTAGGGCACAGTATTTATTAGCGTGTGCCTCTCAATAGGAACACACGAATGCAATAGGAAGCTGGAGGAGAAGCAAAACAAAGCTGAAGCTTTTTAAAGATTTAACAGCTCTCGTTGGGATGAAAATAAGTTTTGTGACTCTGCAGCCTGGGGTATCCAGTTTGGGCCCTAGTGTCAGCACCGCGGGAAGGAGTGACGCTGTTTTCAGATCCCGAGAGTAGACAACCCATGGGGTGGAGTTTGTGGACTCGCAGAGCTCTTGGCTAGAGAGGGTGGAATATGATGAAGGGACGACTGCAAAGGAAGTTCTTACTGAAGGACGTTGTACCGGTGTACGTTTGCTTGCTTTAGGTGGTTGTGACACTAGAGGCAGGACTGAGGCTGAGGTTGTCTCTTGCTCTGGAGCCAGGACGTTTACCTTCTTCCTAATCCTTTCAGTTTTCTTTCTTGTCTTTCATGGTTTCTCTGCAGCTTGCTGTTGCCAGAAACCTAGTGTTTTCTTTTCATACCCTGCTTCCTCCCGTGAGAATGGGTGCAGATCTCTTCCCTCTGCTCCCAAAAGCAAGGACTTGGTTGCTCAAGTGGCAAAATTTCCCATACTGGAGAGCAGAGGGGGCCGTGCAGGTCTGTAAGGAGCATGGTTCAGATTGCAGGGAAGGTCGGCTCCACAGTAGCTCCTACGGCGAATGTTTCCTAAGAGTCTCGGTGAGAGCTAAAGCTCTGCTTGCTCCGGCACAGCCTCAGCAGGCAGAGGAGGTATTTCAGCTCTCCTCCGGCCTGGCTGTCCCTGTTTGTGCAGGATCCCTCTTGGGAGTGATACGGGTGCAGTGAGCATGTGCTGCACGTTTCCCAGCACCAGACTGGCAAAATTAAATGTTTGTACATTGTACTTACTCATTTTTTTGAGCAGAAGTAACACTGAGCAAATTTTCAGGGAGTTTTTCATTTAATGGAAGAACAGCCATTGCTCAGGTAGTGGCATCGCAGGCTTTTTCCATCCTCATTGAGCATCGCATTTAAGCTTCTGGTATTATGCATGTGAATAATATCACTAAATCACTAAATCACTGTGATTACTTGTGTGCTTTGCTAGACTGAGGTATTTCCACCTTCCGTCAGGGGTCTTCCTGGAGGGAGGGAGTATTCCCATGTCAGCCCTTCCTCCAAGAGGACTTCCCTTCGGGAAACCAGCTGGAACCACACTTTGTAGAGGTGTCCGCACTAACTGTGGATGCATCCGTTTGTACCTGAGGCAGTTAAGAGCACCGCTTGGGCAGTTTGGCACTCCTCTGCAGATTACGGATCGTTTCAGCAGCGACGGTGATTTGTACGAGGTAGGCACCTGTATGCAGAGACTCGATCACCAATTTGTTTCATAAAAGTCACCAAACAGCTGGCCAGCGGTAATCACTTCTCATCGCTACAGCCCTAGGCTGTATTTAAACCGATGACCTAGAGGTGAAAGGCTGTGTATCCTCTTACCAGTCCACTGAGAGATCCAGTCCTCAGTGGGGTACGTCTATAAATTAATATAGCTCTAGATGAATATTGCAGACCAAAAGCTACATTAAAAGAACATTATTAGGGTTGCAAAGTCAAGCCTGTGAAAGTTCGGAAATGTGGGAATTAAGGTTGCCTGTTCAACCTTGATTTGCCCCCTTCTGTGTATGCGTTATGATACCGCCTTTAATTACATGATCACATTCTACTCAGCCTGAGGCAGACACCTGGCGTAGAAAATTTCAGCCCAAATGCTTCGAAGTTTGGCAAAGTTATAATCAACTGAAAAAGAGGATCCTCTATCATCAGAAGGGTCTAGCCACCTTAACTAAAGGATGTAGTTTGTGCCCATTTCCCTTTATTTTATTTACGTCCAAAATGTATGTTTGACTTAAAATATTCTACAGGTAAAATCCATCTGTGTGGAAGTCCCAGGGAGGAAATGTGTGAAATGATTTAAGAACAACAAGGAGGTTTTAACAAAAATCATCTATTGCTTAGCTATAGTACAGTAATGCCAGTAAGACACACATGATATGGGAATCCTGCTGTTTTAGGTGTCATAAAAAAGTGGTGAAAAATAGTCTTTGCAGGTAACAAACAAGTCACTCAGTCAACTAAGTTGTATATTAAAAGGTGAAAAAAAGGTTCATTTTCCTGATGTGTTTTTAAGCCCAGGGGAGGTTTTATTCAACCCAACTCTCTTTTCCTCTCAGAGCTGCTTGAGAATTGTGTTGCGCTGATCAAGAGCAATGCGTGTTGTGCTCATTTACCTTCTTGCGTAGAATATCATTGCTAATTTACATTTCATATAAAATAGGTTCCAGGGCATGAAGAATTCATGCACTGGTGGATGGTCCTTGCCCTGACAAGTAGAAGGGAGTGTTTATTTCACAACACACTAATGGTTTGTTTATAATTTATTGGAGTGCTGGCACAGTAATTAGCAAGAGCAGATTGGAGTTTGGACAGGAAAAGGCTCCATCTTGCTGTATCCAAGGCACGTTACATTTTTAACATCAGGTGAGGATAGTCAGTAATTCTGCGAGTGCTGCCCTCCCAATTAAGTTATGAATCATAAGCAACTCAGGCAAGCAAGGTTTGATTCTGGAAAAGATTTCAGAAAGTGTTTGGGTATATGAGGCTGAGGTATAATGTTACATTAATCCAGCTTTAGGGCCAAAAGTACTGTGACAACTTAACACAAAGCTCTGGCCCAGTAAAACTTTACTCTGACAGCTCAGATATGGTAAAAAGCGTTGATGTTTGTACTGGCGGGCTTCATGCTGGATTTGTTATTGCTGTCCTACTGCACTCAGCGTGAGGTCAACATCAAACCAGAAGGTGAGCTTGAACTCTGTGATTTGGGCTGTGGTTAATTCAATAGAAATGTGGGTTTGTACCTTGGTGTGATCCAAAGGAAGCTGGTACTGGGAGGTGATTCGGTAGGGCGCGGAGCCAGCTGTACTGGTCCTGGCATCATTCGATAAGCCAGTACGTGCCAAAGGGGAAGCCTCTTCTGTTAAGGTTGGGGGGGGGTTTTGTCCTGGTTTAGCATTTCTCTTCTAGAGTGGATCCTAGCCACTGGGTCATATAAGTGTCTTGATAATTTCTTATCTGGATGAAAGAAAGAGTTTTTCGGAGTTGTTTTAGGGCGTAGAGTTAATATGTAGACAGATATAAGCATGCTTTTCTGAATCTATCCCTCTAAACCCAGTGGTTGCGTTAATAATATCTGAACTGTAATAAAGTCTTTCTTTCTTTATGTTATTTTAATGTTTGTTGTTAAGGCTGATTTCAGGATCCCTAGCAAACAAGTCGTTGCATGCCTGGGGATGTAGAAACCCTTACAGCCAGGGCAACAGGCATCTCTGATAGTGCCTGGCATCCCGTTATAAACTCAAAGGTACCAAGGAGTTTGCAAGTCTGTGTATTCAATAAGCCAAATAAACTGGTAAAATCTGGTAGTGCAGGATGTTAGTGTGGACAAAACATTTCCTAGTAGCTTGCATTAGCCTGAGGTTCTTCGGCATGCCACAAGATGGACTGTCTGGATCTCCAGCATCTCCTCCAAATTTTTAATGCCAGTAAACGAGAAATGACTTACCCCAGGTCCTATTGCGCAATTATGGCAAAATCAGAAATAAGAACTTTGTTTCTCGCCTTCTAGTCCTGTATCATTTTCACCGCTTTGATAGTCTCCTGTATACGTGTAGCAAACTCTTGCTATATTTTGAAATCCTTAATGATTGTCATACTATTTTATTTATTTTATAAAAATAATACTTTTGCTTTCCCTGGAGTGTTATCACAAGTCAATATCCTGCTTTACTTGGTACAACTTATTTTCCTGTAAATTAATTGCATTCTGAATTTAGAACAAAATGTCAAAGCTAAGATTAGCTCTAACCTTCAAACTTCAAACCTTCTGACAGCAGAGATGAGCCATTCCGATGTAAGTCTTTTTGTTTGTGTGTTTTCAAAAGTGATGAAGAAGAAGAAAAATAAACACTGTCCTTCAAGGGGAACTGGCAAGCTGCCATCTTAATTTTTGAAGAAGAGGGCAGTTTGGGACGAGTCTATCAAAATCAGTCAATTTCTTGGACGGCAGTTCAGGTTCAGCAGAATAAAAGCCCTTTTGGTGGAGATCTGTAACATTAATGAGAAACTGCAGAGTGGGCTTTTATAGGACTTTGGGGACCAAAGAAAGCTGGTGGTGGGTGCCTCTGCACGAAGACTTTTGCTTATGTTGCCCTTGTGCCATCCATACAGATGGCTTCAGTCCTCTTTCACGTCACTGTATGTTGTTCTTCACTGTGCTGAAATATTCTTTCATCACTTTACATAGGAGGACACAAGGAACTATGCAGAAACGGTGTAATTCCATACTAACCGTTGACTCTGTAATTACATGGTACGTGCAATTCAGTGTAAATATGTGGGTAATACAAGCAATTTGTATTTCCTCAACTCCATTATTAAATCTTAAAATTGCAAACTACATGGAAATTATGTTGAAAATAAAATGGGTAACTTCATATACTATATTATTGCAGCGCATTACCTCTGGAAGTCTGTAATTACTCTGTAGTTACGTGGTATTTTTCAGATAATAACCAAGCAGTGGAAGTTTGCGGACTTGTCCTGCTCATAGCTGCACAGCCTAGCCGTTAATTTGGTTTTAGGGGATGGAGAACATTGTCAGCTGGGCGTTCTAGTCTTTTTTGGGTGAGGGAGGGGGGATCTTTGTCTTTCAAGCAAACAATCTGACTGACTGGTAACCTTAGTTATTTTGTATTTATTGCAAATATAAGAAATGTGCTTAAAGCGAGTGTTGTCTCTCTGCCAAGAATAAAAACAAGCTCTAATGCTCTATCACATGCAGGGTTTTCTTTTGCCTTCGGGCCCTCAAAGATATGTGTCAGGTGATATTTCACCAGCGAGACTCACAGGCTTCACAGGTCGGTGCCACGCTCATTCTTAGCCTCTGCTGGAAGGGCACGGCGAGGCATTTTAAGGACATTTTAAGAGTTTGTTCATTTGTGGCTGACTTCCAGGAGCGAGAAGCTCATTTACTTCATGTGCGCTTACTGCTCTTTGGGGGGTTCTGATATTTTAACCTCTCCATTTTATGCTTTTCTCTCTTCTTCTTGTTGTCTTTGCCCTGTTGAGTGTGGCATTAGGGTTAGGTTATTTTTGTATCTGATTATGTAAATCTTTGCAGTCCTCTTATTCTAACCCTCTGCCCTTTGGCCCCTTTTTTTCTGTTGAAATTTTGAACGAAAGAAACAGTGGATCTGCCTTTCAGCTTAGAAATAATAGCCATTTATTTACTTTTCCACAAAGCATGCAGAGCTGAGGATTTGAAAATGCCCGTAGTCTATGGATACATTTGTCTTTATGTTAAAAGGTATACATGTACATTTATACATACGCTATCGGATCCAAGCAATTTGTTGAATATGTAGAGGACGACCGACAAGATGGAAGCCTTTGGCCTTGGTAGTCAAAGTGGCAATCAGGGCACCAGCGCAGGGGCATCTGATGCATCAAGAGGCCTGAAAACTAACTGTAAGGGCTGAACTCCAAGATTGAGCTCCTCGCGGGAAGACAAGAAGATGCAAGGGCATTGGAAAGTACTGTAAGAAAGATAATGATAGTCACCCATCAATCTTTGAACTCTCCAAAAAGGAGTCACAGCTGTTGCTCTTCTTCATGAGGGATCTTGATTTATTTACATTCCTTTACCTTTAAACCTGCATCTTCTGGGTTTTCTAGCCTTTCACAGTAGATTTATTAGCCGCTCTGAAGCAAGAAGGGAGACTTGCAGGGAGGGGGGAACCGGAGGAGAACCGAAAAGAAACAGAAGGAACAGCCTGGACAGTGGGGGCGAGAGGGAGGCAGAAGATAAGAGATAGATGAATGAAGACAAATGAAAGAGAAATGAGACAGGGAAGACACTAGGGGAGAAAAAGAGTAGAACAGAGCTTTTGAGAGCGCGTGTAAAATAGAGGTCTGGTGGATGGTTTCCAGCAAGAGTGGTGTAAATCAATGATGAGTAAATTAATAGGGCAATTGTGCAAATGAGACTCAGTCGTTTAAGCCAAGTGTAATACATCATGGATGATTTAGAGAGAGCGTAACCCACAGGGCACACCTTTCAATCTACTAAAGATCTAAAGCGGGATGCTGACACGTCAGAAATCAGAGGAGACGAGCAAAATGAGGGACATGCATTTAAAGGGGAGAGGTTGTAAGACCAACTCCGAATGCAAGGCAGCATCAAACTGCTTAGTGCCGGGCCCACATTTCAGTCAAACTAAAATAAAAACTCGCCTAAATGTGCACTTTGGCAGAAGAGTAGTTGCCACTTGGGGCATTTTCTGCCATCTAACAACCCTCAGCTATTAGTGTAGCTGAAGAGGGGATGTTTTAAGAAGCTTGAAATGGCCACCTCATCACTGACCGGCAGGCACGTGTCTCTGCTCTTGCTACGACCCATTCTGTGCCATTTTCGCAGTACTTTTTCACGTGTCTCTGCACACCAGGGAAGACAGGAGGCAATGTGAACGCTCCGTTGTCCATCACTAGCACTACAGCTGTGCCCAGAAGCCCTGGTTTGTGGTGAGGTTTGGAGAGTTCTAGGTTAACCCCATTTCTCTGGGATTTTTTTTTTTTACATGTCCTTTGGTTTCCAAGTCAGTTAACATGTTTTAATCCTCCCTTTTTAGACCATTTGCCGCTCTTCATAACCCTGGAACTGGATTCCTCTGCTGTAGCTCTGAAACAGCAGACGCATTAAATCCTGTGCCTTTTAAGTGCATTGGTTACTAACATTTTTAAAGGATAAAATTAACACACTGTTTAAACAAATTCCTGACAGTCCTTCTGCCCTATTGGTTTGCTGAAAGCACTAGACAGAGTGGCCAGGTGGCCCTGTTGATAAAATGTTTTCTTTTGCTTTGTGACTCTGTAAGTCCAACTTTTTCCCCAAGGTCTTCAGAAAAATAAGTGTTTTTCAAAGACTTTTTTGTTTGTTTGATTTCACCATCTTTCCTCTCTTCTCCTTGAAATATTTAAGTAGAGTGTGAACTTGATTTTCGTTTTACTCGGTAAGAAGTTAAATGCAATCCAGGCGTCTTGTTAAGGATAAATATTTTTCTAAAGGAAACAAAAGAAGCGATGAAAGATTAGGTGGAAAGGGAAACCTTCGGTGCTGATGGGGGGCAGCTGGATTTTGTCAGTCATGGTGGTTCCTTCCTCTTTTGCCGGCTGCTCTTTCTCTGAGAAAAGCAGCATTTGCATCTAATACTCATGCTAATTAAATACCATGTAACTTGACTGCACCCCTTCTGCAACCTTAAAGTGCCTTACTGAGGTTCAGGTTGGCCCGAGATATTGCCTTGGAAACCTCAGGCTGCAATGTAGGGCTGTTTTCTACAGGAGAGAACTCAGCAACTTGCTAATTTTCAGGTCAAATTAAAGTAAGTCTTCTATGAAAGAGGTGTACGGAGTAGGAAACCTCTTTTATATGTAGTTTCCTGGATGTGATGATATGGGATAATGTCACATACGTGAATGTATCCTGGTTCTCTGTTAAGAAAAGGCGGTTCAACCATAGGCACGCAGATCGGCATCCCAGGTGCCTGTTCCTGATGAAACTTGGGCTCCTTCCTCAACGTGTTACAAACCTCTCTTTCGCTGGGGAGAACTGAAGTTCTCAGAACTCAGGTGACCTTTTCTACATCTTGAAATTGTTTTTTTGTTTTTTAGAAAAATATTTTTTAGTGTTGATGTTCCTTCATGCTACAGGGCATAGACGAGCTGAATTGGATTGTGACTTACAGAAGCACTTGTACCTCTTGATCGCTGCAGAATAAAAGGTTTCAAACAACTTTAAAGATCCCATTATTCTTAACAAAGAAAAAGGAAAAAAAAAGCCCCTTATTCTGTCCTTGGAAACTATTCTTTATTAAACAAATATAAAATTGCTGTGCCTTTTCTGAGAATCAGGCTTTCAAATTGATGTTGGTTATTACAGCTTGGTTAATTATAATGAATTGATGTTGCATTTTATAATTGATTTCTAGCATAACTGCTATAACAATTCAGAGTCTAACAAAGATGTTAAGATTAATCTCTTTAGCAATGGGAGAAAAGATAGACATAGTAATGACGTTACCGTTATGCAGCTGAACTGTATTCTCAGTTGCAGTCTCTGTGGCTGATTTCATGTCTCAATGTGTGAGAGTCACTGTGACACTGGAGGGATAGGTGGTGATTTTCACCTTTGTGCTGAAGCTTAAATTTCATAGTATGAGCATGAAAATATAAAGCTTTTTCCCAGGAATGACTCAGAGAATAGTTGGTCTACCGAAGGGCTTATGTTATGTAGAAAAAGAGAAGAGATGGGATGGGTAGGTAATGGTTTCTGCATCTTAAAAATTGTCAAGGTTTTGAAAACGTTCCTGTTCCAAGGTGGGATGAAGCCCAAAGAAATCTTCTGAAATGTGTCTTAGGAAGCAGCATCCAGGAAAAATCAGTAGGTGAAAAGTTAGTGCCGTTCCCTGCCATTTGGGAGATCCAGGTAGTCTTGGACCTGGATTTTTGGGCTTTAAGGTAAGTGCACCAACTGCTAGGCTAAGAGGTGGTTCTGTGGTTCTTCTTTCTTAGTTAGAGCCAGAAATCTCTTCCTTGGCCTTAAAAGTATTTTCCAGTGAAATTCTGTTGAATCTGACACCTTCATGAAACAAGTTTGTCTCGGTGAGTTATTATTTCCCGATGAAAAAACTATTTTGTCAGAAAATCCCAGTCAGCCTGTAGAAAATCATAATACCCCGTATGTACAGTATAAATGGCAGCCAGGAACAAAGCGTACATACAGTTAAGGCTGCACTGATCGTGTCCCACGATTCTTAAATAATAAAATGAAGGAAGGAAAGGAGGGAAAAGGGACAGAATAATTGAACTCCCGCAGTGAAAAATTGTTCCAAATGATGAGTCCTTGGAGCAAACCTGGCTTGCAAGAGCTTTGAAATTCCCTTTATCTGAATTTGGTCCTCACTGCTTCCTGCTCTTGCTACCGCTAACCCAGCGCAGACCTCAAAAATCTGTGGAATGGTCCTGGCTGAACAGCTTCTAGCCAGAGGAAGGAACAGCAAGAGCTTTAAATAACCACCCAGAATAACAGACTCCTTTGACACTTGGCACAAATACTTGATAACTGTAGTAACTTTGGTTACACTAGCGCTTTAACCTTTAGTGTCTTTTTAATGTGCTGGAAGGCTGTAATCAATATTTACCAAGATCATGTCCAGGATAAAGTAAATGGTTAGCTGCTTCTTTTCAGTGATGTGTTCTTTTAGTTTTCATAGAAAAAAAAGAATTATTACTCACCGAAGTAACAAATTGAATGGCTTTTTTTTGTTGAAAAAGATATTGTCAGCTTATAAAAACTGAAAGAATTATAAATACGCAACTGGATCTTACCCTTTACGTTTCGTTTCTTTTTTGATGAAGAGTCCAGTTAATAGTTGTTAGGTATTGTAGTAGTGTGACCTGTAGTCTCTGCATCCCTTCTGGAGCTCCTGGCCTTTCTCCAAACTCTTATGGCTTGTAGCTCACTATAGATTAATATGCTTTGATTTTTGGATGGCTCAAAACCAAACCAGATTCTCTTGGCTGCGAAAACTTGCTCTTTTGTTACAAATTTCCTTAGCAGCGCTTGGAGCCTGTTCCTGGTGTCCTCCCACCAGCACCGTGAGCTTTTGTTCCGCTGTTGGTAATTCTTCTCATCTTCAAAGCTCCTTCCTAGCCATCCTGATTCCCCAACTTGAGCAGCTGCTCAAGCCCACCCATGTTTTGTGTTTGAGAGCGCAGCGGTCTGTAACCCGATGAGTACACAAAGGAAGCCTTGCCAAAACTGAGTGCACTTGGACTTTCGCACAGGAACATTTTTGAAAAATTGCAGCAAGTGCAAGATTAACATTGCGTAACACTAGCCAGAATATGAGTTTAAATACTGAACTAAACAGATCAGGAGACACTGTAAAAACAAATAAATGGCAACTCCTGGCGTAGGAGTTTCACAGCGTAAAACATTGAGCTTAGTCTCCAATGCAGGAGAAGTAAATTAAGAGAAAATCAGCAACAGACTGTGGAAGTTTAGTAAAACTCTGTAAAGTTTAGCAAAGAATTTTGGTCTTTGTGTGGATTATTTATGGCTTATCTTGGAGAATCCCTCGCCTAAGATACAGTGCTCTCCGAAGTTCTGTAAGATGATTTATGATCTACAGAAAGTGTTGGGTTCACTTTGTGTGTGAGCTCCTATAATATTTAATCATGAAGATCTTGTTTTTCTGTTGATTTCTAGAGTATTTGCTACTTCCTCAGTGTTCAAAAAGTGGCCATGCCTTGCTGAATTAAATGTCTCCTTAGAAATTTGTTTAAAGAGATTCCTAACAGAAAAGACGAGAGCAAAATGTTATAAATAACTTGCTTAGAATTAGGCCCCTCTTTGAGCAGTGGTCATGTAAGATAGGCCTTATCAGGCTGCCAGAGTCCTTACCTGGCACATCCTTTTCATTTTTATAGATAAGTCAAAAAGTATTGTTCATTCTACGTAAAACAAACAAGTGTTTTGTCAGTGCTCTAAGCTACCTGAAAATAGAATTTACCATTCTATATAATTGCGTTTTCCTTGTGTTTGCATAGAAGTCGTAGCATAGCTGGAAGATGATGGCAATTATAATTTATTATGCTGTAATTGTTACCTAAATGTTTTTGAATAAGCAAAAATCACATCTGTTTAGGAATAAGTTGCACAGCAAGAGAATTCCCTTTGAAATGAATGCTGTGTTCTCAAATTCTGTAACTGTACACATAAAACAACATATTTATTTCCCCACTGAGTCCATTACATTCCCAAGTCAAACTGCATCCTCTCTTCCCTTTCCATATTAAACCCTTTGATTTAATAGAGGTTTTAACTACTGGTTCTTTAGGGAATTTTCAGTAGGCTTTGCACAGATTAGGTTATTGGAAAGTATAGTTATTTGCTTGTAAAGTGGCAGTTCTGTGTCAAAATTGAATTTCTCTGGTGCTGCAATAGTAAAACAGATAAGCTTCTGCTTTGCATCCAAAATACACTGATATTCCTGCCATGATAGTTTGCTTTTGCTTCCTACCCAAGTTCTTCAGTTATAGGCTGGCTTTGAAATGAAAAGGAGCCAATAATATGCTGCACAGAATACCTTGAGATCAATCATTTACATTTACATGAATCTTTGTTTATGTTAATATGAATTTGTCAGTGATGGCCAGCGGTCTAGAGGAAAAATCCATCCTGGGAGTTGTTGAGCCCTTCAGCCAAGGGATTGAACACTTCACATGCCTTTTAAGGCTATGGGAGTTGTGGGTGCTCAGCATCCAGCAGGGAGGAAGCCTTGGGCATTGCTTCCTATACTGTTAAGTACAGAAAGTGAAGCGTAGAAAGTATAGCCAGCTAGAAATGTGAATAAAGAACAAATACATCTAGCATGGTTTCTGTCTGCACAAGAGCAAGAGGTTTCCTAGCTGTTTTTTTTGGCTAGCTTTCATAGCTGAGATGAGATGGGCCTCCTTTACTTTGCCTCTAACACAGCGATAAAGATTTTCTGCATTTTTATAGGTTCCCATCATATTGGATAGAATGATGAATTCCTACTATACAGATGTGAGCAGGGATTGGTGGTTTAGTTACATTAAATGCCTTAATCTTTGCCTACAGTAAATACAATGTTAGTAGGATGCGGTGAGAGCATGTTCTGAATGAAGGGCATGTTGCATTTAACACATGCTAAACTGCTTGAGTTAAAACTTTGGTCTGCTTTTAAATTAAGCTTTTAAAAGAGGTGCCTATTTACATTGACTAATACGTGCTCACGTCGTGTCTTAAATTCTAGCATAAAATTCTTTTTTTTTTTTTGTAAAACCATAGCAAAAGTGTTTGAATCTTCAACCCAGGGCTGGAATTATTATCTTACTTCTTCTATTTCAATGTGGAATTGCAGTCAGAAAATTCTCAATGATTTCTGGTGATCCTGTTCTTTGCCAGAATCAGGAAGCATGGAGATCTGGAAAAGAGGTCGAATATATAAAGTGCATTTATGACTATAGGACTCATACTATCTATGTCAGAATGGCCTTAGATGTCCAAATTGATATTAAGGCCCTGCTGTTCTACTTTTCTGAAATATAATATGAGGTTGTCTTGACTCTGAAGAATTTGTCTTCTGTATAGACAGGCCAGCCAAAAAGTGCAGCCAGTAGGGAAATACAGATAGGAAACTAAGATTACCTACAAAGGCTCTTCAAAGCTTTCCAAGTCTTATATTAACAGTGTCGTCCCCACGTCCTTCAGTTTCAATAACCAGAATTATGGTCAGAGGATGAACTCAAGCTGGTACTTCTGAAACTGCAGTAGGTCTTGTCCAGATTTAGCAGTATTCACTAATCCAGATATGGACTTTGCTGAATAGTCAGTAATGCTCTCATTTCGAGAGTTTTTCTGTCTTGCCGTAGTATAAGTTTTCAGTTCTGTTCCTCTTTTATTCAGTAATGGTTTGTCCATCTGTATTGTTCATGCTGTTAACGGAACTGTTGTCGCAAGCTCTCAAGAGATTAATGTATTTACTGACTTCTATAAGACATTGCACCAATCAATGTTAACAGTCTTTGACAGAGACATAAAGGATCTATTAAATTAGATCTGAGTTCCTATTAAATTACTACGCATAAAGAGCTAGACTCACCTTATCTGTAGCAGAAATGAATGCCTGCTATTAAAGCCCTCAAAGAAAGTTTTCAAGAACAGACAATCCAGCAAAGCAGTGAAACAATTAGAAGGAAAGAGTAATCTGTTGACATCCAGCACTGAATACACTAAAGCCGTGTATGAAATGGAAGTTTGTTTATACTGCAGATACGAAGTCATTCCCCTCCCCACCAATCAATTCCTGCCCCCAACATGCACACTTCTCCTTACTAATAGGATTAGAGACAAATAAAATTAAGGCAATTAAGAAATTCTTAACATTTGACCGGTTAGTTGAAAGCAAATCAACCCTCCATCTTTCTACTGAAGAGCTGATACTTAGAGTGTTATCTTCTGAAATACTTGTTGGTTTCCTAGGAAAGGCATCAAAATACTTGGGTTAGAATAAAATATCAAGGTCTGTTTTCCCTCCTATTGCTGCTTTTCCCCCTTGCTATTTAGATATAACTCCTGCTTTTCACCCAATGTAGACTGCATTCTCTCATCTACCCATGGTTTCAAATTCCTCTTACACAGTTAGACAAGGTACATTAAATTCATTCCTGTGATCATTCACGGGTTAAATGCCCTTGTGAATATGTGATAAATCAAACAAATGTCTGATGACTTCATAAGGGACTGTCCCAAAATAGCAAATGAAGGACTTAAGTCAATAAAGTTTTACTCCAAGAAAGAGGAGAGAAGAACAGAACGGAGGCAGACAGTGGCTTGATGGTTTGTGCATCGAATTTATAAAGCACTGTCAATAAAACGTGCATCCTGGGGCACACTCACAGATGTCTTCATCTTGGGGTAGGTTACGTGGTACGTTGGAGGACCGTGCAGCTCTCCCTGAGCTTGCCACCAAATGGTTTCAGATCTGGAAGCTGCTGCGTCTCTGCCTTTCCGTTTAATCTAGGTGCAGGACTGTGCTCGTGCAGCCCTGTTCCTTGCAGCGCCTCAGCCTGTTGCACCAGGGCACCGTGTTGTGCCATACTCATGGTCCCTCCTGCTCAGAGCTTGCTCTGGCATCTCTAACTTGGAACTGCCTTATACCATGTGAACATGGGTCACAATTTCAAAGTTTGATAAAGGAAACATTTTGCTTAGCAATTGAAAGATAAACGGTGTGATTCTTCCATGCGCGTAAAATATTGGCCCCCAATTGTTCTGCCTAAAATCAAGTTAGGGCAGCTGGTGTCTGTGCCTTAGCTATGAACTCCTCTGGCATTTTTGGCTGAATTTAGGAGGTGTCACTGAAAAGTGCATAGAGCTCGTTAGAGTCTCTGGCTCAGTGGTAGCACCTTCCCTAGCTTGGGAGCAAGTTATGCTTCATTGAATTGATTATTCAAACAAAGCAAGCTGTGCCCAGGAAGACAAGGCCTCAGCATGCCCAAGGTTATGTATCAGCACTGCAGTAATTGGTACTGTACCCCAAATCTTGATGCTACACAGTTGGGGGCCTCCACTTTTTGATATTGAGGCCAAGTGGGTATGTATGCATAGCCATTTCCTACATATCAAATCTGGCTTCAAGAGGCAACAATGCTGCTAACACTGTTGGTATTTATCTCATGTTCCGATTGCATGCTGGTACTCACGCTCCTAGAAAAGTTCAAGTGCCCTTAAAAAGCAGAACGTTTACTTAATAGCAAATAAAATTGTGCACTTGATATTGATGGTCTTCTAATTAAAGGTAGAGCAAATTTGTCTCAGTATGCTCATCTCAGTATGTATCTTTTTGGACACTTCAGGAAGTGGGTTGACCGTTGAAGCTTTAAAGTGTCACTTCAAAGTCAAGAGAACGAGTTCCTTTCAGCATTGGGACTTCAGTTTGACTTATCCCCTGTGGTGCTTTGGCTGTTTGCACGGAAATTTGTGCCGCTGGTTCTCCTAAATGCAACTAGTGGGCCATACATTCAGTGAACGTAGTTCGATGCTGCTTCACTGAAGTCGCCGGCTGTGGGTTGTCCTGGGTGTTTTTAGCGTGGCTGTCCAGACCGCCTGTGAAAGTGTTGTGGAATTGCATTAATTCGTTCATCAATACAAGCCGTTAAAAGAAACCGTCTTGTTAACTGGTCTTGGATACTAATCGGCAGCTTCTATTAAACATCAACCTGGTGGTACTGGCAGTGTCACAGAGGATAATGACCTGCGGTGCTGGGCAGCGTCAACGCGTTCAGGCAGCCTTCAGGAAGAAACAAGCCCACAAGACTATTTGTTGTAGGCTAAGTCAGTTTGGGAGAGGTAACTGAAGGGAGTGGGGACAATACAGTTAATGCAGAAGTTTCTATATGTACTACAGGTAATAGAGGAATATCAGTTTATTTAAATCCGCAGTATGTGTTTGCTCACTTTAGTTACATTTGGGGAAAAGAAGGTTTGAGGATATTTATGCATATATGTGTGTGTGAATGCATCAGATCTAAAAAGCAGCAAATGAAGCAATTTGGATCCAGAAAATGTGAGTCAGGAGGAAGAGATGGTTTGGAGGATACAAGAATTTTGTGGAAGGATTTGACTAGAGAAATGGATAAGAAATACCCACTGAACTGCTGCTGCTGCTGGAACTACAGGTCACGTGAATGATTCTGGTTTGTTATACTGTGGCCAGGCTGCAGATCTTGGAATATAGGCAGAAATTGTTGCCTTTGGAGATGGAGCATGGAGGCCTAGTAAAAGTGCAGGTGGGAGGAAAAAAACAGTGCTCATACCCATACTGGATGATTTCAACCAGTTGGTGACAGATGCTCTGCAAGGTCAAGCATTTTATACCGTTATAAATAATGCAGACTTGTTATCTATGTATCCTGACAAACAAGGAACAGAATCGCCAATCCTGAATTCAGAAATCAAGATGTATTATCAGTATTTTTCTCATTCAACTTGTAAGTTCTATTGCTTTTGAAGCGTTACCATTTGTAGTATTTCAGCTCATTCTGTGGATTACATGTGTCCTGCTAGATCTCTATAAAGTATTCTTAAGACAGAAAAGAAAAAAAAAAGTGATAACATTTCAGCTGAATGCTAGCAAGCACCAGTCTTCACTGGGTGAAGGTTATTCCAAGTTAACATCATGAACTGACTGAATTTAACTTTCCCTTGCAAACTAGTGCAAATTAAGTCTTCTGTATGTGCTGACTCCTCTAATCCTCCTTTGGCCACCTACCCATCAGTACTTCATTGCACGTCTCCAGTAAAGCTGCCCAACTGGGTTAGTGGCGTACTTTGAGAGGTGTGTACAGGCATTTAGTTGAGACCTCCAAAACCATACCAATATGGTGGTCTTGACCAAAAGTCTAAACTAGTAATGGAGAGCAGTCTGTAACTTAACCTCGGAGCCACCAGGTTTGTTGCTTTTCCACCGCTGAACAGCTCAGCAGTTGCTTCTTTGCAGAGCGTATTGCTTCTTATGAATGCATCCCTCTGTGTGCCTCCTGGTCACTTAATTACGCGTTGGTTCTCTCCTAAAATGTTTGTTTCGAAGCGGTGAACCTCAGCCACCGGGGAGTCCTTACCAGGAGTTTCCCAGGGCTGCGGGGGCGATTCATCAGCTGGTGTGCTTTTGCACTTGCAGCTCCCGGGTGGAATCAGTTGAGTGGGGCTTGCCAACTCTTCCTCCAGCTCCAATATCTGATAAAATCTTGGTCCCGGGAAGAGTCTCCTGGAGCTTTTATTTATGCTCCTGCTCCTGCCACGTGCTTGCAATTGTGCACAACGCTTGGACCCCCTCCCACCCCTCCCTCCTCCTCCTTCTTCTTCTTTTTTTTTCCTTTCTTTTTTTTTTTTTGAATTACTAGCGGGTGACAAATAGCTACTGCTTTCCACTCCATTTCGCCAGGCGCAGCTTCTTTCCCGTCCTCATGAGGTTTCTGACCTTTCAGTCGATGCCTTTTGCAGCCCCCTAGGGGCCTCCGGGGAGCTGTAATGGACTCACGTTAATTGCCTGTTGAAGGACAGAAGCAGTTCCTAGCAGGATGATTGGTGATCCCCCTGCGAGTACAGCTGTCCTGGTCAGTGAAAAGATTGATCTGACACACACAAACATTTCGGCTCGCTGCTCAGCGCCTCTCCCCGAGCATGCACATAATCACTGCTCCGGCTTTAGTGGTTTCCTGCCTGCCCACGCTGCGCCGTGGCTGTGCTGGCTAGCGCCGGCACGCCGAGGAGCGAGCGAGCGCAAGCCCATCCCTTCTAATCCCCTTGTGGGTTACGGCAGTTTAGATAGAAGATACCCCGCAGACTGCAGGATAATCCAAAGATTTATAAAGTCAGTCTTATGGGCTTTATTTATATATATATTTATTTATTCGTTGCTCTCGGTGGAAGCAAACCTTCCATTCTGGCTTAGACGTGTGGTTTAAAATGCAGGTGATGCACTTATTTAAGTACGCATGCATGCATTCGCAAAAAAAAAAGTAAACTACCATTTGTGCTAGAATCCAAATGTATCTTTAAAACTAAAGAAAGCAGAGGAATTTCTCTTGCACTTCTTGGTTCTGCTCTTCTGCAGCTGGGTAGACCATTATGTTCTCATCAGAGCTGAGTATGGGTGAGTTTGCAGAGCTCTGTTCAAATACTATTTTTTCCTGCTTTTGCTTTGTATACCGTCAACCTGTGTTAGGCATCAAGCTCCAAACCTCACAGAGAAACTCAGCCCAAATCAGCAAACATGCCTTGGCATCTGAGGTCAAACTTTGCAATATTATCAACCTGTGCATTTTTTATTAATCAGGTCAAATCTCATTCCTTGGCACAGGTTTTGCAGAAGATGTTTTCAACCTGGCCCATGTTTTATCATTTGTAACAAAGGTTTTGCACAGCTCTGGTCAGCACACAAATACGCTTCTCTCCTGAAGGAAATGTCCAGTAAAGTTTAAAAGGATCGACTTAACTGCTGCTAAAAAGCTTCTTTTCTCAGTTGCTTCATCCTCTCCACCCCATGTTTCGCGTTAACCTGAAATGAGATGATCCTGAATTAAATGCCTGTGTCCAACCACCTGTGAACTTTGAGGAGTATGAAGTCTGACACGGGATCTCAATTCTTCAGATCGCACTTGTGTTCGCTACGACTGGGACCGAAACCTCATGTCTAAGTGTTTCAGGTCATTGGATTGTGTGATGCCCAAATATGAGGATCTTACCATACGCTAGCTTCTTGTTTTCATAGGTATTATAAAATCTCATACAGAAATAAACTATTCCTTACAGTCAGGTGGGACGGCTAAAACTGATTCGTAACAAAATTAAGGAACTATATACCTCTTGCATTTTAGTAAATGCTCTCTTCTGCAATACGTACTGGTGAACAAAGGGAGAAAGCAGCAGTGAGGAGAAAATTCTGCTAAGGATGAGGTTGCTTGCCATCCTTGGGGGTCTTCGAGACATCCAACCACAGGCCAGAGAAATATTATTTCTCCAAGAAATTGCTGTATTACAGGTGTCATCAAAATGTTGTATTTCTGTTTTGAACGCTCGGCTCCAGAGATACATTATTTATGAGTGGAGGTGACTCAGAGAAGACCCAGCCCTGGCAGTCGCTGGGCGCTCTGTACCTATTGAGGATAAGCTTTGCTGAGAGTTTTCTGTCTTTCTTACTACAGCCATATTTCTTAGCTGTTATTTTAGTCCTTCATTTCATTTTTGGTATAGGTCCGCATATGACCTTAGGTTCAGATTTGAACAGATGAAAATGTTAGTGCTATTTAAGCTCAGCATGCAAAACAATTAAATGGTTTCAGACTGACAAAGAACATATCTTTTTTTTAATTCGGCCCCAAACCCTTCCCAACAAGAGCAAGTAAAATGGATGCGTGGAACAGCAGAGGAAATAAAAGACAGGACGAAGTCTCTGTTTGCAAGCTGTGTGGCAAGATGGACTAGCTGGAGACCAGCCAAGAACTCAAACAAAAGCATCTTAACAAGTCTAGAATAGCTCCAATGTAATCGAATTTTAGGCAGGTTCCAGGCTAGGAATGAGGTCTCATTGCCACACACATTTGTCATTGTGGTTGGTTTTAGAATAAGGATTAAAACAAAATGCAAACTGTGTTGCCATTTTTACGGGAGGGTTGCCAGTGAGATGAGAAAACTGTGTTGCAGTAAGGCCATGTCTCACTGTAGCACAGTAGTTTTTCTCACATACTACTTAAGTACGTAAATACTTACTTACTACTTAGGTAGTTTTTCTTCCTTACAGCAAGACTGTTTATTAGTCAAGCCGTAAGTATAGTAAGCTCACAGACATTGTAAAAAAGTAACACCAAAAACTATAATTTAAAGTATGTGCCTAGATAAGGAAAACTTCAAACAACTACTAAGGCTCTTAGACCTTGGTGGCTTTACTTTTAAAAGTATTTTATATGCCTGCACACAGTGGAGTTCTCATCCAATGCTGTAAAATACCAGGGTCTTTTTTTTCTTTTGGGGGAATACTTTCTTTCCAGCACAGATATTATTAGTGCTTTTAGTTTTGTCAGTAAGTATTTGCCTGAAGTATAAATACAGAGACTAAACATGGCAGGCATAATAATATTTAGGCGTTCATTTTCAGCTTGGTGTAGGAGAATTAATTTGGCTTCAAGCCCCATGGTTCTCATAAAGTTTAACAGGAATCGCAAAAGTGATTCTCCTATCCGCAGTGCTGCAAAAGTACCCCTTCGACTGCCTCGTTTGCACTTAATAAGCAAGCGATTGTACGTTAATGCTAAGCGACTCTGGAAGTATAGGAACTGCACAAGGCACATGTACCAAACAGAAAAAACTCCCATGAGAAACATGACCTGGCGGTTGTGATAAAGCCAAGATTAATGCTGTTTGATGAGGCTAACGCCCGAGCAATTGAACTCGCAAGGACTCAAACCAGGGTTTGTTCAGCTCACTGAAGGGTTTGGTGGGAAGAGTTCAGCAGAGAAAATCGGGAGGTTTGTAATGAGCCTGAACCGCGTTACCCCAGTCGCGTCCTGTTCGGCGATCGGCAAGGTGACGTGTTCACGTTCCCCTTTCGGTTGTCACGATCAGGATTTGGCCCAACGGTTTTGGAAAGAAGTGGGAACCTCCTAATCTTGTTTTTGGGGGGCCCGTGAGAGGTGAGTATCCGTGAAAAGAAAGCGCTTGTGATCGTTCAGAGATTCTCTGCGGAGCGGCTTTGGATGACACCAGGTATTTCTTCGTTCCTGAAATCACTGCCCTGGAAGCGTAATTCTGCAGATGGTGCAGCATCAGAGGTGACTGGCTGGCATTGCTAAGCCCGATCAAAATAACCATTGAGAGAGGTGCGTAGTGCACCGATGGTTTTCACTGGAAAGCAAACATGCTCGATTCTGCATCTCGAATATTACCTACATGGAGAGAAAGAAGTGATGAGGAAACCTGCTTCTATGATTATTAAAAATCAAATAATGTTTTGCTTATTTAGTGGAATCTAACCCCAAACTCCTGGCCCAACCATTCTCTGGAGGTTGGCTGCAGATCAGTATCAAAATTTAGCAGCTTGCATCTATTTCTAGTTCTTTTTTTAACACATGAATGTGATTTTGCTCCTTGGCCAGCTGCAGCTCCAAGCACTGAAATTAAACCTAGCATGTTGTACAAAACGAATGGAAGGCCAGACAAGGGATTCTTGTTTCCAAGGATCACATAGCCCCTTTTTGGGATTACAGAAACTCTGATTCTATTAGAATTTGGCAACAATGCTTGAACTGCACAAATACGACGTGTCGTTTGCCAACTGGTGGAAGACATTCGGAGCCGGCTTTTCTCCATTCGCAGCCCTCTCCAGAGCCCATTGGAATCAACTGACAGGCTTCCACCGGCTTCGGGAAGCTTTAGAAGCGACGCTGCGCGCCGGCTCCCTGTGCCAGGTTGCGTTGCCCTGCGATTGCTGTGAAGTCCCGTGCAATCTTGGGCAAGAGAGAATGGTAATTAAAACCAGTTGAGTTAAAGCTGGACCGCATTTTTCTTGTCTGGTAACAAACTCCGTTGGAAATAATTTAGCTGCCCATATGTCCCGTCGTCTCTTTGCAGCTGACACGCTAACAAATGTGTTAGCTTATTAATTTGTAACTTCAAGTCGTTCCGTGAAGGGTTTATAAGAAAATATTTCAGCCTTTGTGCCGTTCACAGACTATTTGGAATATGCGTTGTTCTGAACGTTTCTCATTCATGCCCTGTCACATGGTATCATTTCGGGTATGGAAGAAGATCATTCCTAAAGACACTTCACAAATATTGACCCTCACCTTGAAAGATCTTGCTGAATACATATAAAAGTAAGTATTTCTATAACCATCTTGGGAACATCTTTCTATTAATATTGCTGTGAAAAACTTCCGCGAGTGTTTCAGGAACTTCTCTGGTGCAAATATATTTTTAAATCACCAAACTGCTTCGTCTGCGGCATTTGTCTGGAACTAACAGTCAGACGCATCATTCCTTCCCGGTAGTAACACTTGGATAAGGGTGGTGAGAGGATAATGCTTTGTCCAGAAATGAGAGAAGATGGCCAGGTCAATTTTAACTTACCCCACAAGGATGATTTCTTTAGTGTTTGGATCAGATACAGTCGATGCAAGTGTGCAATGCCAGCTTTTTTTATAGATGTTTTCCGAGTACGTTTTAATTTCCCCATGAAACTTCTCTAATGGCTGGTTCAGAAGCATTCCAAAAGAGCAAGTTAAAAGGTTGATAACAAATAGTTGGATGAAAAATGCCTCGCTTTGTGTTAGAGAGTGGGCGTTACTCGCTTGCTATCGAGTCTACTTACTTTGTGTGCAAAATGCTCTGTAAACTGTTGAAAATGTAAGGATGGCTGCCCATTTTTCACCGCTTGGTTTAATAGATTCATGGAAAAGGAAGTGTGTATATAGTTTCTCAGCAGCGGTCTCAAATTACTGAGAAGTTCTTCATCTATCTTGAACTAGAAAACTGCCAAGAATTCGTCAGTGCCGCCTGTCCCAATGAGGTATTTCAGACCGTGAGTGCCAAGCTTATACACTAAATACTTGAAATACTTTGCTAGAGGGCTTCTCTGGGCTCCATTAATAGTTTTTAGCTGTGAATACGGTGCGAATGGACTGGACAAAAGTCAGCATAGTTAATGCGTGGCTGCTATTAACAAATGATTGCAGCCCTCATTGAATGAATAATTACTTTTCTGTGAGTTATTTAAAATTATTTTCTAAAAGAATATGCAGGCAAAAGTAATATTTCTTTCTCACTATAATGATCAGTATCTTTCTGTTCCTTCCAAACTGCTTCTCACTCTTCGGTGCTTCACAAAAAAATATTAGTCTTTGACTCCTGACCCTTCTTCTCAAAGCGTCAGGCTGAAGGACGTTCTGAATAACATGGGGCATTTCTGGCATGTAATAGATATCATAAAAGCTGTCTGTTAGCGAAGGTGCAGCTGATGATTGATTGTTTTTTATTTGACATCCCAAACACCAGCACGCCATCTCCTTACTACACTGCAAACCGCATTGAAGCCAAATGGTGGGACGGAAAGACCTTGGTCTCAGTTTGCAAAGCAACCCGGGGCAGCTATTGATTCCTTTCACCGCATCCCAGCTCTCATCACCTCTGGGAGCGGGAAGACCTCACGGGAAGGCTCCAGCTAGTATTGCATTTTAATAGCAGATGGTTACCAAATTACCATTCTGCTTGCATCGCCTTTCAGGTCTTCTTGGTGCCATTGCCCTTCTGCGGACGGTAGGGTCATGGCTTGTCAGTGCACTTGGTTTTCAGGGTCGCTGTTGGTTTGGGGTTTTGTTTTGTTTTGTTTTTCTTATCGTGCAGGAAGGCCATGGTATTTCTGTATCTGGCAGCGTGTGGGCGTGAGACAAGGCAGACTGAGCGGGGCTTGATGTGCGAGTGACAGATCCCTAGGTGACGCCGCTGGGAAGCTCTTGATCTGACTGGTTTGAAGTTGAAAGCTCACTAGGTCACACTGAAAATGGTTGCCACTGGGCATTTCTTTCATCCTTGTTTGTTTATTTTTTCCTTCCCTTTCCAGAAGTTTTTACACTCAAAAAAGGCAGGGGTTGTTGTTGCTGTTCCTCATGTTCCTTGTTGCTGCTGGGCTAGATTATAACCTTTTCCTAAACTTAATTGCTCCTGTGCCTTCTTCTGCTTTTTGCTGTTGTACTTAGGTGGGCGAAGGAAGGAATGCGGAGCCTCATGCCTTTGAGTTTGACACATGTCCCAGGGACTAACCAGATACAAAATGACCATTTTAAGGAAGCGCCAGGTGTTTTGAAAGACACGGTCTGTTTATTATTCAGCAGCCTTCTGTTCAGAGGTTCTGGCGTTTGCCAGCCAGATCAAAACCGAGAAGCCAGGTGGTGATTCTGTGACATTTTTCTCTCCGTACCTGCAGCGTGTCCTTAACTAAACAGGCATAAAGAACAAGGCATAAATTAATCTGCAAAGGTAACGTGGCGTTAGAAGAGCCTCTGATTCTCTTATAAATGTCCTACTGGCAAAGCTAAAAGAGCAATTCTCACATGAGCCAGGAGAGGATTTCCTCTCCTGTGAACATTGTCTACAATTTGTCGCCTAACGGGGGACTCATCCTTGCCAGAGTACATGGAGAGTCAGAAGCCAAAGCCCCACGTTGTGCACCCTGCAAAAGGTTGTCTGGCACGGGGGGGGGGAACCGGGAGCCGAAACCAGGGCAGCAGACTTGAGCAGGATAATAAAAAATGCAGGCAAAGGCTTGAAGCCATTTAGGAAGGTTATTAATGATGTAGTGCAAGTAGATGTGTTGCATGGTCCATCTGCCTCCGCCTGGCCCTGGGTATACGATGCACTTGTAGCTACCCGTTAATTAGACCTGCCATAATACCACTTCAGTTTTGCTAACGTTTCTAAGCTTTATCTGACAGCCGCTCTCCAGCGATTAAAAGGGCCATATTCTGCTTTAGGCCACCTGAGCCCCCAACTACAGTGAGTTTTTCCTTTTCATGTTGGACTACTTGAGAGCTAAATATGAAAAAAGTAACGTCAAACTAGGACGAGTGGACCTCTGGTGTTTGGAACAAAAAGTTGTAGTGTGGACTTCATTAAATCACTGATCTATCGGGTTACTCAAGGCAGGGAATGTAGGTCTCACTTAAAGCACATATATAGGACCCTGAAATAATTGGTCATACACATGACTGAAGTGAAGTACAGATGTAGGACCTTTGCTCAGTCAAGAAGAAACTGCTGACCCTCGCAGGTCTGTGGCCTGCGTTCCGCATTGAAATGGGGAATCATGACCACCTGAGAAGCTTCCCAATCTCTGCAGATCATCACCGTGCCAGCTTGCACGGTATTAGTGGTATTCTGCTGTCTTTCTGCTTCTCAAAATAACTTTAAAAAACAAAACTTTGGAAACAAAGTCTGGTATGCCTTCTTAGCTGAAGGTAAAACTGACTTCACCAGTGTAATATATGCTGGACTATAGAGGTGGGAAGCATGACTGTGAGAGGAGACACCTGAAAATGGAGAAGCAGTAGGTTAAGAAGACTGTTACTATCTTTCTCTTTGCTGTGGAAACATTTGAAATGTAGCAAAAAATGTCCGTGAACCCTAATGTACATGAAAGGAGCAGACTCAACACTGGTAAAACCAAAAGCTAGCCATTACCCTTTAGCCCTTCTCAGCAATTCATGCTCAGGTTTGAAGCAGAAGGAGGTTCATCACAGTAGAATTGGATGCAGTCATTCCTAATTTAGCAAAAATACTTAAATCTGTCTTTTTAAGTACGTAATTAAGCAGTTACTTAGCATGTCTTTCTGAACTGAAACTAAACTATTGGAATAAATTCTTAGTGTGTGTAAATCCATGATAAATTTTAGGGTCATTTCTTCTAGGTGAGAATTTGGCCCACTGGGTGTAGGTATGGGCAGCTCTTTTATCTCTAGTGGCACTCTGAACATTGCCAGAGTAAATCTTTTCCTAAGCGGGCTGTAACACACCAAGGAGAGGAGAAGAGACGGAAGAGGAACGGTCAGACTATCACAAATTCATATTTCATGCAACTGGGCCCTGCGATGATTTGTTGGAGTTAATGAAAAAAACAAACCTGTTTACATTTCTGCTCTGTACATCCACCTGTCTCCCTTTGTTAAAAAAAATAAAGAGCCAATCCAAAATGGGATCATTATCTTTAGTGGATGCACTTCACATCACTGAAAACAATTTCAGCTTATTTAAATAACATGCAGCCTCGAGATTAAAGCTGTCTCCTTTTCAGCTGGGTAGACAAACATAGCCGTTGGTACAGCGATCACTTAGAGCTCAATATTCCTTTCAGTAGTAACTTGATGTATCATATTTTTTTTCCCTGCCTGTTATTACATTCCACTAGGTTTTATTTATTTAAATCTCAGCCTCTTTTTGCTGACATAGCAAGGCATAACCAGAGATGTTTAGTAAAAGTTAGATGAGCCCCTAAGTGGGCCACTTGTTCTATAAATCTTTAAATATTTTATGTTACTCCTTTAGAAATTGCTTTTGCCAGACTAACCCAATCTGCTTTGCAGTGACTAGGGCATAAAATAACAGCTCTTTTAAAATTCTCCAGTGAAATAGTTATTTGGTATATTTTTAGGGAAGACCAGACCTTGTGGCCTCTAATGAAAGATTGGCTTTAAACTTGGAGAAGTTTTGCTCCAAAAGGAGCTGCTCTTTTCAGCCCCTGGACACTGCTAAGATGCCGTCGCTTTCCCCGGACGAGGCTGGGGGGAGAATTTGGGCCCTTTGAAGTCAAAGGCAAAATTCCCGTGGAATGATAATGGAACCAGGATTTAACCTGAAGCAACAGTCTTTGTTGTCTTTGCTCACCAAATACAGATATTTGCCCTGAATTTGGCCTAGACTGGCCAGCTGTGGAAGAGATTGATGACTGGGCGAAGCGGCATGATCCCTGGAAGCAGAAAAAGGGAGTTACATCTTAGAAGAGACGAGAATTTTAGGAAGTCGCGTTGGATTAGACTATTACCACAGAAACTCCAGAGAGCATCATGTGTGGCCTGTTAACAGAAATGCTGCCTTCCTGGACCCATCATTCAGTAATGATAAATGTGACACAGCCTTTTTGCAAAATCAAGTGTTATTACATTAATAAAAACTGTTCCATCACAATTAAAACCACGTTCATCAAGGTAAAATGGTTTAGGCCAAGCATGGGCTTACTGGGAAGGCTGGGGAATGCTCGGCCCCTCTTCCCTTCCCTTTTAGCAGTGCGCGTTCTCGCATCCAGGGAGTGTGGTTGTGGCTGTGTGGCTACTCAGCCACGCTGTTTACAGCAAGCCGTGCTCAGATGTGCACATCAGTGACACAAAGATAATCCCGAAGGATGGGCTTTCACTTGTCTGTGAAATGGATGAGAGAAGGAAGATGATATCTAGTAATACCATGGGAGCAAAGCTGAAATGATCGTGCTCTCTGGCTATGTTCCAGTTTCCCCAATAATTTTTAAGCCTATTGACAGATTTCAGCTGAATTTGATGGAGAATAAAGGTCTCACTGAATCCTACAACCATCATGAAAATAGGCCTCTGTAAAGGAGAGATCTTACTAGAGCCACGACTGATGGAAAAACTGAGTGTGAGCTGATACCTCATCAGACACAAAAGAATCCAAGGGCCATATGAGGAGAAAGGACCAGCAACCTGATGAGTGCTCGGAGCTTCATTCAGATCTCACAACTCCATCAACTTCTCAACACAAATCCATAACAAACCAAGTTTCTGTTACCTCCAGTACTTGGAGAGTGACTTATGAAAAATGCCTGTAAATAAGACTAAGCATACCTATAGCCAGCAGTGCCATTTCCCCAAGGAAAATGAGCAGCAAACAGAGCTGAATGGGGTGTTGGACGCAACAAGTAACATGCTAAGCAGCACCGTATGACCACCCACTAGTTGGTTATGCCCCAGAGAAGATGAGTAATCTTCTTGCCTTTTATTTACCTCTGTTCCCAGAGCCAAAACTACTTCTGTTCATCTGCTGGTCTCCATGTTACTCACAAATCTTGTTTTCTATCTAGAAAGTATTTAAAATATTTGTGCCACATGTAATTTCATTAGCTGTTACGTCAAGAAGCTGTGCTTTTTGCTTGGGTGGAGCAGTAATATCTTCTGCAGAAAAGTACTTACCTAATGTAATTGAACATGTCCTGTTATGGAGTTGCAGCAGTACATTCTGTTTATTAACTTTAGGCAATTCGATAAACTACATTGTATTATGCTGATATCAATGATGAGCTTAAAAAGTGATGTAGGTGGCTGGTTGTGAATTATGGAAGTGGTGTTTGCAGCTCTGTGAAGACCGAGCTCTGTCAGTACAGGCACTGTAACCAGTCCCTTCTCCGGGCTGTATTCACCCGCTTCCCAAGACAGAGGTCTGGGATTTGGACATCAGTTGGTATCATATGTGGATCTAACCATGGGACACCTTGAAAACACAAAATGTCAAGGACAGAGCTATAAGTCTATTTTCAGTTTCAGTAAAAAAATTGTGAAGAGAAAATATGCCTCCTCCTTGAGTATTTATTAGGCTTTTACCCTCTAAAAGTGCCTTGAAAACAGGAAAAAAATGCACCGTGGGTCTCAGTAAAGACGTGTATTTGGAAGCATGAAACTGGAGAGCAGCTCAGCTTATTAGCAATTGATATGTACATCTGACTACTTCAGCTGAGCATATGCAATAAACAGGAGCAGGGAAACTATTTGAGAAGTTATGGACTGCTATTCAGTTGCACACTTCTATTGTATAGACCCCTATATACTGTTTTGAACTGCAAGACTAAGATCAGCACAACCTCTCTATAGAAAACAAAGAAGTCCTGATGCATCTTCACCTGTTCATCACCACGGCAGCCCTCGTTTTCTCCTGTGCCCTCCAGTCCCCTTTACTGGTCCCTCGGCATCAGGTTATTTTGTCTTGAGTGGTACGATGTGATCCATTCTGGAAGAGCTACTTGCAAACCGTAAAATACATTTTTCCCTGAAGCTAACGTCTTGCTTTGCGTTTGAACTGTAAAACACCAAACAGAGCAAAGGAAAATTCCATGCAAACCAACTGGCCATTCTTTGCTTCTTCCTTTGTTTTTCTTTGGCTGATTCTGTTAAAAACCTAAAGTGCTACACAAGAGTCCGAAGCTCAAATGACCGTTAGCTTTGTTTGATCATATATCTAATTTACTTTAACATGGGATCCCGGCATGGGTTTCTTTAAGAGCCTGAATCAATTTTATGCTAAGTGATTTCTTCGAGCAGATTTTTTTTTTTTATTGTCCCCTTTGCCTAAAGTAAATTAGTGTGATAGCTGGAGCAACCAGGGAATGAAAAGGAGTCAAGTCCTCAAGTCACATTAGCACGCTTGTTGAGGCCTTTAAACAATCATTGCCATCAAAGTACTCCATAATAACTGTAAAAAAGCTAATCACAGGTGGCAGTGGGCGTGAAATGCGTGGCTCTGTGCTCAATCCTTAGGATAATGGGGGTATTCATGGGATTTCTAGAAGGACTCCTTTGTGCGGCTAGTCATGTGCCTGCTGAGCTGAAAGGACTATTTTGCTCAATTTGTCTAAAAGCGGCTGGCTTATATGATAGCTGCAGGGGTTTAGCTACTCAGGTTGTTTTAACCCTTCCCACGCAGATAGGTTTTGGTACGTTTCCAGGGCCTTGTCTATCCTGGAAATTTCTCCGGTTTACGAAAGCGGAGCGCGTTGCTGGTGAAGAATCAAGGGTATGCAAAGACCACCAGCCTTGTTTGGAAAGGATCGGGGGCTTTGGATACGCCTCTTTGTGGATGCTCTTTGTTTTTCCCAACTTGGCAGCGACGGGATATCAGAACTTTGTGGAGCACCTCGGGCGCTAAAACTGAGGCTCTCGACCACTAGTGGGATGTAATTCCTGAGTAAAGCCTATTTAAGGCTGTCAGTTTTGGGGCAGAGTCCCAAGGTACGTCAAGCTTTTTGTCTGGCTTCTTGCAATCCAGAAATGGATCTCAGCACTTTCTAGAGAAACATTCCAAAAGAGCAACATTATGGAAATGTTATCTGTTGCGTGAAACCTTCACGATTTAGAAATATTTTCCTTCCTAGCTAGGAATAGCTAAAAAGGGTAAAATAGCTTTAAAAAAAAAAAAATCTGTTACCAAGAGACTCTGAAAAGAGGCAAGTGTCACTTAACATTAGAAATCCTTACTTAGAAACGGAAATAAATAATAACTTTCTAAGTGCAGAAAAAAATTAACAGCCCTAATGCGTTTATTTAAATTTCCAGCAGTATCTGGAGATGAAGCTGAGAGCGCTACCCTGTTTTCTACCAACAAGCATAATGCCAATCGTTGAGGATTAATTAACATTGCTGTTAAGATACAGTGTAAAGGTTTTAAGCTGACAGTTCGCGTCCTGCCTTCAGGCTCCAAACTCCTGATCTGAGGAGAGATGGAAGTTCGATCCTGCACGTTATGTTGTGTGTGACGCTTTTTAGCAGCTGTAAGCGGTCAATCCCCACTACGTTAAGGCAGGTTCTAGTCAAGAGCTTTCAAAGTGCGCTGAGTTGAATAAGTTGCTCCAATTTCATATGAGGCTTAAACCAAGCTGAAACCTATACGGAAACTACACCCAGGATGTTCCACAATAGCAATCCAAGTGACTAAATCCTATAATCATGTTGCTGTCGTGTTCTGAATAATAATGTGATGAAGAAGCTACTGTTTCAAGTGGGAGTGACAATTCTGGCTTACCCGATGCAAGTGTAATAGGGTGTCTGAAGTTAGCATCTAATGGAAGAAATACTTTTCTAGCGATTTGGAATCGGGATGTATATTCAGGGGTTCTTGTTTCTCTTCCTCACTTGGTCATTGCTGTACAGACAGTCTTCTGCTGGAAAAGTCCCTTTTCGCTTTGCTCTTTGTCTGCCATGAGCTGTTAGCAGCAGGGAACGTCTCTTGCTCTGCATTCGTAGAGTATCTAACACAATAAGGCCTCAATCACGATCTGCAAAGGTGCATTAAAGCCAAGTTATGCTAATAAATGAAATACCTGACATTAGCATGTAGCAGCAGTGTGATCCACAGGAAATAATAGAATATAAATATCTCCGACTTTCCTGGTTCTGATTGCCCTCTAATTCTGAAGGTGGGGGACCAAAGTCAAAGATACTAAAGCTTGTAGGAAGCTCATGATGTTGTGATCGAGGAGCTGTGCTGAAATTGGCTGTGGCCAGGAGGATGTAAAAAGCTTGTAAAAGAAGAGAATTAATGAATTGTGTCCCTCACACACACATATACATAACATGCACGTACACAGGTGCCTGCACTCCCCCAGCTGTTTAAATGGGTGTGCTGACAACCCAAGACAGCTGCAGTTGTGGGCTTCTTTAGCTCTCCCTAATTTTTTTTTCCCCTCTCTCTGTCCCCTCCTGCTTGTATGACCATCAAAGTAGCCACCATAAATCTAGAGATCCAAATCCTTAATTTGTGGTTCAGATAACAAGGGAGTTTTCTGTTCACCCCGCATCACCCAACCACAAATAATTGCCGTCTCTGGAATGGAAAAATTCCAAGAGCAATCTTGAACCCGTGGCACCTGCAGGGCAGCACAATCATTTTGCTGTACCATGCCGGCAGGGGAAAGCACCTAGTTTTGCATTAGAATAGCCAACTCTCATTTCTGTGTGTTTTTTGTTCCTGTATGTGTGTCTTGGAGAGCACGACTGCATGCGTCCCAGTCTGGCGCACACCAGAATGAATACAGTAAAAGATATATATTAAGATATAAAGATATATATAAGACAAATATTAGGAAAAGAGATAAACCTTTGCAAAATAACAGTGGGTTGGGGGGTTTTGTTTTTTTGTTTTCGAAGGCCAGCTTAGCTTGACATATGGAAACTCATATTACAAGGAGTAATTCATGGAATGTATCCGTGTGCATAACCTAAGATTTTCAAAATTGCCTGTGGAAACCCCTGGTTCTTGCTGGTGTTAAGTTTCTTGCTGGGTCAAAGTGTTTGGCATTGCTGCATACTGCTTGCATTGTGTTTGAGGCAAAGACCATATGTGAAAACCTCTCTCTGCTGATAAAATGCCAACTGGTGAAGTTGAGTTAACTAGCAGTTCAGTTACCTTAAAGTCAGAAACATTTAAAAACAAATTCTCACCATGTTTGCTTCCCTAGAGGATACCAGTGTCCATCTATGTTGGACACGCGTAATGCTAGTTTGGAGGTAAAATTCCTTTCTTCAGCTGCTTGTGCAGTTTGATCTTGCACCTTGCAGGTATTGCCTACCGAAGGCAGCGCACGCTGTTTCGTCCACCGACGCAGCCTTTGAAGAGTTAAGCTCCGCAGTCACTCAGAAGGTGGACTTCTGCTTTTCCTCAAGTCTCTATTCATCTCCAGGAACTGAATTTTTCATGCAGTAATTAAAATTTGTAGGTCAAACCTCCCATGGCACAGTTTTCTGCTAATATGGGAGAGCAATGGTCGGATTCGCTTACGCTGCTCTTCGCCGCGCTGAGATTTAAAGGATGAAGGGTGACATTTTCCCCCATTTTGTAAATTAATGCCATTGATCTGCCTAACAAGAACAAAGTTAGGCTTCAAAATACCAAATGATAAAGAGATTAAGACTTTAAATGGCTTTCCAAAGGCAACCTCTATTGTAAGATTCCAAGCCGAGTATTGAACTTTCAATTAGAATTTCTAATGGGCTATTGACTTAAATGGATGAAATGTTGCAAGTGATAGCTTTCAAGATGACAAAAATTGCTTAGTACGGTCTGGAATATTACTTTATGAAACAAATACTGTTCTGGAGGCTGAGTAGTAATAACCCAGGCTCCGGGCAATATTGTTCTGTGTCTCTGTGCAGCAGTTTTTCAAAATTGAACTAATGCATTTTGAAACATTTTCTCTTTCCATGTTTTGTAAATCTTTGCGAGAGAGGTACTTTAACTTTCCTGAAAGAATCTTAAGTCTCTGGTGATGTAGCTGTGATTGCACTCTTTATGAAACACAGTCCATCTACCCAAATGCTGTATTTTCATCCGTTTCCTCTTCCAGGGCACAAACAAGGTGCCCACCTCGTGTGGCTTTTCTCTGACTGCGCTCCAGAACGTATCTATTCTGCAGTGCATGTGCTACAAATAGCGTCTGAAACTCTCCCAAATTATCCTGGCGCTTTGCAGTGAATTGACTTGAGGTCTTGTTATGAAACACTAGCTCTAGTACATTTTTCACAGAATATTTTTTCAGAGACTAGCCAGCCCTTTCTAGGATAAAGGGTTAATATTATGCTTATGTTACAGTGCATTAAAAACTCTAATTAAAACAGCATTACATTCCCATCTGCCAATCTCCAGTAATCTTCTTTAATTGCAGTAATTAAACTATATTTACATGTTCAGAATACTTGTAATTTAGCAAATTGCACTCTCTGCTCTACATTTAATCAAACAACCAGTTCCAGTATATTTAGTGTGGAAAGAAGTAATTTCAATGTTTTGATTACTATAGCAGATTTGACAGAGTAAGTGCCCCTCTAGTAGAGGCTTTGAAAGGGAAGGCAAACATGAAATATAGTCCTGTTCTGATTGTCATGTGAATGCCTAATTACATGTTAGAGGATTAACTATTAAAGGGTACACACTGTTTCACTTGATTTTTTTTTTTTTTAGGCACAGCTGACATAACAGATAATAAAGGTTGCCTGTTTGGGGCTGGTTGATGGAGTATGTAAGGTTTTTATTATTATTGTAAGTCTTCAAAGCAAGTCTTGCATTCTGTGAGTTAGCAAGGTCTTAATGCCCCCAAGTATTTTACCTTAAGGACCGTAGGGAAGTTGGTCTGAAGATCATGGTTATGGTGTGCTGATAGCTATTTTTGCGGATTCTCCTTCTCCTAACCTTTAGCAACTCCTTTTTCTTTGGTTTATCTTAAAATGTTAATTCCCAGGTAGACTTGGCAAATGCAGCTCCTCCAGGTAATAGTAATGCTGGGAATCTGGGAATAAATGGTACTGAAGTGATCTCTTCCTCTTCCAAGCCTGAAGATGCATGTGATGGTGATATAGAGGTGAATGGGTGGATGGATGGATCAATGACTCTCTCACCAAAGAAAGCTTCTCTTCTCTACATTTCTTCTGACGATCTGCTGTCTATAGTGCGCTTTAAAAGGTGATTCCACTAGCTGCCATCTGGTCTTTCCCAGAAAAAAATTTCTTCTGCTCTGGCAGTATCGGAAACACTGGATTCAGGACCAAACGCTGCTAGCAGAGTCCACGTTCGACCTGCATCGCTGTGTCTGTCCCCATCCCTGATGTGATCACTTCATTGGTGTATCGCAAGGGTCCAACCATCTCAACGTGTCAGAGCCCCACATCCGCGGTCGTATTCACGTACCTAGGCCTTAAGCTCCAAAATGCCTTGGGAATATTGTGCCGCCAGTTCTGATGACAAGTTACAGTCATTTACAACAGGGCCATGACATAATATTAACACAGATGGGGAGTAAACTTGGTCTCCTGAAGGTTTGCACTTAGACTATTAAGGACCGCAGTTGGCACAAGTTAGACACGAGCAGACATTTGTAACTATTTAATTGCTTGCTGACAGAGAAAGGTTGTAGTGAAGCCTGGCAGAGGTAACAGAAATGCTGCAAGTGAGCAATATAGGCTCCTAAATATGTGCTCCTACATACGTGCTCCTAAATACGCTCTTGGCGTATACAGTGTGTAAAGCAAATTGTTTGCATGTACAAAGATGCAGTCAGGGTGATTTTCTTCTGTCACCCACCTCTAAATATATTGCTTTCGCTCCAAAGGCAGTCAAAAATGCCATAAATGTGTTAAAAATCCCTCGCTCTCTCCTAACTAATTTTCCGTATAAAATACTCTTCTACCAGTGCACTTTTTCCCTGTGGTCTGAACTCAGACACAATTAACCGTAACCGATATTGAGATTTCTTATATTATTCCGGCTTCATTCATTTCAAAAAAAATAACTCCTGTGTTTCAGTCCCGCGAAGGAAAACAGGGTCATTTTCAGACCTTTCCACTGACTCTGGTTGGTTGGGTTTCCTCGTACGGGTATTTCCGACTGCCGGCAATGACACCTCCAAGCCGAACCCTTCCACTGCAATCTGTCCCTCTGTATAACACCCATCTATTGCTTTGCTCTCAATTTCAGTCCAAACCCCATATTTTCTGGTTCGGGATTAGACATAGATATATTTAATGAGGCCAGTTAACAAAGGGTAACATTTGCTGTATTTCTCCCTCTTTCTTTGTATGCATATATATATATATATATATATATGGCTTTATTGCATAATCATTTTAACTCTTTATAGTAATAGATGATTAAACAATTTTGTAAATAGTCTGTAGTAAGGTGTTAAAAAAATGAAGATAACATAACTTAGTTTTTTAAAAGCATTGGCCCAGCGTAGACGAGATAGTGAAATCCGTGCAATTACTATCACTAGTGTAATTCTACTAATTTCAGATGATTTCCTTCTGATTTACATGAGTTGGACTGAAGTAAGGATGAGACCAATTACATTCAGTTCCTGCGTAACCTCTGTCATAAAGTTTAACCAGATCAGAGATGTTTTGGGTTTCTCATTACATTTCTAGTATTGCACAGTTAGGATTTCAGGATGGGTCTTCTTAAAGCTATTAAAAAATCAGAATCAGACTGGTCATACGTTTAAATAGATTTAGTTTAGCAGCTTCAGGGGAAAAAGCATATTTGGGGGAGGGGGAGATAAAGTAAAAAATCCCATATAGAAATACATCTGATTTTTCAAAGGTTTTCGGAAAAATGGAAGATCTGGCGTTTCAATTTGCACTAATTTCACACATCATCTTACCGAGTACGGGGTTTGGTCCCCTGCCAGGCTGTCTGCAAACCCGCTTTTGAAAAGCGCGGTTTATGTGCCGAATGGATGCTGCGCCACATAGATATTTCCTAATATCTTTCATTAAACTCCCAAATGGACGCTAAGTGTGTAAATACAGCAAAACTCAAAGGCTGCCTTTGAATTTATATTTTCTAGGAAAGCTTTTAACGTTGCTCGCCTAACAATATTGTGCCTTGTCTGGCTTGCCGTTTTCAAGGAGTGACTTAATGAGTTTATTGTATAACGAAGGACTCTGATTTATTAGCTTTTCATTATGCTCATTCCATCAGCATCCCGCTAAATACTGTAACCCTTGGCAGAGATGCTCGTCTTTATCAGGTGATATCATCGCTTTTTAATAAACTCTCCTCCCACATTGATAATCTTGCCTGCGAGAAATCCCGTGCCCAGCGGCATTCCCGAGGGGAGGAAAAAGGCGAGTTATCGAAAAGGCGGCGCCGAAGCCCGGCGCCGGATTCGTTAGCGGCTTCGCTCGCTGCGTTCGCCCTAGCTCCGACGGAGTGGCCCGAAATCCCTGCTGCCGGCCAGGGGCGCGGGGCCTTCGGCTCGCGAGCCCGTCGCCTCGGTGCCTTCATCGCACGGAGAAGCCGGCGGTGCCCCGCCGTTTTGAGACCGCGGCCCTTGCGGATAGTCGCGGATGTTTCTTTAGGAGATATTTAACGACGGAGCCTGCTGCAGGAATTAACGTGGTGTCGGCACGCGGCGGGCTGGGAAGGGGGGGAAAGGAGGGCGAAGTAATATTTTACAACCTGAAAAATTAAGCGCTGAGATAGTTAAGGCCCAGCCCTCATTAGCTGAATGGTAGATTTTTCTAATTAGTTCTTTCTAGTGTAATTAGCATGGATGAGCCTAATCATCTCATGTGAAACCAAATCTAATGCTTGGGAAGGAATGTCCTTGGCCTCTCTTTCAGCCTGATTCCAAGGATTTTGTGCGCTTCTGCCGAGATAGGCCTTAAAGAAACAGCAGCCTTCCCGCCGTCGGAGCGAAGGATGAGGCTTGGGCCTCGTCTCCCGTCTTTGTGTAGGCGTAGAGGAAACGCTGCCCTGAAAACGTGCAGCCCCGACGGTGCAAGAAATCAGATTTCGGCGGTAGCCGCAAGGAGGCCAAACTCATAAATCGAATTCTGGACCCCCGTGAGGAGCGCGCCTTTGAACGCTCCACGTAAAACACCAGTGTTTCTAAGGTCTGTGCTTCCCTGGTGGGAAATCTGCTCAGAAATGGACACGGGAAAGCAGAGGAAAACCGGAAACTCCTTTGCTCCTTGTGTGGTTGGTCTTGGTGTGAAGCGCCAGCAGACAGAATTGCACCCGTCTGGTTGAAAACAGTCCCAGTAGGGCAGAGCGGTAGTGAGTCCTGTTGCAAATAATCTTGATTATAGATTACAGAATTGCACTTCGCTATGCCGTTATGCTTGTAAAAAATGTTGGGTTCACTCATTTGTTTGAAGGGCAATGGGTGTGAATAAAAGGCAGGGAACTTTCTTGGTCCTGCTTTTGCCTCATGGGCTCGTACTGGTTGGCTTTTAACAGTAATAATAATTTCAGTTTGCATTTTGGAAATTTTTGGAAGGGTAGGCGAATACAAAAACCATCCGGAAGCGTAAAGAATCGCAGGTTTCGTTTCCCGAAGCGGCGTGTGCTGACGCAGAGCACGGAGGCAGTCTCGTGCCCGGAGGCAGGACAAGGAGCGCCAGCGAAGCCGGTCCTCTTTGACCTGGGAGCTGCTTCCGAGCTCTCCGCTCCCTCCTGCCCAGCGTGCACGGGCACGTCGAGCGAAGCCGCGCGTTGCAATAAGTGCGGTTATGTCTCAGCCAGCCTCGAATCGGACACGCCACCTCGCTCTCGGCGATGAGCTATGCCAGTGGCAGCAAAGGGGACGTTTTGGTGGCTCCTGTGGGTAACCAGAGCTCAACACAGAGGTGTTGCATGGTGGCCTTAAGCTGACTTGTGCCAGTGGTAGTCTAGATTCCTCTATGACTATATATATATATATATATATGTATATATATATATATGTATATATTTTTTTTTTGCATGGTCTACTCTTGTCCTGACAAGAATTTGCAGTTTAACAGCCCAAGAGTTGAAAGTCTCTGTCTAGAAAATTAAAAGGTATATGAACCGATTAAAGGTATCTCTTAAAAAAAAAGATCTTTATTCAAACCCTGTCTTTGGGTGTTCGCTTTTATCGGTGCGATTACTGAAAATATTGTAGCCTGCTATCGCACTTAGCTGCTAGCGAACGAAACAAGGAGCTTGTTTCGGAGGGGAAGGCAGGGCAGCGTTACTGGTGTGGCCGTGATAGGAACATCTTCCTTTGAACCCTGATAAGGATAAAGCTCAGAGCCTGTTTTTTCCAAACAGCGGTTGAACACGGGTGACTAGAGAGGCAGAAAAGATGCAAGTAAATGCCTCGTGCTCTTTTTGTGGCCTCAGGGTATGCGTGCGTTGCGCTTTTCGGCTCCAAAGAGAAGGTTAGGTACACGATATACAATACCTCCGAGCCCTTTTCAGGCAAGTGAAAATACTGCCTTGGTTCCAAACTGCCTTTAGTCTTCGGTGAAGTCCCTGTTCAGTGTGCCCCGATGTCAGAAAAACCAGGTACCACTCTTCCTGGAGCCACCTGGCTTTCTAGATCCTTTGCAGTTTTGGGGCAGGGGATTTAGGGGCCTCCGTGTTGAAGGAGACGTGCTCCTGAGCAAACTGTGTTGAGGTCGTGCTAAAAACAACGAAAGCCTTAGGGCTGACGTTCTGGAGCCGGGGAAGAAGGTAGGCGTGATTTATGAGTTCATCACAATCGCTGGATTTTGCAGGTTTTAGAATGAGGGCTTTGGGTTTTGTCCACTCCCATTAAAGCCAAACTGAACGTGGACAGCATGCGAATATTCAGGCTTTCCCGAATTGTCATCTCTATTTGAGAATGGTAAAGCAACATCCTGAGCACTGAAGAGTCCTGTATTTTATAAAAAGTCCTGTATTTTAGAAAATCCAGGGTAAGACCAGTTTTTTGTTTTCGGTGCTGGTTGGCCTCGTGCTCCTCGCCAGCCAGTTAGATGAGGGAGAGGTGTAAAATTGCTGGGCTCCTAACCCGGTGTCAGCTTGGACTTCCTCGCAGCACCCATCTGGCCAGAAGTGATGGGACCTGGCTCTGAAAACAGCTTTACGGTCCAGGCTGCTTTAGCTGCAAAACTGGTGGCTATTTTGAAAGCAGCAAATAGCACAGAGAGCTTGAGCCATGGAAGACCCACGGGATTTATGGCATGGGGGAAGAGCAGTGGGAGAGAAATGAAATGTAGTTAGTGATATTTTTACATGGAAAAGAGGAAATGAGATGTAAACAGTATTAGTGTAATACAATTTTCATGTGAGATTAAAAGAAAAGCCAGGATTTAAGAGGTTTGGAAACTGTGGTTAAAGGATAAATGATATTTGAAAGGATCCTACTTGATTTGATTAAACTTCAATTCAAATATCATTATGGAAATGCATTATTTACAAAATTTCGAGAGCTTTTGTTTATGCCATCCCAAGCTGTGTGCTGCTCAGATGTGCAAAAACGAAGCTGAGTTGCTCCAGGTCGGCGTGTTTGGAGGGGCGATTCGCCGGGCGAGCCCGGGTGCTGCAGGCGGGCAGGCTGGGCGTTCGGCCCGTGGTGGGTGTCTCCACGAGCCGGTGCTCAGTCGGTACCGCTGCGTGGTGCTAAGGCCGTTGTGCTCGTGGGTTGCCGTTGTTTTGGACGCATCCACTTCTGGTATTTGCAGGCGAAGAAAACATCTGCTGTTAAATCCTGTGCTGTGGCTAATAGTTTGGATAATGCTGTACCTTGACCTTTCAGTTACAGAAGGATTTAGAATTTGCTTCCTTCTCTCCAGGTTTTTGTTTTTCCACTTGCTCTATTTTACCCTAAATACAGCGCAAGCCCCATGGTGGGAACTGCTTCACCCTGTCCGTGCAATAACATAGCCCGTGTCCTCCCTTTGCTCGCGCTGCTCCAGCTTCCCTGGTCTAGCGTCGTCGGGGCTATGGTGATTTATGCAACACGGCAAGCTTTTTTCTCCTGAAACTTTTGCAACTGAGACAGTGGGTTGAGTAACATCTTTCAAGCAGTTTGCGTGGAAGATGCTTGATAACTTTAAAAGCCTCTGGTGATTTATACGTTGGTCTCACAGTACTGATGTTGTCTCTGGTTCACAGGTTACGCCAGTTCACTGTTTTCGTTTTGCTTCCCAGGGCCTCGCTGCGTGACACATGAATCATCATTAATAATAGCGAGGCTTGTTTGGTAAAGCCCTTACGAGGAAATTTGCTGCTCTCATGACATCATGCCAGATCCCCCTTGACAGCAGTGGCATTTTCTCCGAATGCACAAGCCGATTCCCATGTCCCGCTCCCAGTCATGGGAGATGTTGTACCGGCATCTGGCACTAATATCTGTTGTTGACATTTTGGGAATGAGAACATGAGCTATTAGCAAAGATGTTTGCTTGTACCTAATTAATGTTCAATTGTATACCCCTTCCTTTATCAGCACGGCAGCAGCAAACCAGACTTGGCATT
Source organism: Apteryx rowi (assembly GCF_003343035.1). Classification (NCBI taxonomy): domain Eukaryota; kingdom Metazoa; phylum Chordata; class Aves; order Apterygiformes; family Apterygidae; genus Apteryx; species Apteryx rowi. The sequence continues at coordinate 4,079,166 of NW_020448308.1, forward strand.
ATCTTTCACCAGCTAGCTTTAAAACTTAATTATTTCCCTCCTCAGTGTTAAAGGCCATGCAGTACGATGTGCTACCTTAATATAGATTTAATCAAGTTACCAAGTGTCAGAGTGACTTGATGGCTCTTTAGCTGAAGCGACTATTTATATATCAATAGCACAAAATTTGGAGTGCGCTTTTTTGCGATGCTTTGGCCGGGCACCATGGAAATAAATGGGCGAGTGAATGCTTCTTTTTGAGAACTGGCTTGGAGAAACACGGGCAATTTTGATTCAGTCAGTCAAATTGCGGCATCGTGCAAAAGCACTCGGAACCTTTTTCCAACATCGCGAGAAAGCATCATAGCGATGCTGAGCAGGTAACTGCAGCTTCAGCTGGGTGAGATGCAGGTGCCACATCACGGGCACATCACTAGCGAGAACATCTTAGCCCTCAGCTTTACCTGGGGCAAAGTTGTCTGTGTGTATTGGAGGGGGAGAAGGAGAAGATATCAAAATCTAAATCATTACTGCTAGGAACACGAGACAACAAATACCGTAGGTCTTTAGCTACAGTTTGTCGGTCAGTGACATGTTCTCCCTGTGTAACTATGTTGGGTACCAAACCTACTGGGAAGTTTGCTCAAGTCTTGGTAGAGCAACGGAGCGGGTGCCTGACTTATCCCTAGTATTTTCATTAAAGACTTTTTTTCAGGTGACCTTTGCCTCCGTGTTTTGAAATCTAGGATGAATTCAAAAGTTGAACGTGCGGTGAGCTGTCGTGAGGAGTGATGGCTATGGAGGGTTTTCTCTTCGGAGAACCTGGTTTAAATGTAGCGTGCGATACTCGCTAAAATAATTTGAAGTAGGCTCGGCTTAATTTGCTTTGATTTCATGCTTTAGCCATATCCTCTATGCCATTCAGTGCAGAGTTCAGCCTGTGAGTAGTAGGTGCTTAAATAATTCACGGAGCACAGGTGTGTCGCTGACCTTGTTATTAAAGGTGATGTCCTAGCATACTGTTTTTTTGGTTTAGTGTTTTGAAATATTGCTTGTGTGTTTGAATGTTTAGCGGGCGCTCTTGGTTTCGAACTTCTTTGTGGCCTTTCTGTATCCACCCAAACAAGTGCCGAAAAAGCAAAACCCCGGAGAGGTAGTAATATAATCATAAATTCCACATGGACCAGTATCCTCAAATTTCCGTTTCATGTGTGTCCGTTATCTCAAAGCCTAATTTTGTGCATAAAGCATAGCAGCTGACCTAGAAGAAGCTGCTTTAGCCGTGAGCCTCAGTTTTTCCTTCTGCTGCCTAGGGGCGACTTTGCTCGCTTGGCTCCCTTGGGTGTGTTGCCCTGTGGAAATTCGGAGTGTTGCTACTGCAATGGCCTGAACATAAGGACAAGTGTTTTCCACTTCAGAAATCACTGTTTGGAAGGATACATCTGGCTGTAAATTCATGTTAGGTCCTAGCAATGCCTTCGGTTGGCTAAAGCCACCCAGGGCAGGCACATAAATGCCTCCTGAGGGGTTAAGTGGGACGCTGACAGCGTTATGTTGGGGAGCCTCTATCTCTTAGGCCTTCTTGATGTCCATGCTTCACCAAAGGATCCAGGGGCATCTTAGCCACACACTTATTCCCACCTAAATGCAAGGGCAGTTTTAGGCAGGTGGTTCATGTGCTCTTAAGCCAGTGCCATGCTCAAGGCAGCATTGCATTCAGTGCCAGAGCCTAGCAAGCAGACCATGAGTGACTGGGTGGCTGGGAGAAGGTCAGCTACGGTGGGGATTATGGTTGGTTTTGGGGAGATGGACTTGAAAATCATCTGTAGGGTTGGGGAGGAGGAGAGGGTCTGCATGTGTTTGGGTGTGGGGAAGGCTCTGGGCATAAGTATGGCATTAGGGAGGCTCTCAGGTGCCATTTTTGATTAACTGGTTTCTGGTTTTTAGAAGGGTTTTTTTTGCTTTTATTTTTATTTTTCAAAAAATAAGAGCGAGCTGAGATTTGAAGCTGCCTTGAACAGAGTAAATGCAAGTTTGATTTTTTTATTATTAAAAGCGCAGTGCAGACATTTTCACCTCTCACACGTTCGGTGCCAAATTATGCAGGACAATGCGGTAAATTTGAGACATCCTAGGGATTAGCATTAGGCAAATAAAAGCCGCTTGAAAGAGCCGGTTCTGATTTTTATCATGGTTTAACATCAGGCATATCTTCTTTCCTTGTAAGTTAGAGCTGACTGCATAATACTATTGTCATCCGCGAGGGACCTGGAGACCGGCATTACAGATTTAACATGCTCAGGGAAACCAATACCGAGCTATCAACCGATACATGACACTAATACAGGGTTCACTTTTACACTCGACCGAAAAGCGAGAGAGACAGATTGTGCTAAGTTTAGACAAGCTGTAAAAGCCCGTACCGGTGGGTACCGCGCTGGCCAGCCCCTGAGACTATTCTAATTGCCTTACAGCTGTACAAAGGTTCCTTGTAATCGGGCTTTCTGCCTCCATTTGTCTTCTTTTCAGCCTCTTAGTAAAGGCCTTAATTGGTCTTAGTGGGGCTTTTTCAGTTAGCGCGACCATACCTTCAAGGCTGAACAAGTACCAGACGTTACCTGGGGGGGGTCCGAACGGAGGGAGGCGAGGAAAGACATCAATACTTCTTTACCTTTAACAGTGCAATTAATGGGCTTGGAAGGAGGAGCAGATTTTGGAGAAATTGTAGCTCTTCAGGGGGTTTCGGCGCAGCTCAGGCCCAATGGAGCGGGGTGGAAGGCTCTAGAATTTCCTCCTGCTTCGTTTCCCCGCGAACAATCGTTAGCCTTGTAATTGTCTCCTGGTAAACTGCTGTATCAGGTTCCATTTTGTCCTCTTTAGAGGCTCAAGTTGCCTTTAAATCAATAGTTTGAAGTACTGGGGGGATGTATGTGAAAGGAAGTGCCCTCTAATTTCTGTTTCTTAGCTACTAATTATTTAATAATACATTTTATTGCCTATTAAAATGTGGCATAACTTGCTTGTCAGCAAAACTAGATGGAACATAATCATTTGAGGAGAAGGATAATTGGCACTTTTGCAGATGGCTTTTATTGCAAGCCGGCTTTGTTGTCGGCGAAGGAGTTTCTTGCCAGGTTTCCTCGCAGTCTTTGCAGAGCGGTCAGTGTTAGGAGTGAGCCGCCACGCCATGGCTCAGCCTTTCAAATGCGGCGTTTTGAGAATTCAGGGTGGACTTGGTCATCTGGCATAAGTAGCTACTGTTGTGCATGGAGAGTTTCCTCCTTCCACCCTTTTCTTAAAAAAAAAAGAAAAGAAAAGAAAAACTTTTTTTTTTAATACTGGGCTGGAAATGCCTCTGATTACTAGATATAGCAAAATAGGAGAATTTGTTTGGCTAACTGGTTGGTGGAGGTAGGTGAAACTGGGGTGGGGGGGGTTGTCCTGCAAGCTTTTTGTGGTGCAGCTGGAAATGCCCGTGTGCTTTTGGCTGAACCTTTGCATAGCTTAGGCAAGGAGCCTATGGCAATGAGCTTCAGACTACAAATAATTCAAAGGTTAGCTCACCGCCCTCCCATGTGCTTTGGGATCCTTGTCATCGTCTAGAATGAATAGCTAGAAAATTTTATGAAGAAGCTGCCTTGGACGGAGGAAAGCTATAGGTGTTGCACTTCAGGGACCCCTTTGGACTGGTTGCTGAGGGCAGCATGTCCCGCAAGGTGCTGAGCTCCCTGGGCCCTTGTGGATGGTAGCGGCTGAGTGGACCGAAGACGTGGTGACCAGGGTGGGGACACCCGGTGAATTTTGCAGTGTGGGTCCTGCAATTTGCAGGAGCGGGGAAGAGGCCAAACACCTCTCCAGGATCGCTGATGGACAAGAATTTTTCCGACAATGAGACTTTCCATGGAGACCTTTGAATTCCTTTCCATTTCTTCAGAGGGAATGGTCATATTCTATAGGAGAGATCTGGTTTATGTTTATTTTACATTAAAGGAAGAAGAGACTGGAACAGGCTGTTTCTTATTAAATCCTTCTTCACTTCAATTCTGAAATATGTTCCTCCCGGGGAATGCTTTTGTTTAAGAAAAAGCGTTCCCTTTTCTGTCACTGTTTGTGTTTCGTGTGCAGGGAACTGGTCTTGTTTGTGCAGAGGGTTTTTAACCTAATGCTCGTGGCAGATGCCTGCTTCAGAGCTGGGTTAGCAGCACAGTCATTCCCTGCCCACTAATTCAGGTATTTCCTCCTCTTTAATGGCTTCATTACAAGTTACAGCGGTGTTTGCATTGCCTGAAAAAGAGCTTAGATCAACCATTAGGCTCATCGTTTGGTGAAAGGTTAGAAATTTGGGGATGGTATCCTGCATTTCTTCAGACTATGAGAAATACGTAGCGTGTGTGAACTCTGTAGCCCACATGCCACAGTAGAAAGTAGTTGAAATTAAATGCTGTGTATGCGATTAAGTGTTTTCTTGGTAAATGTTTTTCATAATCTCTCCAAATGGCCTCTTTTCATCATGGCAGTCAAAGAATAGCATCAGAGATGCTGATGTTCTTGCCCACGGTGATTACCTGTGAAGAGAGTGCAATGCAATCAGCCCCTTATGGAAAGGAGTGCCATTCACTGTTAATACGCTACCAGAAACCGGTCCTTAAAGGAGATGACTAATTTACCTGAAGCGGTTTCTGTTTCATTTGTGATGACAGTGCTGGAGTTGCCTGTTTCAGAAAGCAGTGGCTCCAGTAGGCAGCCGGTTATCAACGTTGGTTCAGTGGCACCCACAAATTGATTGCTGGAGTCATGAATAGGTGGCTGTGGTACAGATAAGAACGGGTGGCCAGGATGGAAAAACAGATTTTGTGAGCGTTAGTGTCTCTTGATGATTTAAATATGAACAAGTACATCCAAGAAATAGCCATCTTTGCTGGGTTTTAGCTGCATGTGCTAATGAGGCAAACAGCATCTCTTGGGGTCAACAGAAATCTCTTGTTGTAATTGTAATAGACTCACTATGCATGTAGACAAGACGGAAAATTGATCCAGTGCACTTCAGTGAAAGTTAAATGGATGGAACATTGTTAACTCAACAGCATCTTGAGGGATTCAGATAGGGGGATTTAGCTTTACTGTTAAATGTTGAAAATACACTGTCAGAGCTGGCTCAAAGTTTCTCCGCAGTGCAGGCAGATTTTAATTTTATTGCCCCTAAGATGAGGGGCAGGTAATTGAATTAGTCCCTCATCTTTAGTGATTGCAAAATTCAGTTTCACGGATGTGGCTGGGGAGGCTTCAGAGCAGGTGGTGGGCAATCGAGTGTCAGATGCAGTGGGCAAGGGAGCAGGAGGATGCAAGGGGCCCAAGGCTGGGCTGGGCTGATTACCAGGTTTCAGAGGACATACTGATAGTATCTTTCTTCCCCTTGTCTGTCTGCTCCCTAACCCATACGTGCTACTCCCTGTTCCTAATGTTTTGATCTTGCTGGGCCTCCAGGATGGGGAGTGCACGGTGCAGTGATGATGCAATGGATGTTGGCCCGGTCCCAACATAAGTTGGAAACTTGGGGCAAAGCAGCTCTCTTCTGCCAAATGGGTGGAAGATGGGTATTGCCTGCTGCCAGCCGGTGATGAGTCAACCTCCACCTTTAAGTACTCCATGCAAAGATAAGTGTGGCCTTGCCAGATGGTGATTCATTCCACCTTTCTTTTTCCATTGATTATAGAAGGAACGTCAGGATGAGCTAGAGTAGTCACTTCACTATTCAATGGCTAAAGTTAGATGGGGAGAAACTCCTTTCTGGCAGTTGGAAATGAGCCCATAGCTTCTGGAACGACAGCAGCCCAAAGGAATCCCTGAACAGAACAAAAGATATAATATATATTTCACAGGAGAGAGCATTAACACTAAACCAGCGCACTACCAGGAAGTAACTTGGCTGGATATACGGGATAAGTAGTGGCCGTGGGTGAAGTGCCAGAGTCACTACATGCTTTGGATTGCTGTAAAATGCATGCTTTTAAATTTCACTGGCAAACAGGATAAAAAAAAAAAGTGATATAAAGTTTGAAGAAGCTTGAAGAAAGTTTAAAGAATGCAGATTAGCAAAGTTTGGGGTTTGGGGGTTTTCTGTGTACCTGGAGACAAGCATATTCCTAAAACTAGCCTTATTAAGGTGATATTTGAGGACAGAAAAATAAGTAAGTATAGGAATTTACATGGCTTTTGGAAAAAAAGCCCAAATATGCTTAATGTAGTTGAGATAAAATGACGAGTGAATGAGGTTTAGCAACATATAATATCTGTTAGAAACACTGCTTGACAGACAATAGGAAACAGCACTCAAGTGCCTGAGTGACTATTTTTTTTTAAAGAACGGAAGACAAATACTTGGCAGCATCTTCACTTTAATAAGGCTCTGTATACACTGATATTTAAGCAAACAGTTCGATTAACTGTGGTCATCCTTCAGCTAGTGGAGCATTGCTAGTGTTCTTTCCTGTTTAGATAATCTCAACATTTTATTCCAAAATCCCAGACTAATTAGGCAGACTATCAAAACATTTGGTTTTCCAGCAAACCAAAGAATGTGAGGTGGCTTTGTGCGTTAGTTTTTGTTTGCACGTCGGGCAGGTTTTTGCCGGGTTTGGTAGGTTTTGAGTTGCGCTGGAAATCATCAGCTGAGATTGCAGGCCTGTGCAGTGTCTATGAGAAACCGATGCCTCGTTGCAGATACGTGTTGGAAACAGCGACCACATTCTTAATCAAGCGTATATCAAACGGACGAGCCAAGGGAAGCAGCCGCTCTCACTTTGCATTTGGAAGACCTGGGTTTGGCGCTGACCTTGGGGGAGTACTCGGATTCTCAGGGGAACGGGTACGGATTTTAATTCTCTAACAGTGCCTGAAACAGTCAATCGGTGGAGCAAGTGGAGGTCAGATGTCAGGACAGGCAGCTGCCAAGAGACAAGGAAGAGAAATAATAGGAGGGAAGGGGGGAAAAAAAACATCAAAGTGAACTGATTCACCATGTGAAGTTAAGTGAACTACATTACAACAGACATACTGTCTGGAGGAACTAATTGCTCATGTGGTTAGGTAACTCAGGTCTACCTGAGACCTTCTTGACTCTGGAAGCTATTAAATAGAACAGAACTTGCTAAAAGCAGAGAACTTCAAAAAAATGAGCTTTACTTTGAGATAACTTTTTATTTTTGCCCTCCCTTCCTCCCCGCCTCCCTAAAGGAGACATTAGTGATTTACAGCAGATTTTAGCAGCTTTTTGGCAATAGGAAGGACTATTCTGTAGTGTGAAGTGATTGTTGTGGAAGCCCTGCTGATCTTTTCCTGAAAAGTCCAGAACCACAATGAATTCTTAGCATATTAAAAAACAAAAAGGACAGTCTATGTGTTGTGCAAGCTTTGAATCTTCCCCATAAAGCATTTTCTTTGTTATTAAAACAGACATGACTCATTTCGTGTAATACAACATCAGACATTTATGTTGGTGACAATTAAAAACGGGTGAAGCAGTTCTGGCAAAAACAACCAGCCTGAAAGTGTATAGTGCTCGGAGTATACTCCCCTTTTCTGAATACAGAATGCAAAATCTGGGTTACTTTGGATAGAGTAGGAAAAGGGACAAAGTGGGTGCCCATACATATATGTACTTTGACTCAGATTGGAAACAGATGTCACATTCAAACCTATAGAATTCCTAAATATAATGGCTCAGTTCCTAAATAAAAAAGCTCAAGTCATGCAATTGTGTTTTCATCGAATGAGTGGGATTTCTGAAAACACAGCACTTGTAACCATACCATTTACACTCACATGATTGAATATATCAATTTAGGAATCAAACTTGCAGCATCCATGTCTGACTGTTTTGACCAGAAGTACTGTAATATGGGAAGATTATTATTCTTACGACATTTCTAGTTGCTCTGTGACATGATGATGTTAAGCACTCTTGTGGATGGCCATTTGTTGTAATTTCCAGTACAAAGATAAGCTAGTAAGAATAACAAAATGAGAAAAATAGAGTAATACTGCAAAATGGACAACATCAAAGGCTTCAGGAGATAATTTAGTATTAGGCAAACTGCTGTGAACTAAGTTTGATTTCTTGCCAGAGTTTTGTATATATCCTGAGTGTTCAAAGTCTCAATAAACTGTCTCATACTCATCTTTGCACTATAAATTCAAGTTTTTTTCTGTTCAATGTGGGGAAAATATTTTGGTTCACTGAGGTCAATGAATATATCAGAGGTTATACCCACTCCCTGTCAAAGAGGGGACACGCAAAGGGGCATTTTGCTGCATTTCTAAGAAAAATAGAATAAATGAAGTGAGGATTTTGGAGGTAATTCTCAGCCTTACACCAATGCTTCTGGTAGGTTGTTCTCAAAGAAAGTTGTCCAGAAAATGGCAGGTTCTTAATTTAAAAAAAAAAAAAAAAAAGCTACATTTACTAATCACATTTGAGTACTCAAAGGTTTAGAAAGCACAATCTCACCCTAAATATTTGAAAGGGTGAAAACCTTTCTATTAGGTGACTTTCAGGTTAGCTAGACATCCTGGGGGTGTAAGCAGGACATCACAGATTTTATTTCACTTTCGGCTCAAAGAAGTGATTTTTGCCTGGTATAGAGACTTTGAACAATAAAATTGAGGTTACAGACAGAAAACAACAAGCAGGCTTAAAACTCTTATGGTTTTCAGTATGTGGAGACGATGGAGATGACGGAGACTTTCTTTCACAATTATAAACCATACTGAATCAAATAGTTTGCTAGTCATCAGTTCAAAGAAAACCTAGTGAACCATAAAGCTGACAGAAAAAAAATGGGTTTGCAAAATGCCAGAGTGCACAGCTGAGTAAGACACACAGGAGCGGGCCAGGCTTTTCCTCGGGAACGCGGTGTGTGATTTCCTTAGCACTGAACATCTCCAGACATGGGTTGAGTGGATGATTTGCTAGTTGTTCACTCTGTAAATAGTCCTTTTATTGAAGTGATCAAGTTCTCTTGACTTGAAATTGAGAGTCAGAACGAATGCCAGAAGATGTTTTTCCCTGGTGCGAGTAAAGATATTTTACGTGCGATTCGCTATCCCTTCTGTCTAACCTAAGCAACTTGCTAAGAATTGCTCATTAAAATGCTCAGTTAAAATTAGCTGGTAGTGAAGCATAGCACTTGCCTCAAAGAAGGAATAACCGTGTGGCTTTTATTATTTTTTTTATTATTAAGGTACTGACTTGATATCCAGTTTAGATATCTAATCGATATTATAATTCAGCCATTAACGCTAATGTGATTTTATATTATATGTTGTGATCCAGTCCCAAAGGCTAAGAGGAAATAGGACATGTAATTCTGTAATATAATTAAAAGAGTAAAAGTGAAATCTTTAGGCATCTTTATAATATATACTGCATATTATCCATCAAAATGGATCTGAAACATAACAAGAAAGAAAACAGAACAAAAGAAAAGGAAGCTGTTAGATTGTATCCCGTCATCCAAACACCAAGCAATGAACTTATAGTCAATCATAGGATCATTAGCATTCGAACAGACCAGACAGAACTTTGCTTTTTTTAAAAAAACAAAAAAATATATATACACACATGAAATACGAGATTTTTTTCCAATTCATTATGAAATGCTGTTAAAGGTAGAGCTGGGGATAAGAAAAAAAAAGTTATCCTAGGTATTGCTAAGTGCAGTGTCCTGAGTATCAACAAAAGGAATATGTGGATTATAATTACCTTTATTCATTCCATGCTTCAGCAGGCTTTCATCAGCAGGTGCTTGATGGTGCTATGTGCTCTTAATTATTGATCTTACCATTTAAGTAATATGACATGTGGAAGTGGGCGCTATTATCGGGTAATTGACCACACTGGAGAGGTGACAAGATGCTAAGAGTGTTTAACATATAGCTAAGATCAATTATAAGATAACGCGCGCTGCTGTAATGAGCTGTGGTAAGTAGGAAGCTTGCTCCTAAGGTATCTATCAGACAAGAGTCCTAGGACCGAACCATGACGGCTTTTCTGTAGAGGGACTTAGGATAAATGTCAGTTAACACGGATTGGATATCTAAATAAGGTGGAACAATGGGACGGGTACAATTCCTACAGGAGATACAAAATGATTAGCTTTAAAGAGAGTGGGTGAAGAAAATACTTCATTTTGGGAAACGCGCAGCTTTTGTGATTAAGTTACTTCACAGAAGCTCCAATTCAGCAAGCCACTTAGATGGATGCTGAAGTTCTTTTGGAGTTGGTAGTTCTTAAACATGTCAAGTAGATGTTTAAGCATTTGATGAATCAAGGCTTAAATTACAGTTAAAGGTAAAACAAGCAAATAATTGTTGAGATGAGCAAATAATTTTTCTGTAAAAGAAAACGAAAGAAGAGCATCTCTTCAGGGGAAGAAGGAATGATAAGAAGGGTACCAAGGTCTATAAAAAAAAAGGAAAAGCCTTCGTTCGAATGAGCAACTGTGAAAAAATGGCACAGCATCTGCCTGGTGTGTTCCCAAGCACTGGAACCGCTTGCCAGAGCAGCGCCCGTTGCATGGGGGCATTTTGGGGATTTAGCTTTCAGTGCATTGCAGATTTCCATCGGTTGGATTTAGGGTGTTGAATTTTAGCTTCTTTCATTATAGGATCAAGAAGAATTCAAGATGACAGATGTGATGAGTGCTATAATTCCCCGAATGGAGATGAATTAGGGAAAGCAAGAAAGACTCAGATTTGGGTATACAGAAAACACTGTTTTCAGTGTTTTCAACTGTCATTTTGGATGCTACATCCTAATTCCCTTCATTCTGTCAATGGTTTTCAGAAAGAAAAGTTACTAAGTGAATATTGTGAGAAATGAAGCCCTTCTTCTTGGGCCTGAAATGAAAATACTTCCAACTGACTGGCTAAACAAAGAATTTACAGTCATGGCATGACTTACATCAGTAAAAATGAATGCCATTAGGTTCTGTATACTTTGTACAAATGAGAATTTGGGAGCATACAGAGATTATTACCTGTTTAATTTTATCTTCCTTTGAAAAGTAGGTTCACTGTATCTTCAAAACAATTTAATTTTTACAGAGTTATCATAAAAAAATTTTTAGATGTGAGAACCAGGGGATAAAGTACATATTAAGGCAATGTGTTTTCCTGAGTTTATATAAAAAAAGTTACTGTGTTTGCTTATACTGGTTTTCTTCTTCTATTATATGAATGAAAAAATGGCTCTTGCTTTGGTTCTGTTTTCCCGTTTTACAGAGAACATTTGGAATAAAGCTACTTTGCCATCTCTGGTTAGCCGTCACAGGCACAAAGACAGTTTCTAAACAGAGTGATCTATTCTTTCTCGAAGCTCGTTTGTGGCTTTGCTCTAAGTCTTGAGTAAAGAGCTGCCCATGGCCGTACTGCTCCAAACTCAGGTTCTCCCTGCTCCTCCTCCAAAGCTGGCCATCACCATTTGTCCCACCTCTCTAACTGGGAACAGACCTGCTTGGAGGGCCTGAGTTGTTCCATTTTGCAAGAACTACTTTGTTTAAAAATCTCTTTCAGGGTAAGAATGAGAAATCAAAGTTCAAATTTTTTTGTCAAATGGAAAACTTCACAAATATTCAGTCTGGAAATCCTCAGATGGAAAATTACAGTATCTCTGATTGCAACAAAACATTAACTATTTTTAAAGGTTGCCTTTTTTGTCTTCCTTAAACACTCCAGTAGAAGGTAGGAAAATAGCATTGTAATGCCCGTTTTCCTGCGGCCAGCTTTCTTTGGGATA